>NC_133526.1:158281374-158597803 GCF_048544455.1 Silene latifolia
CAATTCAACACGTCTTAATCCAAGCTTGATTTGATCATTAATCCTGAAAAGGTAAACTAAGATAACACACATTAAATGGGCATGTTATCATCAATCAAAGGAACCCAACAAATTCCCCCTTTGATGATGACAAGCCCTAAAACGAATGTAAACAACTTATTTCAAGATTTAATCAAGCAAGATCATATGAGAGAAGGAACTATATTTCCTTATGGGGCAAGAACTTATATCAAGCTTACCAAGGTAAGTTTACATTGCCCCAAAACAAGAGTAAAAGTTATAAAGGTTAGGCCTAGTTATGAGTTAACCAATATGCAACGAGATTAAGAACATGAGTTTACCTTTTCCCCCTCTTGACATCATCAAAAAGGGCAGGGATGTCAAAAGCATTCAAGAGCAAGCACACATAATAAAACGCAAAAACACACACACAAACGTGACAAGATAACAAGGTCAACACAAACATACGGTTTAAACATAGTCTAACCATAGTTCACCAAAGCTAAAAGAAGTTTAACATACACCACCAAGCAAGAAATTACGAGTGAAAACAGTTTTAGAAGGGCAAAACAGGTGGGACAAATTAGGTAAGGATAATATGGGATGGGGAGTTTGTTTAAGGGGAGGAGGCTTGGTCACCATCCGATTCTTCACCCAAGGGGTCTTCATCCAACGAGTCATCTACACCATCATCACCGTGCTCCTTGGTTGAGACAAGAGTGGAAATGATATCCACTTCTCCACGGATCATATCCACGGTGGAGGCAAGAGCCGAGATAGCCACATACTTTTGAAGCGCATCTTGCTTCACCCAAGCACTCAAATCCGCAATAGCTTGACACACTTCACTCAAACTACCCGTCCCAACTTGAATAGACGACCCAACCTCCGGATCCGTCTTGATTTTTACAGAAATTAGTTCATCATTTTCCACCTTAATCAACATTTTTCCCATTTGCCAGTCACTCATCGTGTCACACATGTCCAAAGACCCCACACTAGTGCAAATGAGTACCCCTTGTGCCTTAAGCACCACCGACAGCCATATACCATAGGGAAGATGAAGGACACTAGTTGAGGGTTTTCGGAGTATAGCCGAGATGAGGGCAAAGCGTTTGAACATTAGCCCAATTAGATTGATCTTTTTGTGAGTGGTTATGTGATAGATGAGGTATTATTGGGCTATGGACAACTTACCCCGATCACCCGAAGGGTAAAGGGAGCGACATAGGATGTTCAAAATTAATCGAAGAGAAGGGGGTATAGTGGTGTTACTCACGGGTCCACAGGTCACTGCTTTGGGATAAAATACTTTTGCAACTGATAAAGGGGAGGCATATGGTAAGGGAACCCAAGTTTCGGCAGGGAGATCATCATAACCTCCGGGTGGAATTTCAAGGGTAGAGGCAAAGTCAGATTGAAAGATTTTGAGGGGCTTACCATTGATCTTAGCCGTGAGAAAATCACCGGACTTGTCCACATGCACTGTCGCGAAAAACTGAACCGCTTCACTTACAGACACAGGTTCACGAATTTCCAGTAGATTTTCCCAACCTTGAGCGGCAATCATATCTCGGACGGTGTGAAATGCAGGAGACTCATACCAAGATTGATTGTAGACCCGAGGGGAGTGAATAGCTTTGGGATTCATCAATTTTTCACAGTTTTTGTAGATTGAAGTAGGGAGATCCAAATTTTCAAGTTGTTGGCAAACACTAGCCATATCCCATTTGGAGATTAGGGACATGGAATCTGATGGTGAAAGGTATACCAATTTTTTCTTTGAAGGTTTTGATTTTTTGGAACGGGGTTCAAGAGAGGGTTCAACAGGAGGGTCAATTGTTGCGGTTTCAACTTCACTTTGTTCGACACTTTCAGAAATAGGAGGTAAAGACGATGAAGCAGCTGTTTCTTTCCTTTTGTTAGCTTTCTTTGCCGGAATCGGAACGGAATCGGCAGGCTTAGTTGGATTCACACTTATATCACATGGAGTTTCTTCATTTTCATCAATATCCACAGTGACGGTTTCGGTGGATGAGCTTGAGACTACAGTACCCTTTTTCCGACCACCTCGAGTTCGACGCCCAATCATGGTGGAGATTGGAATGTCGTCAGATGGGACCTTATTTGGAGGAATAGTGACGAGAGGAGTTGGGTGAGGGTTTACAGGTTCTGGGTTAGGGGTTGGTGATAGAGTTGTGGATGGATTTTGATGGCGGGGAAAGGCGTGTGATTCTTTTTGAGATGGCATGGTTTTGGAGGTAGGTGGTGGGTCTGATGATGTGGATGGATTGGTCATTTTTACAGGTTTGATGGGAATAGTGGTGTTAAAAGAGGTTTTGACCATGGTGGGTAAAAGGAGGGCTTATAGGGTAGGTGAGATGGAGGGAGTGTGGAAAGTGAAGGGTTTTGTGGGTTGTAGGATTTTCGACGGGGGTTAAAGGTTTGAGTGGCCCAATCAATAAATGAGGTAAGTGGGAGGTAGTTGGCCCAATAAATTAAGTTGATCACTCAAAATTAAAAGCAAGGTAGCATAATATAAACGTAAATTTAGATATGAGGTTGAGTGATTATCGACTCGCGAGTATGGTGTCAATTTTTGGTCTAAAAATGATATGGATGCACATAGAACACTTAATAACATATGTCCATTTTAGTTAATCATTTAGAGGAATTAGCAAGACTCACACTAGAAATCACAAGCAATTAATTAACCCAATTTCTAGTCTAAATTTCTCAAAATGTTCTCTAGCAAGTGGCTTAGTAAAAATGTCGGCAATTTGATTTTCAGTTTTGCAAAAGATAAGTCTAACATGTCCCTTCTTCACATGATCACGAATGAAATGATGACGGATATCAATGTGTTTGGTTTTAGGGTGTTGAATAGGATTTTTCGATATATTTATTGCACTCGTGTTATCACACATTATGGGAACGGAGTCAAAAATAATACCAAAATCAAGAAGTTGTTGTCTTATCCAAAGAAGTTGAGAACAACAATGTGCGGCACTAACATACTCACTTTCGGCCGTTGAAAGAGCTACCGTATTTTGTTTCTTTGAGCCCCATGAAATCAAGCAAGGACCCAAGAATGTTGCAATTCCGTAGGTGCTCTTTCGATCTACCATGCATCCCGCATAGTCCGCATCCGAAAAGCCTATGAGATCAAAAGGACAATGTAAGGGATACCATAGGTAGAGATCTTGTGTTCCAATTAAATACCGAAGAATTCGTTTAACGGCTTTAAAGTGAGATTCTTTCGGATTTGCTTGGAACCTAGCACATAAACAAACACTAAAGAGAATGTCAGGACGACTTGCGGTCAAGTAGAGAAGTGAGTCTATCATACCTCTATACACCTTTTCACTAACATTCTTACCGAGTTCATCTTTGTCCAATTTGGACCCGGCTACCATAGGTGTATCATGAGACCTACCATTTGTCATCCTAAATTTCTAAAGCATTTCTTTAATGTACTTTTGTTGATGAATCATGATTCCATCCTTTGATTGTTTGATTTGGAGCCCAAGGAAAAATCCTAGCTCACCTATCATGCTCATTTCAAACTTCGATTTCATTAGTTCCGAAAAATACAAGAATATGAGTTCATTTGTTGCACCAAATATAATGTCATCGACATATACTTGGACAACCAACAGTTCAGCTGACTGTGACTTTAAGAACAATGTTTTGTCAACGGAGCCTGTTTTAAAACCATTTTCAATAAGAAATTTAGACAATCTATCATACCAACACCTAGGTGCTTGTTTTAAACCATAAAGAGCTTTGTCTAATTTGAAAACATGGTTAGGCAAATAATTGTCCTCAAATCCCGGTGGTTACTCCACAAAGACATCTTCTTCCAAATATCCATTTAAGAAAGCGGTTTTAACATCCATTTTAAAAAGTTTGATGCCTTTGTGAGCCGCAAAAGCTATAAGAAATCGTATGGCTTCAAGTTTAGCTACCGGTGCATAGGTCTCATCGTAAGTAATACCTTCTTGTTGGTTATAACCTTGCACCACTAGTCTAGCCTTGTTCCTTACAATTTCTCCCGAGTCATCAAGCTTATTACGAAAGACCCACCGAGTACCAATGACGGTACGATTAGGTGGTCTAGGGACTAAATGCCATACCTCGTTTCTTTTGAATTGATTGAGTTCTTCTTGCATGGCAAGCAACCAATCTGCATCAGTCAGAGCGACTGTTACATTGGCGGGTTCAATTTGGGAGAGGAAGGCATTGTGGGCACAATACTCGTTAAGATGAGCGAGATTGTTAAGGGATGATCTTGTTCGAATTCCAGAGTTGAGATCGCTTGTGAGATTAGAGAGTGGATGAGAGCTTTGATGTTTCGACTTCTTTGGGACAATAGTTTCTTGTTCCCCCTCAACAGCGTCAGTCTCAGTGACTGTTTCCATTTGTTTAGAGTGGTCCTCATCAGCACTGTTTTGAGTTGATTCAATTCTGGAAGTGGAGGCAACAGTCGTTGGGTCTGTTGCATCTAGAGAGCAAACAGCAGAAGGTGTACCACGTGTTCCCCCTGAGTTGCAGCTTTCCTTTAAAGGTAACAGTCCCTGTGGCTAATGCAAATCAGCGTTGGGAGCCTCTATTTCCTCGAACACGAAATCCTTTCGAACAAGACCAATCTCGAACTCATCATCATCATCATCATCTTCTTCCACGTTTTGTACCTGTCCAAGCATACTAAATTCATCAAAAATGACATGGATGCTTTCTTCAATTAACATGGTTCGTTTATTGTAAACCTTAAAGGCCTTTCTATGATCGGAGTAGCCAATAAACACCCCTTCAACACTACGTGGATCGAACTTACCCAAGTTGTTTTTACCATTGTTATGAACAAAACATTTGCTTCCAAAGCATCTAAAATATGAAATATTTGGTTTTCTTCCACGTAGTAATTCATAGGGAGTTTTATTCAAGATACTCCTTATCATGACACGATTGTGAATGTAGTAAGCGGTATTTACTGCTTCGGCCCAAAAGTTCTTAGGCAACTTACTACATAATAAAATTGTCCTAGCCATACCTTCAAGGATCCTATTCATCCTTTCAACCACACCATTTTGTTGTGGGGTTTTAGGAGCCGAGAAGTTATGGTCTACACCATTGTCATCACAATAAACACCAAATGATGAGTTTTCGAATTCGGTTCCATGATCGGTTCTTATTGAAACAAGTTTTAAATTAAGTTTATTTTGAATCTTTCTTAACCAAATTAGAAACTGATGTGACCATAATTTGAGCATATTTAGTCCCCGAATTAGCCTTGTTCCCATGCTTTTTAGTGCATATTTGGGTCATTTATTGTCTTTAGTCCTTTGTTTTGCATATTCTTTGAAGTTTTTTTTCCTTGGTAGGAAAGGAGTGCAAACCTTGCATTTTCATGGCAAAATAGAGCTAAATTGATTGAATTCAATGACCAAGCATCAAAGAGAAGACAAGACTAGAAGGCCTTTGTACATACTATAGTAGATGGGCAATGATGAGAATTGCATCTCCGAAGAAATACTCAAGGATTGTATGAAGAAAAAGGAAGAAAAGAAGAAAGGAAGAAGCTGATCTACAATCCGAGCGGATTGCCCACAATCCGCCCGTCCAAGACAAGCAATCCGAGCATCTTCCTCAGCTGGACGCTCGTCCAAAACCACCACAATCCGCCCGTCTCGTGCCTTGGACGCTCGGATTGTGTGACAGCTAATCCGTCTTCTACTTGTTATATGAAGGATGCGCACACATCGGGAAAGACTAGCAAAAAGGAGACTCGCATATTTTTCTGAGAGGAGCGATTCCTCAAGGACTTAATCGTCATTTAAGCCCTTAGTAAACCCTAATTTGTGTACCTAATCCCCACTATAAATACCCCATTAGTCTAATTAGGTTATCATGTTCTTCTTATCAATCTTTAGTGTAGTTTATATCAATCAAATATCTCTTTAATTTTGTAATCAACTTCTAATCAAGTCTTTATACAAATCTCATTTCCTTAATCTCTCTTTTGTTCATCTTTCATTTTGGGTAATTGAAGATTATTTGGGTTATTATTGGGAGATTGACAACCTTCCAATCAATCATCAAGTACTTCTATTATTCTTTGCTTTATTATTGGAATCATTAGTAGGTATAATTCTCTTAATCCCTTTTTAATTATTGTTAATCATTTTCATTTATTCATCATGTTTTACTTTGTTGGTATGATTGACAACCTTGCTAGCATGTTCAACATGATAATGAGTGAGTAGTTTCCTTAGCTAGGGTTAATGGGTAATTAGGGGAAACCAACATGGGGGATGATTCATGCTTAAATTAATATGTTTTCATAGTTTATTTGCTTGCTTGTTGTGATCTCAACTTATGCACATGTTATGTTTGATGAAATGCGAGCCTATGAATCCTTGCATTTTTTACCCATCACCTATCTTTTCAATGAGACTTGTAAGACATAAACCAACTCGAGTCTCATTAGACCATGCATATAGTTGAGTAGGGAAGATTAAGTCGACTTGTAGGTGTTGTACAATCTAATCGATTCGGCTCCGGGACCCAAACTTTCCTAGGATTGTAAGATATAAACCAACTCGATCCATCACAATAATAATTGCTTGCTTATAATTTGAGAATATGTTTGTATGATCAATTCCCATGAATCCCCTATGACCCCATGACACCCTAGTGCCTTTTATCAATCGTTTACATCCCTTTTTAATCATCTTACTTGTTTACTTTTATTGCTATTTAGTTTAGTGATCTTCTATTCCAACCCCAATTTGTGACACCCCTAAACACCGCTAGTTGCAATTGAAAATCTCATCTCAATTCCCGTCCCTTGGGATCCGACCTTTACTTGCCTCTTTACTAATTGTAGAGTTGTTTGTGGAGTTATAAATAGTGTTTTGGTCTAGGTGCTCCTAACAACAAGTACTGAAAACTAAACCTCTCAAGAGAGTCCGACCAGAAACTCATCAAATGCCTCATTCTTAGAGCTTAAGAAGAGTGCCCAAACGAACCTAGAGTAATCATCAACAATGACACACACATAACGACTACCACCTCTACTTCTAGTTCTCATTGGTCCACACAAGTCGATATGTAGAAGTTGTAAAGGTTGAAATGTGCTCACAATTCTTTTGGACTTAAAGGAACTTCTAACATGTTTGCCTCTAGCATATTCATCACACACTTATCAAAATCAAACTTCATATTAGGAAAGCCTTCAACTAAGTCGAGTCTTTTAAGGGTGTTAAGAGTTTTAGTACTAACATGTCCAAACCTTTTATGCCACAACCAAGGATCATTATTCATTACTCTCATGCAAGACATGGTATGACCGGATAGAGTGTTCAAATTAGTTAAGTACACGTCTTTGACATGTCTTCCTTTGAGAATTAATTCATGAGTAGTGGCATCAATTATCTGACACAAATTAGCACTAAATTCTACTATATTACCCTTATCACAAAGTTGAGAAATGCTAAGGAGATTATGCTTCAAACCTTTGACAAGCCGCACGTTGTCGACACAAAGTAATGGTGACTTACCAACCTTTCCAATGCCAATTACTTCACCCTTTTTGTTGTCACCAAACCTTACCGTGCCACCATTTTATGCTTTTAGTGAGACGAATTGGCTTCTATCACCCGTCATGTGACGAGAGCATCCACTATCCAAGTACCAATTGCGGCCGCCTCTCACCAAGCCCTACACAAGATTAAACTTTGAGTTTAGGAACCCAAACAAACTTGGGTCCCCTTTTGTGATCAACATATCTTACGGTGTCTTTCCTAATCCATATTTGCTTTATTACTTTGATGTTCTTGTTAATGTCATCAAATCTTTTTCTACAAGCATTGAAGACATGACCATTCTTACCACAATAGTTGCAAATAATGTACTCGAGAAGACCAACGTATTTCCTTCTTCGAAAATCAGTTTTAGGCTTCTGGATGCAACAGTCTGTCTGACTGTTCCATTTGAAGCCCAAACCAGCAACTTTGCTACATCTCTCGGTTTGACTCGTGAGAAAGTTTAACACAGTTTGACTTCCCTCCCATTTTTCAGTGATGTTTTTAGCATTTACAAGTTCATTGGTTAAGTCATTGACTCTGGAGAGAAGATGCAAATTCTTTTCTTTTTCCCTTTTGAGTTCATCATTGTTCACACTTTCTATAGACGACCTTTTCTCAACTATGAAGTCATGGGTGTGATTATTGAGTTTAGACATGAGATATCCGATCTTTTCTTTGGACTCCTCATACTTAGATGTCATCTCATCAAGACATTTTTTTAGATCAACGAATTCATCGGATCTATGATGAGAAGTAGATCTAGAAGTGCTACACTCGGGCATACCCTTTTGAAGAAAGGTAAGCCTTTCATGAAGAACCTCTATTTCTTTCTTGAGACTAACTACCTCACCTTTTAGACACTCGTTTTCATTGACCAAACACTCAATTTTCTCATTGGACTCGTCTAAATGTTTGTTCGAAGCAACAGTCCCAGACACTGTTTCTCTTAGGTCTACAATCTCAACCACAAGGTCATAGACTTCATTTTTCGAGAGCATCTTTGTCCCTCAAAAGATCATCACGCTCCTTGGTTAGTGAGGAAACTTGCATCACCAAGGTAGTGTTGACATTTTCAAGGTCAGAGAAGTCCGTGGGGGTCATCTTAAGACGCTCTAATTCTTTAGTCAAATGTTTGTTCAACTTGTTGACTCTTTTAACTTCATCATAAGCCTCATAGGTGACAGTGACGCTGTCTGTTGCTTTTAGTTCATTTTTAAGGTTAAAGTTCTCTTGAGCAATTTCCTCAATCTCATTTTGCATTACCTCAAGTTTATCATTTTGAAACCGACACTTATCAAAAAATTGGTCAAGAAGCTTACATACTTTCTCTTTGGAGTAAGTTCTAGCCTTGGCCTTTAGATGATTTACCTCATTGTCGGAATCGGATTCGGATTCATCGGGATTAGCCATGAGGCATCTTAGGTGTTCGATTTTTGAGGTTTTTGAGACTTTGTCCTTAAGATGACTTGTAAGACACATTTTAGCCTTTAGTTCCTCCTCGATGAGTTCCTCATCTTCCTCGGAATCGGACATTCCCCAAATTGCACTCATGACTCTATGTTTATAGTCCTTTTTAACTTTTTCTCTTCTTTCCTTTGATTTGATATCATCCCACTTGGGACATTCTTTAATTTGGTGAGTTTTATCACCACATTTAAAGCATCCCACGGTGGAATTAGGTTGTTTCTTAGGAAAGTGTTTTTCGAGTAATTATTAGTGAACCTTTTGATTCCTTGACCATTGACTAACCCGGCTAGATTCCTTGAGAACATAGAAAACTCGTCTTCCTCCTCATCTTCTCCATCACTTGGAGAGGATGTGAGGGCGAGACTCTTTCCCTTTGAGGACTCACCAGAATGCTTATCGAGATTAAACTCATGATCCATTAGTGATCCCATTAGTTCATGAAGAGATAGGGTTGACAAGTCTTTAGCTTCCTCTATGGCGGTGACTTTGGGTTGCCACTTAGAGGTTAGACTACGAATGATTTTTCGAATGATGTCCTCGGACTCGAAATTCCTTCCTAGACTCTTTAGCTCATTAATAATACAAGAAAAACGTGAAGAAAAGCTATTTATGGACTCGTCATTTGACATTCTAAACATCTCATATTGTTGCATGAGAAGGTCAACACGGTGTTTTCTCCCTTAGGAAGTCCCTTCATAAGCAAGTACAAGAGAATTCCAAATAGATTTTGCCCTAGGACATCCAGAGATTCGACTAACTTCCCCCTCACCAACACAACGTTGAAGAATCGACATTGCTTTGGAGTTCTTTTCGGCAAGTTTGAAGTCATTTTCATTGTAATCTTTTTCCTCTTTCGTTTTGGTGAAACCGTTTAAGATATCGGTTTACTCAATAACAAGAGGTCCATTTTGGATAATGTTCCAACATTGATAGTCTATACTTTTGATGTAATGTTCCATTTTGAGTTTCCACCAACCAAAATTCGCACCGGTAAAGACCGGGATCTTGGAGTGTTTCTCGGAATCCATTACCCACGAATCAAACTCTAAGGTGATTAGCCTCGATCAAGAGCACGAGGCTCTGATACCAATTGTTGAGTTTATGGATTCAAATACCTAAGAGAGGGAGGGGGTGAATTAGGTACTATTTAAAAAAATTAACTTCAACTTTATTGACTTAAAGTAAGTTGTAGAATGAAAAGAGATAGAAGAATACTTCGAATAATATTGAGAGATTAAACGAGTATTAAAATGGACGTTTGCTGTAGTATGAAAGTAACAATTGTTCTGACTGTAGCTATTTGTCTCAGTTTATGAAGTACAGACTGCAGACCAAATGTGACAGTATGTGGAACTATTACTTCAAGAGTTAAGCAAAAGAAATACAAACGTAATAAAGAGCAGCGGAATAAAACAAATAAAATCAAACACGAGATTTTTGAATTGGTTCGGCAAGAACTCAAGTGCCTACATCCAATCTACTTTTTATTGATTAATTTTAGTGATCTACTCCGACTACTAAAAAACCCGTACAATAAAAAGCAACAACCTACTCCGGTTGTGACACAAGTTCAAGAACTACTCCGTCCTAGAACAAGGTAACTCGCAACCTACTCCGGTTGCCAAAGAGTTGATGACTACTCCGTCCTAAACTCTACACACAAACTTAGAACGTTATAAGCATCAAGTTTCCACTAGCTTATTCTTAACAAGAATTGAGATGGACAACTTTACAAGATCAACGGTTCATAAGTGAGAGAGTTTAGTATGTTAAAGCAACAGTAGCTATGATTTTAACACTTGAAGACTTTTAAAAGCTTTGCAAAATAAAGACTCGGTTTTTAAGCTTTGAAAAACAATTTTGCAAACTTAAATGAAATCTCAGAAAAAGTCTTGAGGAAATGAAGAAGTGAGGCACGCCTTTTATAGGGAGAGCAAGCAAGGTGGGTGTTTAGGGTTTTTGAAAGTCAAGGATCATCACATGTGATGAGGTTCAACACTTTCCCAAACTTGCATACAAAAGGGTACTTTTATTTAGAGGAAAAACAAGAAAATGGAGTTTGTAATTTTCCAAAAGAAGCCTTTGGTTTTTCAGAAAACAAAGGGTGTAAAACAAGTCACATGATGACAAGCTTTCACAAAAATGGCAAAAGGTAAACTTTGTTTTACAAAAGACCAAGGATCAAATTGGCACAAAGAGGAAACAATTTGAAATGGTAATTAGCTATACTAATTTTCTAGAAGCCCAATTCTTCAAAGATAAATCAGAAAGTTTGTTTGTAAAATCCGAGTTGCTTTGAAAGAGTAAAAAGGATTTTCGAAAAATAAAAATAACTTTCAAGTGTTACGGATCATAGTGACAGTCCAGACTAATGTTGCTTGTGAAGTAACAGTAGTCTTGACTGTTTCTATTACTGTAAAATACTCTATTCTCTAACTTGTACATTAGATGACGCCTATGACTCAATACTTTGGGTGATCAACAATTCAACACGTCTTAATCCAAGCTTGATTTGATCATTAATCCTGAAAAGGTAAACTAAGATAACACACATTAAATGGGTATGTTATCATCAATCAAAGGAACCCAACAATGCTGATCTACATCGCCGGGATATAGAGTTTCAGGTCAGGGACAAGTTTCTTTTGAAAGTGTCTCCTATGCGTGGGGTCATGAGATTTGGAAAGAAAGGGAAGTTGAGTCAGAAGTTCATAGGACCTTAGGAGATCTTAGACCGTGTTAGAGAGGTTGCTTTTCGGTTGGCTTTACCGTCTGCTTTGGATAGGGTACATAATGTGTTTCATGTGTCGCAGCTGCGGAAGTATGTTAATGATCCGTCACAGGTGTTAGAGGTAGAGAACATAGAGCTGGATGAGTCCTTGTCTTATCTTGAGGTGCCTAAACAGATTCTTGATCGAAAGGTTAGGAAAACTAGACATGGTGAGACAGTGTTGCTTAAGGTTCTTTGGTCTAATCATGAGGTGGAGGAGGCTACATGGGAGGCGGAAGAGGCGATGAGGGAGCGGTACCCGTCTCTTTTTTATCAGGTATGTATGGTTACGGGGACGTAACCTTGTTTCTTTTAGGGGGGGTAGGAGATGGTCGCGAAGAGTTTTTACATGTTTTATGTTAGTTTTGATATAGTTAATAGTTGTTTGAGTTGGGTTGAGTTAGTTTGGGAAGTATGTCCTTGAGTTTCATGTCGTATTGTGGTTTGTGTTTTTGTGTCGGGAGGATGTTAGTGTGTTGTCTTTTTGGTTGTGGTTTGAACTTCGGGGACGAAGTTCTTTTTAAGGAGGGAAGACTGCAATACTACGGTTTTATGAGTCTTTGGGTACTCTATCGAGTGGGGCTTACTCTGTCGAGTAAGTATGTTTTGTATACGAAACAGTAGTCTGCCTGTAGGGTACTCGATCAAGTATGCTTGGAACTCGATCGAGTAAGGGGCATTCGATCGAGTAACTGACTTACTCGATCGAGTAGGTGGTTTTACGGGTGATATTTGACGGGTTTTGTTAATAATGCGGGAATGGTATAAAAGGCTTTCGTCACTTTTCTCAAAACACTTTTACAACCTAAAAGCTTTCAAGAGAAGAATTGGAGTTACGTCGAATCATCCTCGCCGCATTATTAGCAATTCCCGAAGCTTTACATATGACTTTTATATTGTTTTGTATACCTTTGTGATCCTTGCGTCGAGGGTAAGCTTTACATATGACTTTTATATTGTTTTGTTAATGTTGGTTAAACCTTAATTTTGTGATTTGGGAGTTCTTATGATTATGTGGTTAAGGTAGTAATTGTATGCATGTATGTATAGGAGGAGGGTTCGTAGAAGAAAGGTATTGAGACAGCTGCTAGATCGTCTGATTCTGTGATTGCATTCCAGGTAGGGTTTCCCTACTCAGTATTAATTACATGATGTGTGCGGTGGTTATATTGTGATTGTTGATTAATTATATTGCTGGTGATTGTGACGGTTGTTGGTTACATTGTTGATTGTTGATTGTATACCTGTCAGTGATATTCGGGGCGCGTCCCTGGCTGAGTGGAGTCACTTGCGGGAGTGGCTTCACGCCCTTGGTTCGCCTCCTGTGGAACCCATCACAGGAGGGATGTGCAGATTAAGGAAACTTGGGTTATTCGCTCAGTGGTTGATGAGCGGGGATTTGGTGGGTACGGCTGCGGTCTCCCACTGGCGGTGTGGAGTACCTGTTGCGATGGGTACTCTAGCAGGACTACACACTTTAGTGTGTAGACAGTTATGTGGAGATTTATTATGGAGACTGGGGTTTGATGTGTTGATTGAGCTGTTTGGCATTTGTTTCATTGTATTTGTATCGTGTAATTAGTACTAACCCCGTTTAATTGTTTTAAAAACTGTGGTCATCCATTCGGGGATAGTGAGCAGTTGTTGAGCGGGTTTGATATGATGCATATGGGCTAGCTGGGATGATTCATCACTTGGCAATAGAAGAGTCTTCCGATGTGTCAGACGATGTCCTTAGTTATTCAGTTTTGCTAGTAGACAGTTTTGGATTTGGTTGTATTTCAGTTATTAGTTTTGAGTTTGGACATGTAATCACTTAAATAGTATTTTACCCTTTTAAAGTACGTTTCTTCATTGTCTTATGATTATCATTGCCTCGGGTAACCGAGATGGTGACGTTTCTATACCTGAGTGGTCCTGGTAAGGCACTTGGAGTATGGGGGTGTCACACTAAATTTCTATTACTCTTCTAATTACTGCTGCTACTCTGTTCTTTATGCCGGATTCATTCTTTTGTAATCTTTCTTTACCCTAAATCTCAATCTAATTCATTGCTCTCTTTTAATTATTGCTCCACTTCGTCTTTTGTCCTATAGTTCTTATTGTTATCATTGTTAGTGTATGCTTCATCTTCTTAATCTATTTATCATGTCTCTTATTAGCGCATTCATCGTTATTGTTGTTAAATATGATAGCATGAGTAGCTAAATCCTTTTATGTTAGGATTAGGGGAGCCATGGTAGTAATGTGACGATGTTGTGAATAGGCTAGATGATTAATTGTGAGAACCTGTGACCATAGCAATATAACTGTAATATGCTTAGTTGAGTGCACGCTTCTAAATGACTTTAATCTGGTTAAATTCACTCCTAGATCGGAAGATTGGAATGAACAGACCTGCTATGAACAGTATACTACCCTAATGAGGACGGAAGTTAAGTTACTTGTAATCTAGGGTGGATAGCGGACCGGAAGGACCTTTCCCTTGACCTTCTCATAATAGATTGTCTAAACTATTTATGACTGAGTTAGTAAACTGCCATGGTGAACCGAAATCCTGACATATCTCTCCTTATCTTAACAATCTTAGCTTTTTCTTGCCTTTATTGCTCTTGTTTCTATTTCTCTTGCTTTATATCTTCAGTAGTTTAGAAAACAAATTTAAAACCCCCCAATTGTGACCCGACAGACGTGCTTAGCAGATAGATACTTAGTCTCCCAGTGGAGATCGACCCTACTTACCGCTAGCTTCCGTTAGTTGTACTTAAGTATTTATTTTTAGTACCTAACGACGGTATCAAATTTTGGCGTCGTTGCCGGGGAGGCAATAGCCAATTTGTCTGTTTTTTGTTTCGTTTGTCTCTCTCAGTCTCAGGGAATTTTTATTCCTTGAGACAGTTCTTATTTATTTTTACAGTGCTGTTTATGCCCAGGTCTATCAGGGCAGAGTTAGTTCCAAGTGATCCTGAACCAGAAAGGACCTTTCATTATAGACAGAGACTGCAGAGAAAGATTCAAAAGGAAGCCTTGAGTACTTTTGAACCCGAGCTAGAACACTTTCTGTTTGCAGAAGACCCGTCTTGTGAAGAAGACAATTCTATTTCTGCCGCAAGTCCAGTGAAAATGCCTAATATCGCGAGTCGCTCAGAGCCCACAGCTGCCTCAATCCCTAAAGGTTTCAAACTTACGATCGAGGATGGGAATACATTTAACATTCGGCCTTCCTACATCAATCTGGTCGAACAGAACCTGTACCGAGGTGTGGCGGGTGAAGATCCGCGTAAGCATATGGAAGTTTTCACAGACTATTGCTCAACCATTCCCGCTACTAAGGGAGTGACCCAGGACAAGATTAAGGAGGTCCTATTTCCTTTCTCTTTGACCGATGGAGCCCGTGAATGGCTCACAGATCTTGACAGAACCGCGGCTGGGATCACCAATTGGGAGACCCTGGCCCTTGCCTTCTATAAAAGGTATTTTCCTCCACAACGAACTAATCAGCTGAGAGGAAAAACTACAAGTTTCAAGCAAGCACCGGATGAGAAATTCTATGAAGCTTGGTGCCGGTTAAGAAGTTGGTACGGTCTCTTCCTCATCATGGTTTCGATCAGTGGTTCTTGTGTAACCAGTTCTATAATGGGTTGTATGACGACCACCGTGCTATTTTGGACGCCTCATCAAATGGGCTATTTCAAAAGAATAATGATGATGACAAGGGATGGGGAATCATTGAGGATATGGCTACCCATTATGCTGAGTATGGGAACCCGAGAGATGGTATTCGGACAGTTAATTCTATTGATAATACAGTTATGGCTCAGCTTGAAACCATGAATGCCCGTTTCGATAAGTTGGAGTTGCAGAATGCTGGTGATCAACAGACGGTTTACTTGTTGACTAGACAAGAAGCCGTTTCATGTGAGAGGTGCGGTAGTAATGATGGTCACACTGCTGTTGACTGTCTAACTAAGAAGGAGCAAGTTCTTGCCTTTTAGCAATATAGGCAAGAAGGTTCCTATTATAACAATCAGAGTGGAGTCCATCCTAATTTGAGATAAACTAGTCAGAATGTGTTGAACCCTTCACCTCCAAAGCAGCAGCAACCGTACATTCCTCCTCACAAAGCTCAATAAGGCTTTCAAAAGCCTCCATCCTTTCCACCGCCGCAACAAGAAGCTTCTTCTAGTGGTGTAAGTGAGATGACTGAGTTGAAGTCAATGATACAATCGTTGACTGTTCAGTTGCAGAAAAGTGACCAACGGAAGGATGCGTCGATAAAGTCTCTTGAGTCTCAAATTGCTCAACTCGCGGCTAACCAAACTTCAAGGAAGCCGGGTCATTTACCGTCTCAACCTGATAAGAACCAACATGAGATGATTAATCTAATAAATTTGCGAAGCGGTCTTTCTCATGAAGGACCCAAATTGTCAACAGATGAAGACATATCAGACCCGAGACATGTTGTTACTGAGAGTGAACAGTTGTCAATGGACGAATCTATGCTGAATCCAAGAAAAAATACTCGATCGACTCATTTCTGGTGGTCGATCGAGTAGAAATGCTGGGAATATTACTCGATCGAGTGAAGTTGATGTTCGATCGAGTAAGGCTGATTTTAAAGACTGCGATCGAGTAGAGGATAGTCCTCGATCGAATGAAATTGCTGAGAAAACTGCTCGATCGAGTGAATTCATATCTCGATCGAGTGATACTGATAAAGAGGACTTCGATCGAGTTATTGATTGTGATTGATCGAATGATATTGCTGCTGAAAGACATCGATCGAGAGGAATAAGGGGTCGATCGAGCAAGAAAGATGACGAGCCTATTGAGACGCTGGCAGAAAGAAACAAAGGGTTGGAAATTCCTATCACGGTTCCTTTTCCGAGGCGATTGCAGAACAAGAAGGCCGAACAACAGTTTGGAAAATTTGCTGATATTTTAAAGAGCCTTCATGTAAATGTTCCATTCGCCGAACTGCTTACCCAGGTACCCTCTTACATGAAATTTATGAAAGAAATAATAACGCGTAAGATGCATATTACTGATCATGAAACGGTAGCTTTGACTGAAGTAGGGTCCGCCTTAGTTCAGAATAAGACACCACCCAAAAAATCAGACCCGGGTAGCTTTTCGATTCCATGCCATATAGGGACCCACTTAATTGACAATGTGCTATGTGACTTAGGAGCTAGCGTGAGTGTCTTACCTTTGTCTCTCGCTAAGAGACTGGGTTTGACCAAATTTACTTGCACCAATATGACTGTTCAGATGGCCGACCATAGTATATCACGGCCACTAGCTGTCTTAGAGGACATACCTGTGAAAATCGGAAGATTCTTTATTCCCGTTGATTTTGTGGTCTTAGACATACCTGAAGACTCTAATACCCTTATTATTTTAGGGCGACCATTCTTATTTACTGCTCGCGCGGTAATTGATGTCGAGGGGAAGACCCTTACTATCTAGGTAGAAGATGAGGAGCTGACATTTTATCAGTCCAAAGCTCGTAGGGCCCCTATGCAAGTTCAACCTTGCAATGCCCTACCCTCTGTAGACCCAGACTTAGACTCTCCAGCTGAATATATTGAGTATTGTGCTGCTATAGTGACACCTCCGCCTCTGACTGAGAGCAAAAAGGAGGACCATTCTGTTGTTTTCCTTGCTGTAGGTACACACAGAGTGGATACTGGAGATGCTGTCGGTCATGGTGCAGTGAAAGTCAAGTTAAGTTGCAGGGATGCCGCAAATAATGCCGCTGCCAGTAAGGATGCCAGAAAAAAGAAGAAAGTGAAGGCGTACCTAGACGCAAACTATTCTTCTTCTATCAGTTCAAGTTCAAGCTCATGGCGATCCAAGAGGACGGTCCGCGATGCTGAAGGGACCTCCTCCAGTCAGAAACCCTCTTATGGGCTACTACAGTGTTTTGGAAGATGAACCGGGAATGCCCCGTTGTAAAACTTTATAATTTGAATTTCCGTTAGACATTTTAATTGCGTTTTAGACTGTTAGACAAATAGCGTAGTTAGTTTTGGCATAAGACCGAATATAGACTGCGTATTTTGTGAATTTGGTATTTGTGGGAAGCATTTCTACGTGTTTCTATGCAGGTTTGGCGAATAATCGCTGCATTGGGATGTGTTCCAACAGAAAACATCTCGATCGAGTACTTTTTGTACTCGATCGAGAGGAATGCCCAGGTAAATTGTTCGATCGAGTAGGTTATGGTTCTCGAGCGAATGGTCGAAAAAGAGGAGTTCTCGATCGAGAGGATTGTTACTTGATCGAGTAGAATGAATGAGAAAGCTCTCGATCGAGTGGTTTCAAATCACTCGATCGAGTGATTATGTCTTATAATACGCAAGGAGTCCTTTCTTTCCCTTTCTATTTTCATTCTATTTGCTCTTCCTCCTTTTTTTTGCGATAAACCCACGAAGATTCCCCCAAATCTCCCTTTCTTCTTTCCCTTTACCAAATTCATATCCCACATTGTGTTTATTGCTCTATTTTCGAAATTTTCCCTTTGCTTTGCTCTTCAAACTCATGTTCGTTGCTGTTTAATTTGGGAATTAGGGTTTGCTCGAGTCGGGTCTTAATCCGCCTAATTTCTTGCAATTTTGTCGATTATTTTGCATCTTTTTGTGGGTAATCAATCAAGTAAGTATTCCCCTTTATTTCTTGTTAATTAATTGCTTATTTTCGACCTGATTTAGGGCATTAGGTTTCGAAATTTTCGAAAATTTTGGGGAAATCGTTGGGTAATTGATTTATCAACTGATTAATGTACTTATTTGATTGTTAGGATGGATAGTAACACCATGCCCTCTACTAGTTCTACTGTTACCCCATCCCTTTCTGAGACGGTGGTTCGCGCTGCTGCCATCGTCACCAGCCCTGCTGTTGTTTCTGCTGCCACCCCCGCAGCCACTGTCCCTTCCTCTGTGACGACCCCTGCTGCGTCGTCACCGTCTGTCACTGCAGCTCCCTCTTTTGCGCTTGTTCCCAGTCGGTCAGTCACCGGTCGAACCCCTGGACTGCTTACTGCTGCTGGACGTGGGCGGGGTCGAGGATGAGGAGCCCCTACTGCTGGACGCGCTGCTGCCACGTTCCGGGCAGACGATTCCTTGGACCCGCTTCCAGAATTTCCTGAGGTACGTTTCGTGAATTCTATTCATCGTAAACGTTTTAAAAATTTAATGCGTTGTGACATGGTTTCTACTAAGTTTTTATGTAAGACCACACTTGGGAGACTGGGGATTTACGAGCCTGTTGCTGAGTTGTTGAACGGGACGGGGATGACTGGGTTGACCACAATGCATGCACTGACCTACGAGCAGCTGACCCTTGATTTTTTCTTCTCTTTTACCTTCTCGACTGGTGCATATGACACTGACTCGGGGAGCTCTTGTGTCTCCTTTCGACTGTTTAACCGGACTACCACCTGGACCTTAGATGAGTTTGGCAGTCGGTTAGGTTTGTCTTCTCACGGCCATCAGGACCCTCCTCGGAAGGTCCTGCGCTTACTTTGGCCTACCTTGTCACAGACTCCCTTTGAGCAGCGTAGGCTGGCTCACATTCACCTTCCCCCGACCCGTTACTTTTTGCGTCTCCTTGGCGGGACGATTTTTGGCCGTAAAGAGCCTAACAACATTAACAATGTTGAGTTGTCGATTTTAGGGGGCTATTTAAACATTGATAGCGCTGGCCCCTTTGTTTTTAACATTGCTTACTTGACAGCTCAGCATTTTAGTGTTGTTGGGAAGAAGACGACGGGCACGATTACCTGTGGAGGCATAGCCTCCTACCTCTCCCGTTCTCTCTTCCCTGACTTCCCCCGTGGTCTGCCGCACTTAGATAAGGAAGCGGATTTAGATATTAGCGCCCTTCAGGCGATGTTTTGGTTAGCTAAGGATCAGCGGACTTGGAAGATCTGTGGTTCCGAGTCCGTGACCTTGCCGTTTCCCGACCTACCCCGTTTTACACCTTTGACCAGTGTGACGGGTAGGTTGCCTCCACCCCTTCCTTCTTACCACCTTACACTTGCTCCTCCCACTACTTTCGCTCCTAAGAAGCGGAAGAGACCTGAGACTGGAGAGGGGTCCACACCGACTATGGCTGGGCAGTCTTCCACGCCCACGCCTACACCGACCTCTATCCCTACTCCTTCTGTTACACAGCCCGTTGTGCCGGCTAACTTTGTTCCTCCTCCACCCTTTGAGGCGCCCGAGGTCATGGACCAAGGGCGTCGTGATGCTTTGCTCCTTGACATGTGCAGGAGACAGGCTCTTATGGAGCATGACCAGGCACTTGCCTTGTTTCCTCTGTACGAGTACCACATGATTAGAGGACGTCCCATTCCTGAGGGCTGGCCACACCCTTCTATCTACCGTTTCCCGACGGAGGGGTGCTCGCAGCCAGAGAGCGAGGCGGACACAGCTGAGCAGGAGGAGAGAGCTCGAGCTGACGAGAGGATGAGACGGGAGCAGGAGCGAGATCCTGACTACACGGTGGTGGGTGAGGAGGAGGAGGAGCCTGTTGACGAGTAGCTGCTGGTCTACTCACTTCCCCAGTTTTCTGGCTGGTTTGGGGAAGTTCGTATATTTTGTATGTATTTCTGCTCTTTCTTTTTATTTTCATCTCCTTATTTATTTATTGTATTCATTCATTTATTGGTTGTTTTATACCGTTCTCGTATATATACTGCTGGTGTATGCTGGAGTACAACGAGGGCGTTGTCTGTTTTGGTTTGGGGAGGGTATTGCATCCTTTGAGTCTGTGCATTTATTTTGCATTCACGTTTAATTTTCTGCTTGCATTTGTATTTTATTTCAAAAAAATAATAAAAATCACAAAAAAATATAAAATTTCGAAAAAATTCAAAAAAAATTCACGTTTCATTTTGCATATAGGTTGAGTCGGGACGGTAGATTTCCATGATGATTTTTCACTTTAACTTGTCATTTCACTTAAGCTTTGCATCTAATTGGCAGTTATTAGCTTAGTCATGTGCATAGTCTAAGAATTAATGTTAAAATATAGTTAATCATATAGACTTGACCTGAAAAAATTGGCAAACTACTTTATAATTTCTAAGTTATTAGAGTCGTATAACTGGTGTCATTCATGACCAGTTCATGTAGGAATTTGAGAGTAGTACTCCTTGTATAACATGTTCATCAATTTGCACTTTTATGAAATTCGATTGTTTTTTACTTGCATACATTCGGGTTTGTGGTCGGTGTCACATGCAGGGAGGTGCTTGCAAATTTCCCCTTTCTTTCAATTTCACCCTTTTAACTCCACATTAGCCAAACTTAGTCTTTTGACCCATTAACTACACCCAAATTAAGCCTGTCTGTCAAGCTAGTTTAGTGTACTTTTTGTGGTGTATATCTCATTGTTGCAAGTTGGTTTGTTCCTATTCATATGGAGTTGGTAGAAAAGAAAGAAACGTGGGTAGGAAAATGAGAAAAGCATGGAAAAGGAAAAAACAGAAGAAAAAAAGAAAAAAAACGTGTGAAAACAGAAAAAGAAAGGAAGAAAAGAAAAAAAATGAAAGTTGGAAAATGAAAAAGATAAACCGTATAAAAAAGGGAAGTTTGTGACGGTCTTACTCCTATGTTTTATTCTATATCATTTGAGGGGGGGTTGTTGTGTTTGGTTAGTGAGTTTTGCGCCAAAGAAGGGCGTATGTGCTTTATTTTCTAATCAGCTGAGAATTGGATGGTCTTGTATGGTCTTGTTTAGGTGCTAGCTTGATGCTCTACCTCCACATATCCCATAATCATTTTGCCTTTTCTTATCTGTAGCCTCACTTTCCCATAATTGTTGTAAGCCCTCGGCTGTGACGGACATTGTTGGTTGGAATGTATGTATGGTGATTAGAATCGTCTATCATTTTTGTTGCATGCATGTTATGTGGGTCGCAGTTTAGATGAGTGATTGTTTTTCTCTTCTTCTCTTACACATTTATATTCACCCTTTTCTTCATGAGAGAAGAGTGACCCGTGAGAGTCCGGTTTTAAAGGTCTTACAAGGTTGACAGGTCAGCTTATTTATAGACATCATACAACTCGTTTGCGCTTGACTATTGTAGCTATAACTGTTAGTTTTGATTGCATTAAACGGTTTAAGTGGAAAAGTTATAGCTAGCTCTGAGTTTTCATTTCCGTTCCATTAGTTTGCATTTAGTTTACTCGAGTACGAGTAAAGGTTCGGTTTGGAGAGATTTGATGCGTGCAATTTATATAGACTTTTTAGCCTCTTATTGCACGCATTTCTATGCCATTTTCATTGCTTTGTATTGCAAAATGCCCCGAATTGGCTACTTTGGTTTGTTTTGTCTTAATTGCATAAATGGACCTTAAAGTAGTGGAATCTCGCCTTTTTCGTCCTTCTTAGCATGCATTTTGAGGAGATGGATATTTTAGAGCAGAAGACGTACCTCGGGAAGCGTAAAGGAGGTCCTAGAAAGCTAACCAAATGAAGTCAAGGCTGTTTTTAAGTGGAAGACACTCGATCGAGAGCCTTTATAGGTCGATCGAGTAGTTTGGCAGATGCAGGTGTTCGATCGAGTTGTTTCTGAACTCGATCGAAGTGGGCTAATTTGGAAGTGTTCGATCGAGAGCCCCAGTTGCTCGATCGAAAGGTTTTTCTGGAGAATCACTCGATCGAGGAGTATAAAAGGGTTCGATAGAGTGACTAGCTATTATATACAGGTTTCTTAATCCATGTTAGGTTTATTTTTATGTTAATAATGACTTCCCTATATAAAGGAAGTCGAGATTAGGTCATAATGACGTTTTGGAACTCATACTTTACTCTAAATTTCTGTTACTCTTCTAATTACTGCTGCTACTCTGTTCTTTATGCCGGATTCGTTCTTTTGTAATCTTTCTTGTTGTTAAATCTGATAGCATGAGTAGCTAAATCCTTTTATGTTAGGATTAGGGGAGCCATGGTAGTAATGTGACGATGTTGTGAATAGGCTAGATGATTAATTGTGAGAACCCGTGACCATAGCAATATAACTGTAATATGTTTAGTTGAGTGCACGCTTCTAAATGACTTTAATCTGGTTAAATTCGCTCCTAGATCGGAAGATTGGAATGAACAGACCTGCTATGAACAGTAGACTACCCTAATGAGGACGGAAGTTAAGTTAGTTGTAATCTAGGGTGGATAGCGGACCGGAAGGACCTTTCCCTTGCCCTTCTCACAGTAAATTGTCTAGACTATTTATGACTGAGTTAGTGAACTGCCATGGTGAACCGAAATCCTGACATATCTCTCCTTATCTGAACAATCTTAGCTTTTTCTTGCCTTTATTGCTCTTGTTTCTATTTCTCTTGCTTTATATCTTCAGTAGTTTAGAAAACAAATTTAAAACCTCCCAATTGTGACCCGATAGACGTGCTTAGCAGATAGATACTTAGCCTCCCTGTGGAGATCGACCCTACTTACCGCTAGCTTCTGTTAGTTGTACTTAGGTATTTATTTTTGGTAGCTAACGACGGTATCAATTGTTGTTTCGGTTTCGGCCTTTGTTAGTGTCCTTGTAAATTTTAAGAACTATTTCCACCTTAGCAACATCAAGGTGATGATAATTTTTGTTCCTACTTGAAAATCCAAAATGACAATTAGCATAGCTTTCCATGCATGGCCTTGTGACCAAACTTTGGCCATTAATTTAACCGGTTTGGGGAAGTTTAGTCACAAGCAATCCGAGTTAATTCAAGTTAGCTCTCCGAATAATAGAAAGCATGCATCACTTAGACTAGTTTAGTTTGCATCACTTTGTAATATATTCCATATAGCTTGCATTTAGTGTAGAATCATGCATTTTATATCATTGCATTTGCACAATTCCCTATTGTTTTATCCATTGGGGAGAATGTCCATTCTAAGTGTGGAGATGGGGAATTCTAACTCCTTTCTAACACCTATTTCAAAAAATGATAAAAATTTCAAAATTTCAAAAATTTCAAAAATCCAAAAACATGTTTTCCCTTTTGTAGTGTAGAAATGTATATATTGTATATATATTTGTTGTTCATGTTCACTCTTATCACATTGGACTGACTACGCCACATTCGAGGCATGAGGAATATGAAGACCGCATGGTATGATCTTTCCAAATCTCTTTTTTCTCTTATATGTTAATGACAATGTGGCTTCTTTTTGTTTGATGCGGTACAAACCAATGTGATTATAGGAGTTGCATTTAGATTATGTGGCATAATAGTGATAGAGGTATATGCATTAGGTTATATATATGATAGTTGCATCATATGGCATGTAGTTGCATATTAGGAAAAATTTTGTGAAAATGTCTAGTTGGGAAGCTTGACAAGTGTATATAAGGCCCTTGTAGATAATTTTTCTCCTTGAGACTTTGTTTGCTAGAATACTCGCAAGACACCCTAGGATGTGTCATACTAGTATCTTTTGTCCCATGGTCTAAGGCCTAGTCAAGGGTTTGTATTTGTGTCACCTATCCAACCTTATGATATGATATGGACTTGATCCACTTATCTAAGGGACATTGATTGACTTGGTGGTTTGGCAACCCAAAAACACTTTTTACTAATAAGTTTAAAGTGCTCATTTCAAAAACTTTGTGTTGTGGAATCGCTCTTAATTGCCAAAGAGACCTCATAATGTTTTAAATTGTTGATATTACCGAGAAATTTGATGAAGGAATACCACTTCAATGTGCTTTGGTGCGGGATCCATTGAATTGGGCCCCCACATGGTTGTGAATTCGGCCGCCCAGAGACAAAGTGACTATCACCCCAAAGCTATTGTCTAGACGTTAACCGGTTGCCTAATAAGCGATTGGCGAAAGCAAAGGACACTAACAAATGAGGGACAAACCCCATCTCAAAGTTTTGAAATGTGAAATGCGGAATTTGAATTGAGGTTAAGTTTTGAAAGTTAGCCAAATCCACCAAGTTTTGTTTTGATTGACTTGAGCACTCCATTCAAAAAAAATCATTTTTGTTATGTCACCTTGTCGAGCTTGGGATGATCCTTGGCCTTTACACTTGTAGAGAAACCGAGATTTGTCATGTCACATGCCACTAACGTCATAAGGATCATCATTCCACCCCCATCCGATCGCCCTTGACGAAAGCATTTAGCAAATGTGGACGAAAGTACCCTAGTTTAACACAACTGGGAGGTGATTTGTTAATATCCTTTTGGACTTAGTAACTTGCAGAAATAATATCTACAATGGAATGTGTACCCTTAGATTGCTTCCCCTTTAAATGATTTCTGCCACTTAGATGAGGAAAGTGGCTATTCTTTTTGCAGATGCATCCCTTACTTGATCTTGTGTGCTTAAATGATAGGATGCATCGCCATTTTGGCAAGCCCCACCTTGCCTTGCAAGAAGGCATCTTACCTCATAGGTGTCTTGTTGTGAGTTGAAGGGGCGGATTGAGACCTGCTAATTGTCTCACATCGGCTAGTTATTAATAAGGGTCATAGTTTTAGTCCCCTCTTTACTCGAGACGAGCAAAGGTTCGGTTTAGGGATATTTGATATGACTCATATTTGCACACATTTAGTCCCCTAACTAGCCTCGTTTCCATGCTTTTTAGTACTTATTAGGGTCATTTCTATCTTATGTTCCTTGTTTTGCACATTCTATGAGGTTTTAGTGCCCTTTGTGGGGGAGGATGCTAAACCTTGCGCTTATGGAAGCAAAAGCGGAGCTAAATTGATCGCACCTAATGACCAAGAAACAATGAGGATACTAATACTAAAGGCCTAAGTTAACAGACCAAGTAAAATGGGCAATGATGCAGACCCCCACGACTCCTCAATGATCCCCACATATCTTAAGGCAGTCAAGAAGAAGAGAAGCCAAGCTGTGCAACAATCCGGGCGTCCTGATCTCAAGTCGGGCGACCCGAGGCTAAATCCGGCCGTCTCGACGACGGGATGGGCGAATCCTCGAGCAGCACGAGCGTCCAACACAGGCGAGTCGTGAGACTCCTCATGGGACTTGCGAGGCCTTAATCTTCATCTTAGGGACTTAATCATCATTCAAGCCCTTAGTTACCCTAATACTTGTACTTAGTATAAATACTCCATTGTATTAGGAGATAAGCACCAAGTCATTAGATTAGATTAGAAATCAATTATCTTAATTACATCTTAATCCTTTCCTAATTATTATTCAAGAACTTTAGATCGAGTTGGGTAATTTGAAGATTATATTGGGAATTATTGAAGAATTGATAACTCTTCATCATCAATCAAGTTTCCTTCTATTATCCTTTACATTCTATTTGATCATGCTAAGTTGGTACCATTTCTTTACTCCTTACTTAATCTTTGTTTAGTATCTTACTCTTCTATCATGTTCAAGTTTGTTAATATGTTTGACATCATTATTAGCATGCTTTCTATGATAATGAGTGAGTAGTCCCTTAGCTAGGGTTAATGGGGGATCAGGGGAACTAAACATGGGGGTAGATCCATACTTAATCTAATATGTTTTCATAAGATTGCTTGCTTGTTGTAGTTTCAACTTATGCACATGTTAGGCTTGATGAACTGCTTGATTGACAACCTTGCACAAATATCTTACCCATTCAACAATACTTGTAAGATATAAACTAACTCAAGGCTTGCTAGACCATGCATATAGTTGAATAAGAATAAACTAAGTCGACTTGTAGGTGTTGTACAGTCTTGACCGACTCGGCTCCGGGACCCTTCCTAAGAATTGTAAGACATAAACTAACTCAATTCCACTACAACAATAATTTGCTTGTATCTATGTAAACATGTTTGTATGATCACCACCATGAATCCCCTATAAACCCATGATACCCTAGTGCCTTAATCAATTGTTTACCATCCCCTATTTGCTTACTTGCTTTGTTTTGCTTTCATTTCTTTACTTTTCATTGTTTAGTAGTTTAGATAACTATCTCAATCCAAACTAAGTTGTGACACCCGAAGACTTAGCTACTTGCAAATCGGTAACTTAACTCAATACCCATCCCTTGGGATCCGACCTTTACTTACCGCTCTACTAAGGGTAGTTTATCGAGTCTATAAATATTGTTTTGATTGGTTAGATTAGACGACAAAGTTTTAAACCGTATCATGGGTAAGGACATTATTAAAGCACTTTAAAGAATTCTTTGATAATGGCAAGCTTCTGAAACAGGTTAACTGCACCACTCTGACCTTGATTCCAAAAAAGGATAGACCTACTGGTGTGGCTGATTTTAGACCTATAGCATGTTGCAATGTCCTCTATAAGACCATTTCCAAAGTAATATGCAATAGTCTAGCTAGTATCTTGCCTAAGATAATTAGTGCAAATCAAAGTGCATTCATTAAAGGAAGGGAGATAGTATATAACATCTTAATTTGTCAGGACTTAGTGAGATTATACAATAGGAAATCATGTTCTCCTAGATGTATAATAAAGATAGATCTTAAAAAAGCATATGATTCCATGGAGTGGCAATTTATTGAACAGATGTTAACTGCTTTAAAGTTTCCTGAGAAGCGGATAAAATGGATCATGGTGTGTGTCTCTTCACCCTGGTTCACTTTGTCTATTAATGGGTCTAACTTTGGGTACTTTCAAGGGAAGAGAGGTATTATACAAGGAGACACCATGTCTCCCTTGTTATTTACTATATGCATGGAGTATCTGAGTAGAGTGCTAAGTGTTGTGACTGAAAATTTGGACTTAAATTATCATCCCCTCTGCAGGCCTATGAAGTTAAGTCATCTGTGCTTTGTAGATGACCTTCTTATGTTATGTAGGGGAGATAGAGTATCTATTAAGATACTGTTAAGGGCTTTTTCCACATTCTCCTTTGCTTCTGGAATTGAAATGAACTGTGATAAATCTGACATCTACTTCAATGGAATCTGCCAAGGAGAGGTAGATAATGTGCTGAGGATATCTGGTTTTAATGAGGGGCAATTTTCTTTCAAATATCTAGGTATTCCAATTTCTTACAAAAGAATGGTCATTGGTGATTGCACAAGACTTGTGGAGAAAGTTGTGGACAAGCTTAGAGGTTGGGGTGCAAAAAAACTCAGCTATACAGGGAGGCTAATGTTGGTCCAAGTTGTTCTTACTCAACTTCATGTTTACTGGTCAAGGATCTTTGTGATTCTTGTCACAGTCATTGATAGGATTACTACAATTTGTAGAAACTATCTTTGGTCTGAGAATGAACATTATGGGAGGGCTCCTTCTGTTGCTTGGAAAACTTTGTGTACAGAGAAAAAGTATGAGGGACTTGGAATTGTGAATTGCAGGTTGTGGAATCTTACACTGATAGAAAAGTTCACCTTGTGGTTGGCAAGGAAAAGTGACCACTTGTAGATTAAGTGGGGTGACCATGTGTACTTGAAAGGTAGGGACTAGTATGATTATGAACCTAATATAAACTCAAGCTGGACATGGAGGAAAATCTGTTGTTTCAAGGATCAGTTCAAACATGGTTATTTGAATAACCAATGGTGTGACAGTAATGAAGTTTATTCTGTTGTTGCATGGTACAAATGATTGGAGGGGCCTCAAACCAATTTGTTTTGGTATCCTCTAGTTTCGAATAGGTTACATGTGCCTAAACATTTCTTCATAGCCTGGTTAGCTGCTAAAGAGTGGTTGTTAAATAAGGATAGACTGCTATCCTTTAGTGTTCTGAATGATGGGAAATGTGAGATATGTTGCATTCACATTGAAGACCATGTGCATCTGTTTTATCAGTGTGAGTTATTCTTAGATGTTGGGATATTCAAAAGCAATGGCTTCATATTCGACTACCTACGTAGGGTATTTTGGAATGGTGTATTAAGTGCAGGTGCAAGTCGTTGCTGAAAAAAATATAGTATTTGCAGTTGGGGCTTCTTTACTGTACCAGATTTGGAACACCAGGAACATTAGCATAATTGATCATCTGGTGAAGTCCCATGTTCTGGTGATGAACGAAGTGCAGGAGGTTATTCAATCGCGTTTTATGAGTAGAAAATGGCCAACTAAATATCAGTCTTCCCTTGTATTTTGAAGGTGTTAGATCAGCTTAGTTGAGTGTTTTTCATGATTATGTAATGTAACTCAAAGAATGATGGTATCTTGTAATGGTGGTTGTGCCTTAATCTTCATATATATATATATATATATATATATATATATATATATATATATATATATATATATATATATATATATATATATATATATATATATATATATATATATATATATATATATATATATTTAGGATCCGGTGAGAACGATCATTCGGTGCAAACGGTGAGAACGACCTATAATAAGGAAATTACAACAAATATACGGTCTGACTAATTTTCTTAATTGCGCGGTTCATATATATATGTTATACTTTTTTCATTTCTTTCTCTCTCCTCTCATTTTGTAATCCACGTTCTTCTCTCTACCTTTTCCCCAAATCATTTTAAACCCTAATTTTTCCCCCAAATCATCTGTTCGTCAATTTCTGGTGAATCTATTGCCGACGACGATGATCGATTATTACTCGTCTGCCGTTTTCTCGTCTTACTTTCCTTAATCGTTCTATTTCTATGGATTCCGCAAGTAGTTTGGTATGATTTAATCTTCACCTTTTAGTTGTTCATGCCGATTTCCTCGAATTTTGCGTTAATAAGCTGAATTATCCTTTTAATAAGCTGAATCTAATTACTTCGTTGTCTTTGAACTCGTTGTTGCAGGTTCATCTGCGTTACGGTTGAGCTTTCTGGTAATTAGGTATGTATCTTACTGTAGTGATTATTTTTAGGTTTTATGTTTGTTTATGTCCGGCTTATTCTTTGATTTCAGTAGATGTTTACCTACGTTCGGTTGCATGCAGGTTGTTGTTCCGTTTCAATTGAAGAGGATCGTCGTCTTAGTGTATTCTCAAATAGGTATTAATATTTCCCTATTTTTTTGTTCGCTTTTACTTTTTCTTTTTTTTTTCCTTTTTGCTATGTTTTCAGTCTTAGCTTAACATGATTGTAGTTTATGAAGTTTCCTACCTGAAATTTGTGTTGTTTACAACAAGTTTTTGTTGTTTTTTATGTGTATTTTATTGTCGAGCTTTTTTTATGTGTGTTTCCACGTTCTGTCCTTGTGTTTGCCTTTTAGAATTTAGTCTGTGTGTGCTTTCATGTGGTATCATCTAAGTACGTCCCAACGGTTATCAGTCACACTAAGTCAGTTGCTAGGTACATTCATGTGGTATGTTTGTCGTGACGATATGTCCTATGTTTTCTGTGGCATTTTTTTGTATGCTTGGCATAAGGTGTTTTGTTGTGTGTTTCAGTGGAGGTTTTAAGGGTCTAGGTACACTTTAATACGCGTTAACCACGTTTATTTAGTCCATAAGCACGTTATTTTGAGTTTAATAAAATGAATTCATCAGTGCCTTTTTAAGAGGGTGATCGTATCTGAATGTGTTATGCAATGTTTTTGTTTTGTACTTGTAACGTATATGTGATGCCCGTGTGATGTCCGCAGAGTATTTTTTTCATGGATGGTTTGTGTGTTGATCTGGTTTTTTGTACAATATGTGCTATTTTTCTTTTCTTGCTTGAAAATCGTCTTGCATGTAACCTTATTCATGTTTTATTTCACCGCATTACAGTTTTGACTGTCATTTTGATGTGTGATTTCATGTGTTTCCTAACTTGTTAGTTTTTTGTGGTTGTTTTGCGCGTTACAGCAGTGTGTTGTGTGTTGTATAATCGTGAGTTTTTACTGATTTTTTATAAACCCAAGGGCTACATATCAGCTAGGTACGTCCCAAGGGACTGTAGTCATGTTAAATTTTCCTCTAGGTACGTCCTTATGTTATATGTGGCGTGGTGATATGTATTGATGTTATATGAAACTACCTTCCATCTGTATTCTGTTGTCCCTTTCATTTTGTAGTTCGTAGATTGTCCTTTTAAAAAATTATATACCACATTCACTATTTATTTGTACATGGAGTATTACTATTCCGTTTTTTATTTGTATCATCGTATACGTTCTTTGCATTTTACGATTATTGGGTACGCATAATTATTTTCAGTTACATCTTACATGAATGCAGGTGTAATAATGAAGCGATCTAGGCCTGAACCATCTACGTCAGATGTAGGTGGCCCAAGTAATCATCAGGAAGCCCCTAGTACAAGTATACAACAGGCTAGTTCAGATGCTACCGATGATTTCCCGGTATTAAAGACAAGAATGAGTCCCAATCTTCTCTTACAATTTATCAACAAGAGGGTCATCCGATAATCGATTTCGAGATATTCAGGATATGGGATTTGGAGGCATCTTGTGTCTTAAGACCGACATGCTTCCCGGCAGTGGCGATCGGCTTGTTTCCCGCTTTGATCCATTCACGTCTTCTCTCTTAAACGGGCAACTCCCTATTCGTGACGAAGATGTTCATCTAGCCACAGGGTTACCCATGGGTGAGATAGCAATCTCACAAGCGACCCGATTTGAGCAGACTGAAGAGTTTTTAGAGCTGGTTAATGAATGGAAATCCCAATATGAGAGAGTTGACAAAGTGACCAACAGCCATGTCTTGTCTAAGATGGCTGAACAAAGACAAGGTGGGGTAGATTTCAAGAGAAATTTTATTGTGTTTATCGTGTCGGCTTTACTTATGGGAGTTAAGGGTAACGTCCCAAGTATTCGGATACTTAAGTGTTTGAGGGATGTCTCTCTTATACCACATATGAACTGGTGCGACTTCACCCGAAGAAACTTAATTGCAAGTGTCCAATAGTGGTGGGCTGATAAAGAAAAGGAAGACAACGGTGGGTGCAAGAAGATCTTCAGAGGACGTATACTGGTTCTAATCCTCATTTATCTGGATAGGTCGGTTTTCAAAGCTAGAACAGTTGACCGCGTGTTCCCAACACTTTGCACATGGACAAAGGATGCAATATCTTTTCGTATATCAAAAGAAAAAAAGGAGGCTCGTAGGTTTGGTTCCGGGTTCATCGATAACCAGCTTGTAAAGCATCCCGGGTGCTTTGGTTCTGGGTTTAGGGAACGCAGTACCAGACCACAACCTGATGTTGTGATGGAGCAAGATGTTGTTGAGAATGAGAATGATGCGCCCAACAACAATGAGCCTGACAATCACAATGATAACGTGACACGTGTCAGTAATTGTATTGTGAGGATGGCAACTACGGCGAAAGCACTTGCTGCTGCGTTTCACAACTTTGTAGATGCAATCAACAGTGCTAAACTTGTAATGCCGGATTCTATAGTTGTCGGCCAGCTTTCTGCCATGGCAGATTCTCTGCTAGGCGGGTTCCAGTTGACACCACCTGTTATCCCTGAGGCAGGGGTTGGGGCTAATGCAGACCGCGGTAAAGTCGACCCTACTGTTGGTCCCGGTACTGCCAAGAATTCAGATGATCCCGGTACTGCCAAGAATTCAGATGTACATCCTACAGTCCATGTTGCTCACGAGACGGCCGCTCCAGTTGGTAGGTCAGAATCTGATAAACATGGTGTTCGGGCCACGTCATCAGTAGAGGGTGTTAATGATGACACATGATGGAATGACCCTGCCTTTGTGGCAGCGGCTATCGCGTTAAGTAACGCGTTCAATGAACCTGCTGCACCAAAGAGAAGACGTGTTGCTCCTGATTGTCCGACATTCAACCTTTTTCAGTCTCAAGACATATCAGATTCCTATGGTTCACAAGGACCTCCCATCAAACCTGTTGCTTCTCCCCAAACAGAACCTACTCATGGAGTCCCGTTAAACTCTTCTAAGTCGGTTCATAATGTGGCAAAACCAGATAATAAGAGGGATATCATTGTTCCACAAATATTCAAGTCACCTTATGTTCAACGGAATATATCTATGCTTGCTGAGTTGAGCCAATCTGAGAAGGATTTTTCTGACTTGGTGTATAGGGATGGATCTGATGAGAGGTACAACTCATATTGGTTCCTTGTTCTGTATTTTGCATATAATGTTGTGTTATCTGTCAAGCGTACCTATAACATTAAATATCGTATATATACCTCTGACTATTGTACCTACCTGTTATCTTTTTTGTTTCAGTGAGGTACTATTCCGGAATCACCGTTTCCAGCTAAGACGATGTGATTTTAAGACCTTTATTGCCAACACCAAGATAGCTGCAAATGTAATCAATGTATGGGCTAGTATTTTGAATAAGAGAGAGGAAATAAGAGTTGCCTCCTCCCCTTTACGATTATACGCGTTCGTTACTCACAATGTACGTTGTCTTATGCTCTTTTTTTAGATTGATCAAAGGCGTGTTTGCTTTTCCTTGTGTTTAAATTTTTACATTTTTGTTTTTTAATTAGGGAATTATATGTGAAGATAGCACCGAGTATGATAAAGTGAAACTGGTGAGCTTGCAATATATTTATTGCATCTAAAGTTAAATTAGTATGTTTGCCCATTTTTTGTGTGTTCACTAAGGTACATATATGTTTTTCCAAACCCAGATGATGTTTTCTTTCACACTTCGTGAGCCGCTCCTGATCTGTGTCAACTTTATTGCCCGTAAGATTGAGGTCATCCACCCAATGCAACCTAAATCAGTAGACTTTGCTGAATATGTCCATATGGTGGTGAGCATTTTGATTTTGCAAACCCTTTTAAGTGTTCAAACGATGATGCCTAATTAGTTCTCCAAATATGTTTGCTAATTTTTGTTTGGCTTTTTTTTAGAAGGAGTTTATTCGTTCCGTTATGATCCCTCGTTCGAGCAGATTCAAGACAGTACAGTGGTTCAAATGTGAAGAGTTCGTACCCAAGTCACATGCGCTTGATATTGTGGGTGATGGCATTTACCTGATGTGTTACATGGAGATATATAAAGGCTGTCGTCAAATGCTCAAGGCCCAAGTCATAAACGTAAGTTACATTTTTTTGTTGCCTAAATACGCTATATACTTTAGTAGTTACATTATCCATAATAAAAATGTAATATATATTGCACTTTACAAAGTTAGGCCAAAGAATGCAGCTTGGCAAGATCCTTTTAGGCGTAAGTTGAAATATTGTTTTGCTCTCCTTTCAAGTGCCCAGAATGATCTGTCACAACAAGTTTCAATAGCTGCAAGGCATCTTAATGTCAGGACTGGGTACGCAAACATTTCAAATTTAGTATAAATGTTCATGATCTGTTAGTGTTTTTCGATATCAACCAATTACGTGTTTTCATCCATCTTATAAAGGAAGCAACCGGTTGAACAACAAGTGGTATATTCTGATTCGCATCTCTTGGATTACGTGTTCCTTCCATCAGAGGGAGATGCAGCTAAATAGTAATAATATGCTTACAATATCAGCTTGAATTTTTGACTTTTTTGTTTATTCCACATAATGACTTTTTTGTATATACCGTAAATTTGATTTTGTAGTGATGCAGTAGTTGTGACAAACTTTGGGGAAGTAACAAAATAAGGCATGTCCTCTTTGAGGCCTCGGAAATGGGTCGCTGATATGGTATATTTTTATTTTATCAAGACCATATTTGTCTCTTAGTATTTTTATTTAGTACAAAACAACATTTCATTTTTTTCATTTTAGGTAATTGATATGTTCGGGATCTATTCAACCTTACTCAAGCCAGAATTGTTGTATATCCCAACAACCGCACGAGTTAGTATAATTTTTGTAGTCAAGTTTCTCAATTAACATTTTTTAACGAATAATGTGTCATAGAAATATGATGATGTTTTTTGTTCATTGCAAAGACCTTAATCCACAAATGAGATAGAACACTTGGCCGCAATTACATTAAAACATCCTATATGCCAAATGATGGGACGTGTGTTAAAGCTGTAAGTACATTATCTGTTTTCTTTGGATATCTAAAAACTGCATTTTGTCTATTTGAATATAACCCTAGTTTTAGTCATCTTACATGAATTTTTAATTTGGCTTTCAGATGTTTATACCCATTATAGAAGATAGCCACTGGTTTCTCATCGTGTGTGACATGGAGGAGAAGACGAACTATATCTTAAACTCACTACGTACCAAGGATATTCGGCCTGATACAGAGATCGTTGCGGACGTGGTACATATCATTAGTTTCTATCTTTTTGACTATATAATTTTTCTCTGTTTTCTCCATATATAGCACGTTCATTTGTTATTCTCCTTTTTCAGGTTAACAATGTCACTACGATTTTATGCCGTTCCAAAGGGTACAAACACTTTGTTGGTGTTCCCCTCTTTCCATTTGAGACTCTTAATGTTCCTCAACAGACAAACATGTAAGTTCATCATTCTTACTCCTTTCCACTATCATTATCATCAGTTATTTCCATTCAAGTCAGCCTTTAATGTTAATTATTGTCGCTATGCTTGTGAAGACACGATTGCGGTGTCTATGTACTGAAATGGTTGGAGGCTGGCCGTGACCGATCCTTGTGGACAGCTGCGAGTAATTCCAAGGGTTTGCCTTCATTCCGAAGGGCAGTTGCGTTAAGCTTGTTACGATGGCAAGAAAATCAGAGAGAGGTCTTATATTGTTTTCCTTTATTTTTTACCCTCATTTCCAGTTTTACCTTAATACAACCATTTAAATCACGGGTTATCATATTTTAATTATTGTGTGACATGCAGATGTTTTAATGGACGACAAGTGGTTGTTTGGAAGATGTGTGGCTACTAGCAATCAACCAAGGAGTATGTGTGGTTCATTTTATGAAAGGTGTAATGGTGGAAAATAGGACTTGGTATTTGTTGTGTCATGTAAAGGCAAACTGAGCCTATTCAACCGCTATGTCCATTAAACACCAGTTTATGTCATTTTGTTGGATGGCATAATTGTCTAGAATAGATTCCCATGAATGCTCAGATGTTCTTAACTCGGCAACATGTAATGGTAGGGCATGGTCCCTCTTTTTGACCGTCTTTTTCGTGTTTGTGGATTGTCTAGAGGTCTAATGAAAAATGTAATATGATCTTTTGTTCAATAGTTGTGTCAAGTGACCGACTTTTATGCCAATTTGCTAGACATCATTTTGGATAATCCATCTTTATTGTGGTTGGCAGTGTGCAAGAATGGTTGCACATTCTGTTTTTTTGGTTGATGGTTATGTTTCAAAAACTTTTTGGATATAAAAAGGTGGAACTCTGGCCTTGGTTCATTATCGAATGTTGGGCTTATAACTTGTATGCAGGAATTATGTTACTAGTTACGCCATCTTATCACTGACACACACCAATTATATTTTCAGATACGTCAAAATCATTTGCATACTCAAGTATGATATTTCACTTTTCAATTGAACACCTGACTGTTTATTAGTTTCAGGATTCCACATTTTCAACTTCGAATCATCATTTATTAACATTCATGGGTTTTTATCTACTCAGAATACTAGTAGGTACGATTTTCACGTAAAACATGTGCAACAATCATGTTAACATACACGCTTTTTTTAGTTTTCACTTAAAATCACCAATACGTGTATCCGTTTTTGTCGTTGGAAAATTAGACGTCATACAATATTAACTTTGTCTATGGAACTTAAATTCGTGAATCATCGTTTATAAATATTTACGCTATTTATTTTCATATATAATATTGCCAGGTACGCTTCTAATGTAAAAGATGTGCAACAATCGTGTTAATATACACGCGCTTTTATTTTCACATAAAACTGAAATCATAATTTAATGGAAACTAGCTGACAGTTCACGTTTATCAATTCATCATAGCTATAACAAAAATACACAATAACTCTTCCTAACAAAATCTATTAATGATCATCCATAGTATTAACATGTATAGTTTCCATTCACAACTCCGATAGATACACTTTCAGCCTTGACAGATGCACATATAATACTTGAAGATACGCTCATAAATCATAACAAAAATCAAAATAAAAAATGTTCAATAATCCCATATAACAGCTCAAAAAATGAAGTCTCAAATCTTCCCGCCGTTATTCATTATATTTGTGTATGTGATCCGCAACTCTTTTCGTTGTTCATTCCTGAAACGAAAAAAGGCTATAAAACATTAAAGGTTACATATTTGATTAGATACAGCAATACTATTCCTTAATTATGTACCAACTAAACAAATTCAATCGGCTATCAGTATTCTCTAATAATGAATGCACCAAAATTAATAGCGTACCTGTATCATGGTATCATACTCTCCCAGGACAATTTCGACTATCATGGAATCCTAATTCTCCGTAAGCATTGCATTTCCTGGGCGCTTTCTTCTGTTCTTTTGTAACTTGTTCCTTTTGGGACATCATTCTTTTTCCAAACCCTTTTGTTTTTTACTGAATAGGAGGTAAGACAACCACTTCCTTTGGTATTTTTGTTCCTAAGAGCATCTCAAGTTCCCTATTCTTGTTTCTCAGCCTATCACCCGTGTTACTACTACTACTACTACATTCTGACGTACTGGTTTGTGCGCTTATCTTGTCTTTAAAACCTTTCAAAATGCCCAGCAATTCATCAACATACTCAGGTTTTGGTTCAGCGAGCGTCACACACGAGAACACCTCGGACCATAAGGTGCCAATTTTGTGTCGTCTAACATCTAATGAGTTACAATCTTCAATTAAAGTATGTGGCACATTATTACAAATCGGCTGACATGTTGCCAATTTGCTCCACCTACTTAACAGATACTGATCTAGAACATTGTCAAGGCCTTGTTCTTTCAACACGTAAAGCGCATGACGGCACAAAATTCCATGTCTCTCGAACTTCTTACAGGTGCAGTTCACTTTCATTTCGTCAGAGATAGAGTTAACATAGTAAACCTTGTCTTTTTCACGATCAATAATGGGGATGCTGTCACTGGTAGTAACCCCTAATATTTTAACACCACAGGTGAAACAAGCAGCCACCCACTCGTTTTTAAATTCAGAAAACATCACTGGGGTGTAGAACTCAGAAGCGTGTTTTTCCAAAGAGTGGGGCGTTTCTAGATCAGGGAAGGAGTTTTTTTACTCGGCTATTAATTTGGACTGTTTCCATCGTTGAGCGTCCATAGCACTTTCAAACCTCATAAGAAACTCAACCAAAGTTAAGTTTGGGTTCATGAAATTACCAAAAAAGCTATTCTCAGACCTGGACGTGGTTCTCATTAGTCCACCTATAAATAAATCCCTGAAATATGCTGGGATCCAAGAAGCCTTTTTGTCAAACATCGTATCTAACCATTCATTGTCGGTCAGCCCGTACGAGGATATAACTGAGCACCACCGTTCCTCAAACTCAGACGGTTCGATATTTTCTGCCCAAACACAGGAGCACAACTCTTTCATGAAGTTAGTTTCTCGATATAGCGTAGTTCCGATCTTGTCTGGCAGCTTTTTCATGATATGTCACATGCAATATCTGTGCTGAGTTTTGTCCCCGAACACTGTTTTAACCCCTGCTCTTATGCCTCTATCTTGATTAGTAATTATGCACACAGGATACTTATTGCTCATTGCGCTCAGAAAATTCCGAAACAACCATACGAAATCCTCATCAGTCTCTTTCCTTATAAGTCCTGCTCCAAATGTCACACATTTTTTGTGATGGTCAACCCCCGTGAAAGGTGCAAATATCATTTTATATGTGTTCATATTAAACGTCGTGTCAAAAGACGTCATATCACCAAAGATACTGTAATTCTTTATAGCTATAGGGTCAAACCAACAAACCCTAGATAGTCGACCACGATCGTCAACATCAAAATCAAAGTAGTACGAACTACACATGGCTTTTTTGTGCATGAAATTTTCAATCATCATTTGCGCGTCATACCCTTTAATAAATTTCTTCACATCCCTCCAAAAATTTTTGAAGTCCTCGAGTGATGAACCTACATTTTGATACCCTTTCACGTACTCTTTGAACATCCTAAAGCTTTGCACAGGCCCCTTATTCACTATAGAATTCTCAACAATCATGGTTTTATGTATAAGGGTTAATTCTCGTGACTCGGTCAAATGCACCACGGTGTTTGGTGTTGAGAGGAGGTGGGTGTGACCTTCATGAAAGTCAACAATCACATATTGTCCTTTTTCATTTCTTCGAAAAAAAATCTTTGCATTACATAAAATTCTAGTTCTCTGTCTCTTTTTTACCTTCCCTCTAGGCTTACTTTCTCCAAATTTTTACCGCACACACAAAGATTAGTCATGACAACCTCGTCTATGTTTCGTTGCGTCGACTTCCTCATTTTAAAACCAGAATTAGCAGCATAAGCCTTATAGAATTCTAGCCCATCCTCTAGTTTATCAAAGATCATACCCAAAACAGGCTTCAATTCTGGCGCACATACCGGTATTCTTTCCTTCGGGGTTGTCTTGATGATTGGTGAGCCTGCATCTATGCACGCTACACAGTAGAACAGTATGGGTATAAGCAGCGAGTTCAAATAACTGATGCACAACAAATATAATTTTCAGGTACGCTAATTTAGTCAAAAGCACAAACTCAATTAGAAAACAAAAAACCACAGAAATTTGTGCCTGATCGCTGACATATCGTATTTTTCATTACTGACTACTTAACGTAGACGTCAAGATACACCAATCACGTCTAATAATTTCGACATAGGCAGAAAGTCAAATGCTTATTATGACACGAATCGGTATATCCCTTAATTATAATTCTAGATACGCTTCTGAAAAACACAAACGCATCAACTATACTAATGGATACGCTATTCATATACGCTGGTTAATTAAGGGCGGTTTCGTTATTCTACCAGGGACGTTTTCCATATAAGGCAATTACATCAATTATACTAATATACATGCTATTGAACTAAATAGAATATTGTATAGTGTGCATAAGAATCATGATCAGCAAGTGTAATAATCTAAAACAAATTGCATATCAAGCGTACCTAGAAGGAATGGTAATATTTCTTATCCATCAGACTCATCAATAATTTCTTTTGTTTAGTCTTTCGGGGTAAACATACATACTAGCCAAATATATGAACCTATTACCTATCAAGCGTACTGTTCTTATCCATCAGACTCATCAATTTATAATACCAATCAGGCTAATGAAACATGAGCAGCAAGCGTAATAATCTGTCTTCCTATGTTTAAATTAGTATGAATACGCATCAAAATGATCAATAGATACATCAATCAGACGATTTTTAATGAAATAATTTATAAAAAAGGCTATCTCAACTGATTTGCAGATGTACATACCTAGATGAGATGATGACTGCACGATATCATTGCTAACAGCTGGAACAATCGCATCAGTATGTTCCCCCAAATCGCTAGAACTCTCAACATCCATAATTTTCTACGATTAAAATAATTCTGGAATGTCAATGGAAATCACAAAATCGATTGTTCATGCATCAATCACACAAAATCAATCAGAAAAATATTATAATCGTACATCCATTAGATGATCAACGCCATTGATTATGATCAATTTCGTCAATTTTGGCGGCTGTAGTTTGGTGGTTTTCGCGGAATTTTCTATGTTGTTCGCGGAAATATTTGTTTTGATTTGGGGGAAAAGTTTTGGAAACTAGAGAGAGAAAGAGATATTTTGGTTTTTTTGTCAAAACAGTCAGGTTACTCACGTAGAAAATTGGAGGTACGTATCCCGTGTATTTTTTGTTTAAAATCCTACTATTGTAGGTCGTTCTCACCGTTTGCACCGAGTGATCGTTCTCACCGGATCCCGCCTCTATATATATATATATATATATATATATATATATATATATATATATATACCAAAAAAAAGGTAAAGTTCAGTCATTAAATATACCTGAGTGGAAGTGGGAGAGCATTTTGATGGATTTCATTGGGGGGCTGCCTAGGACTCAGAAGGAGAATAATATCATATGGGTTATAGTGGATCGATTGACCAAGTCAGCTCACTTCATTCCTATGAAAGATACTTGGAGTAAAGCTGAGTTGGATAAAGCTTATGTCAAGTATGTGGTGAAACTTCATGGTGTGCCTAAAGATATTATTTCTGATCGTGAATCGAGGTGTATATCTAAGTTCTGGCAAGAGTTATAATCTTTGATGAGGACTCAGTTTAAGATGAGCACAACATTTTATCCAGCTACAAATGGTCAGATGGAGAGGACAATTCAAACATTGGAGGATATGCTGAGAGCTTGTGTGATGGAGTTTGGTGGATCATGGGAGGTGAGGTTGGATTTGATAGAGTTTTCTTATAATAACACCTACCATGCTAGTATTGGCTTGGCACCTTTTGAGGTGTTGTATGGAAGGAAGTGTAGGAGTCCAAAGTTTTGGGATTACAGGGCAGATGCGGTTGCGTTAGGATCTGAGATGATACTGGAATTGGTAGAGCAAGTGCACATTATTCGACAGAAGATGCGTGCAGCACAGAATAGGCAGAAAAGCTATGCGGACTTGAAGAGAAGCGACATATAATTTGTTGTGGGAGATAAAGTGTTGCTAAAAGTATCTCCTATGATTGGAGTGATGAGATTTGGGAAGAGTGGGAAGCTAAGTCAGAAGTATATTGGGCCATATGAGATCTTAGACAGAGTTGGAGATGTAGCTTACCGTTTAGCACTACCTCCAGCTTTGGATAGGGTCCATAATGTGTTCCATGTGTCACAGTTGAGAAAGTATGTGTGTGACCCTACTCATGTACTAGAGCCTGATCATGTTGAGATTGATGAACAGTTTTCTTATGTTGAGGAGCCTAATGAAATCTTGGATAGAAAAGTGAGGAAGACTCGTAATGGTGAGACAGCATTGGTGTAACACCCCCATTTATTCAGGAGCCTTTAGCTAGGCATCCCAAGTAAATAAGAGCGTTACCATCTCGGTTTTCCGAGGCAATGAATAACAAAGTCCAACTCACCAAAGTACTTTAAATTAAAACTTAGCGATTACATGTTTATTACAACTTAACCAACTAGAACTTAATATAAAATAATTACAACTCGCAACAGAAATAAATAAAGTGATTAAATATTCTATGTGGTCTAGACTTCTAGGTAAACTGGATAAGTCCTCACGCATTCCCATAAGCTCCCAAGTTAGATAATCTTTAGTACCTGTCAAATCTGCTCCCCATTATGATTCATCACAAGTGTTCACGAATACACGGTCAACCACGAGGTTGAGTAGGAATAAACGCTAACAACAAGAACATACGATAACCAATCCAATTTCCATTTACATAGCACAACTCCCTGACAACTTGCTCCTTTCCTTGACTTAGCACACCTCCTTTAACAACGTACTCACATTACTTTGGTACCCCTCCCTTAACAACGTACCGTCATTATGTAATAGTACCCCTCCCTCACAACGTACATATTACCATCACCCCAGAGTACAAACTCCCTAAACAATGTACTCTGACTGTACACTACTACAAATACAGGCAACCACAACGGCCCTTTAACAACGCTTATTCACGAAAATCATCAAAACACGTTGTAGAATTTATTCCGCGAATTTTACCAAACTTAATTACAACGGTTATGTGTTGTTAACCGTTGTTATTGGTTTTAACAACGGGTCATACTTAAACAACCGTTGTTAATGAAAAAACTAATAACAACGGTTAATTTTTAACCGTTGTTAATGGTTTGGCGCCAAATTAGTGAAAAGTAATCACAACGGTTATATTAGAACCTGTTTTTAATACGTTTTAACAACGGTTGTAGACTCAATAACCGTTGTTATTAATATTATGAAAATCTTAAGAACAACATATTGCTTTATTCTGCTATACGCTACAAACACAAACACAAGCTAATACTGCTACTATATCATCCTCCATTCCTCCCTGATCGTCTCTCTGTCTTCATCTCCGTCACTGTTGTCACGTCTTCTCTCCCTCATCGCGCGTGTTTATCAATCAGGTATATATATGTTTCTTAGCAACGCTTATAACTAGATATAGGATTTTTTGGGTTATTATCTAATTTGTTGATAATTTAGCTTAATTGCTTTCCTGAATTTCGTTTATTTGTTTGCCTATTATTGTATTTTCTGAATTAGTTGCCTATTATTACGAATGTAGAATAATGACTCGAACTTGGATGATTGATGCAAATATGAGTGACCGCACCTACAAGGATGGTTTAGCTGAATTTTATGAATTCGTTTCGAACAATTTGAAAGGTTCTTCTAGTATTGCATGTCCTTGTGAAAGATGTGGTAATATTAGCTATATGGCTTTTCCGGACGTTAAAATACACCTAGAAAAGTGGAGATTTAGTCGATCCTATACACTTTGGATTTTTCATGGGGAATCATTAGAGGAAGAGAATAACTCTGAAGAAGATGATGTTGAGGTACACGAAAGGCTAACTGATGATCCTGAGTTTGCCGAGTTTTTTGAGTTGGAAGAGTTGGAAGTAGAGAAGTTGAATGTTGGGTCTATAGATAATGAAGAGAATGATGATGAGTCCATTGCTTTTGAAGATGTAGGTGATGACACTAGTAATTGGGATGACCTTAACAACATGTATGAGAAGTTGTGTGAGTCTGAAGCACCTCTTTATCCTGGTTGTAAGTTCACAAAAATGTCGGCTGTGGTGAAGTTGTATAATATCAAGGGGGCAAATGGGGTGAGTGACACGTGTTTCACTAGTTTTTTAGCCTTGATAAAGGAGTTGCTTCCTGATGGTAATGTTCTACCTGTTAAGACATATGAGGTGAAAAAACTAATAAGATGAGTGGGTATGAAATATGAGAAAATACATGCATGTCCAAATGATTGCATATTGTATCGGAAATTATATCAAAACTTAACCAATTGCCCGAAATGTTTGGAGTGGCGTTATAAGGATAAGGAAGGGATCCCGGCTAAGGTGTTGTGGTATTTTCCATTGATACCAAGAGTCATAAGGATTTATGCGAATCCCGATGATGCAAAAATGTTAACTTGGCATGAAACAGGAAGAATAAATGATGGAAAGCTAAGACACCCGGCAGATGGTAAGCAATGGAAATCGTTCGACGCTAAGTATCCCGAGTTCGGCAATGAACCTAGAAACTTACGTCTAGCGCTCGTCCACGATGGAATGAACCCACACGGAAACATGAGTAGCCAACATAGTACTTGGCCAGTAGTGTTGGCTATTTATAACTTACCTCCATATGTGTGCATGAAAAGAAAGTATTTGATGTTGTCGTTGTTAATTTCCGGCCCTAAACAACCTGGAAATGATATAGATGTATATTTGGAACCTCTTCTAGATGATTTGCGATTGTTGTGGGATAGTGGGATAGAAGTATTTGATGCATATAAGAACGAAACTTTCAATTTGAGAGCGATGTTATTGTGTACAATATCCGACTATCCGGCTTATGGCGACCTTTCTGGGCACACAGTTCATGGGAAAGAGGCTTGTCCATTGTGTGGGGAGGATATCGAGTCCGAATACTTGAAGTCTTCTCGTAAGTATGTGTATATGGGAAATAGGAGGTTCTTGTCTCATGACCATTGTTATCGCAAGATGCAGAAAGCATTCAATGGAAGACAAGAACTTCGTCAACCTCCTAGAATTTTGAGTGGGCATGAAGTTTATGAGAAAGTAAAGCATATTGAGATAGATTATGGGAAGAAGAGCGGCTCTAAATTGTCTACTCGTGGGTATAAGAAAAGATCCATATTTTTTGATAAACTTCCATATTGGCCTGACTGGAGGTCGCATTGCCTCGATTTCATGCACATTGAGAAAAATGTCTGTGATAATATTATCAATACCCTTCTCAATGTTCCTGGTAAAACAAAGGATAACGCCGCAGCTAGGGAAGATATGAAAATGATGGGTATTAGGCTAGAGTTGGCACCACAGAAGAGAGGTAATCGTACATTTTTACCGCCAGCACCTTTTACCCTTTCACGGAATGAGAGAAAAGAGTTCTGTGCATGCTTGAATGGAATTAAAGTGCCACATGGTTATTCGTCGAACATCAAAAGCCTAGTGTCGATGCAAGACCTAAAACTCACCGGGTTAAAGTCACATGATTGTCACACTTTGATGCAACAATTACTACCTGTGGCTATTCGTTCCATTTTACCTGAAAAGGTAAGATATGCAATAACTAGATTCTGTCTCTTCTTCCAGTCCATATGCGAGAAAGTCATCGATCCCGATGACGCGGATTCATTGCAGGACCTCGTTGTAACCTCTCTTTGTCAGTTGGAAATGTATTTTCCACCCTCTTTCTTCACTATCATGATTCATCTGACCATTCACTTGGTTAGGGAGATTTTGTACCTTGGGCCCGTGTACTTGAGATACCAGTATCCTTTCGAAAGATTGATGAAAGTCTACAAGGACTATATATCTAATCGGTATCGTCCGGAAGGTTGTATTGCTGAACGCGCTATTTTAGACGAAGCTCTTTCATATTGTTACGCTCATCTCTCCCCTGAGGAGTTGATTGGCATTCCTAAGAATCGTCATAGTGACTGGATGACCGGAAAAGGTATTAGGGGCCGGGTTGAAAAAATTGTGACACGTGAAATGTTGCATTTAGCACACATGTATGTGCTAAACAACGAAGATGAGGTGCAACCTTATATTCAACAACACAAAGATGAGCTCAAATACGATCACCAAAACAAGACCGAGAAGTGGATTGCGAACGAGCATACGAAGACGTTTCCAGAGTGGTTTAGGAATATTGTCTTACGATTATCGATCAAACTGGTGATGACATCTCTCCTAGGTTACTACGTCTTGGTTTAGGTCCAAATGCCAGGGTCACCTTTTACAACAGTTTTGCCATTAATGGATATACTTTTTACACCCGCGAGCAAGATGAGGTGAGCACAATGCAAAATAGTGGTGTGAGTTCTGAATTTGAGGCAATGCACTTTGCTACTTCAAAAGATAAAAAGCCTATTTGGGGAAAATGCCTTTATTATGGTGTTATTCAAGAAATATTGGTACTAGATTACATTGATTTCACAATGCCTTTGTTTCGATGTAACTGGGTTGATAACAACATCCATTGTGTCCGAAAGGATAAGATGAGATTTACGTTGGTCAATCTGGGTAAGGTTGGCAATAATAAGGATTATCCTTTCATAATGGCATCCCAAGCTAAACAAGTGTTCTATGTCACCGATCCTATGGATAAGAAGTGGTCTGTTGTACTGTCTATAAGGAAAAGAAGGAGTAGTCCATCCGATAATGATGATGATGATCGGGATGTCGTTTTTGAGGGAATGGATCGTCTACACTGTGTATCTTATTTCGACGATGTTGACACTGATCATGAGGACACCGAAAGCATCTATATGCGTGATGACCATGGTGAAGGTATTTGGGTTAACGAAGAAACTATGACATCCAAGAAACGTCCCCGATCCTGAGATAGTTCATCGGACACATACAAGATGCATGCATGGTGGTGTAAGTTGTCTTATTTTCTTGATCTTATTTTTTGATGTGGATCTTTGGTGTTGAAATTGCTGAATAATGTTGCAGTATGTATTGTTACAGTTTGGACCGTAATGGAATTACTGATAATTTTAAAAAAAAAAGAGGTTCAACAATAACAACGGTTATATTTAAATTACCCGTTGTTAATACTTTCAACAACGGGTGTAGTACCTCTACCCGTTGTCAATTATTTTTTTTTGACATATTTCATTTTGGCGCAAATTTGGTGAAAATATATTACAACGGGTATATTTTAACCGTTGTAATAAACTTTTAACAACGGTTTACTTTTATTGACCCGTTGTTATTAACATATAACAACGGTTCTTCTTTGAGCACCCGTTGTCAATAGTTTGTCTTAATAAAAAACTAATATAGAAACCCATACAACATGCCATACACAAACACACACAACATTATTATTAGTTCAACCGTTGGTATCCTGAGTTAATTCTTCTCTCTTCCTCGCTTTTTACATTCTCGTCGCCGGCCGTCGCCGCCGCTTTCAAGCCCGATTCCGTTGCCTTCCCTTATCATCCTGCTCGTTCTCTTTATCATCATCATCAACAGGTATGTTCACTTTAATTTTGTGTTTCGTCATTAGGGTTTTAAGACGATCATCTTGTTTCTTTTTCATGCATCTGTTTGTTTTTCGTCTTCTTTGTTATCTTTATCATCCCGCATCATCTACTTTACTCCTCTTATCATGGTTTAGGATTTTAGAAGCTCAATCTGTTGTTTTAAATTTTCATTCCTATTAGGGTTTAGGGTTTTAGATAATACTCTGCATGTACGTTGTTAAGTTGTTCATTTACTATATCATTCATATTTGGGTTTTAGGATTATCATGGGTGAAAAACGTAAAAGAAGTCAAAAGAATAATGAGCCTGGTGATAATAAGCCTGGTGAGAGGGGTGCTACGAAGTGCAAGAAAGTCCTTGCGCTATAGCCGCTAAACAGTAGTTCCCAAATAACATGGAGTGAGATGGGTTTCCCTACTGGTCCAAATGCGGGTCTTTTCTCCAGTTGGATTGGTGCTTGCACAAGACAGTTTGTGCCTATCCATTTAGATGATGTTAGAACTTTGAATCCAAAATTGGCGGAGTTATACTTGGCTCGTGTAAAGGAAGGCTTTATTATACCCGATAAAAGCCATGATGAGTATTTAATGCATAAGGCAGCGGATGTCCACAGGCAGTGGAAGTGTGGCGTTGCTAGGGATTGGTTGTATGTGGACAAGGCAACGGGGGAGATGCGTAAGAGCCCACCGGAAAACAAGTGTCCCACCATCAAGCAGGAAGAATGGGATCTTTTCAAAAAGATGAGAACTACTGAGAAGTTTCAGGTTAAATATCCTCGCCTTTTAACGATTTACCTATCATTTTTTTAATTAATGAGTCCTTTATATAATCTTTTTATTATCTCATCTACTTGCGCTTTTATATAATTATTTGAAGGCCGTTAGCAAAATAAATCGTGCTAACATTTCATGCAAGAAGGGGAAATTCTATGGTTCTCGAGGCGGTTACAGAAAGATAGAAGAGGACCTCGTAAGTAGCATGCATTATTGCCCTGTGAGACTTTATTTATTTAATCACACTTGGACTTGCATTGATACACATTTACGTGTATAAATGTTACCATGTTAATGTGTAGGTGGCAAAGGGAGTGAAAGAGGTGGATCGGCATGTAACTTATAAACATGGGCACACGCCTAAAGGATCCCGGTCGTCGCATGACAAATATGATGAGGAAGTTTTGGCCAACATAGTAAGCATTATTTTATTAAGACGAGTTCATTACTAACTTTATTATTTTAGTCACAAATATAATTTGAAGTTTATTTAATATATTATAGGATAACGTATTGAAAGAGGTAGAAGAAGGGAAATTCACTCCCAGTGGTCGTAATGACGTTCTTGCTAGAGCGATCGGCCGACCCGAACATCCAGGTCACTTGAGGGGCGTCCCGTTACAGGTTGGAGTAACGAAATATTATGGGAAAACTGCCCAGATAAAGAAGAAAAGGAAGACTAAGTCTGAGAAGGCTGACATGGTAACATTTATTCTATTATTTTCATTTAAGTTCAATTCACATGTTATTGTTGGGATAAAAATTGCTGACACATTACATTCTTGGCAAGCAGCTTCCGTTAATGGCATCCGTACTACTAAAGCTGAATGCTGGAGGTAAGCTTTCCGAAGAAGAAGTGAAGATGATGGAGGATGTCATTTCTAAAGGGGGTAATAATAAGGTACAACAGATTGGTCAAGAGGCCGCTACTACCTTGGCAATACATGAGAAGGAAGTATCGGTCAACGAGATTCAGAAGATCGTGTACCTAATAATGCTTCTGAAGTTGTAACAACTAAAGCCGATCAGGTACCTAATACTTCCTTATTTTTCTTTTGTTTTTTTTTTTTGGGGTAAGATCAGGGGGTGTGTTCACTGCCAACTTCTGACATGGTGCCATTGAATTGGTTAATTTTATTAGGTAAATAATGGGTCTGAAAAGGAGATGCAACTTGATGAGAAGACGGTGATGGAAAACAAAGATACATCCCCTTCAAGTCGGTTCCTGTTTTCGAAGGTATGCATGAAGTGTTTAATTAGTTAAATTTATATGAATGCTGAAGTTTGTGCAAAAATCGGCCCGAGACAGAAAGCGTTTTTGCAAAATCTTTGAATCTTTGAAGCGTTTTTGCAAAGATATAATAATGTATGTGTATATTCTTCAAAGCCGTAAACAAGAGGCCGCTTATTCTTGCTGACCCTAATAGAATCGAAAAGCCACATGTGCGTGTTGGCCGGGGTCTCGTAGAAAACAAATCTGCAGCAGCGGAAACTGTAGTTCATGGCGAAAAACTTTTGCCGAATCATAGAATAGTAGAGATAACTACAGTCAATCCAGGCCATGAAAACTTTCAACTGCCTGTCCCAGTTCGTGACGACATTACCATTCTGGGAGATGCGCTTGGAAGTTTCATCCAATGGCCTGATACTCACATCTACTTGGCGAAGATATCTCCGCCGCCTGAGCAGCGGAAAGCAGTTGGGGTTAGAAGAAATACCTTTATATATATATATGTTACATTTTTAATTGTTGAATGTTTTTATATGTTAAATTTATATGTTATTTTTTTTTTTAGGGAACAAAAAAGGCGGCTTTGGCGGATAAGCCTAAGTCCACAGACATGCCAACGACCTCAACTTCACAACAACTTGATGAGGTATGTATTTAATTAACTTCTCCATTTTTTTAAAAATTAACCTCGCTCCCTTTATTTATATTTTGTCTGTATTTTTAAAAAGCATGGTAATTTTGTGTAGGGAACAAAATCAAAGACTCATTCTTTCCCGGACCTGAAAGTTAGGACTTTAAACTCCACACAATATAAAGGGAAGGATTACATGCAAAAAGTAAGAACGGTGGCGATGATGAGACTGCATGAGGAGGCTGGCCATCGCATAGCCACCGAGCAAGTGATAGTTATTCCGCTCGAGGAGGATATTCTAGGGGCTGAGCGCCAAGCGCTTATATCATGGGATCTGCTAGCCGTATGGGCTGGCCTAGACCAGATTGATATATCACACATATTTGTTTGGATGAAGTAAGTTTCTTAATAAATAATTTCATAGTCTAATATTCTGACTACTAGATAGTGTTTTAAATACCGAATTAATACCGTAATAATGTAGGATATTGAAATTGAGAGTGATCCCAGAAGAATATTCCATCCGATCTATACGGATTCCCGTGTGCCCTATGTTTTATCTTTATTTATTCCGGATTTCTCGTTCGAACAACGGGTAGATTATATTGCTCAAAGAATTGGCGACAACCAAGAAGCTGATTTTTGGCGCTTATAATGAAAAAGGGTAATAAACAAATTAATATTACGTTTTCCCCTACAATTGCATTTTCATACCTAATATATGTACTTGTTAATAATGATGATGTCTCTTGATGTAGGACTCATTGGGTGCTAGCGACCATCATGCCGACAAGGAATAAAGTTTTACGTTGGACTCTTTACATCATCAACCAAGCGAGACTTTTAAGCACTTGATTAATATGTAAGTTTATAATACTGATTTATTTATAATAACATTTTCATTTTTTATTTATAGAAAAAAGTTCTTTCATATTTTTGCCCCTAAAAAATTAGTTTCGCCTCCTTTTTTATTTTTTAAAAAAAGGCCTTTAAGAAGAAAAGAGCAAACGAGCGGATCAACCCACGAAAGATTCGATGTTGGCCCCGATTTTATTACGATAACAGGGTACGTGCTCAAATACAATAACATTAAGTGCAAAATCTGTGTTTAATACTAATACAATACCTAAAGTTCAAGATTCCGATGTGAGCCTTCTCTCGTCTGTTTTTTTTATGTAATAATAGGCCCCTCGCCAACCGGATAGCATACAATGTGGATACTACGCTTGTCGGTTCATGTTGGAGATTATTAGGCGAAGATATCTCGTTATTCCACACAAGGTTAGTAATAATTTAAACATGTGTTTATTACTTTTTTAAATTAGAGCTAATGTTGTCTTGCTTTGCTTTGCTATATATACCATGATGTTGCTAATGTTGTCTTGCTTGTTGCTATATATACCATAATGTCTTCTCTTTGTTTTTTCCGCAAAGATGCAATCAACCCGTCACAACAGATTGAGCGACTCAAGTGTAGATATAGACGAGGTAAGAGACATGTGGGGCAACTACGTCTTAGAATATATTTAGAAATGCATGATACTCCGAGTTTAGATCAACTTATTAGTAAATTTTTTGTTGAAGTTAGGGAATGATTAGTTCATGTAAATTCAACTCCTTGTAAGTATATATATATATATATATATGATGCAAATTTCTTTGTTGTGGTTGAATTGAATCTATTGAGTTCGATGAACCCAAATTGTGATTTATCTTTGGTCTTGGTATATGGTGTCTGTTGACATATATGCGGGTTTTTGAATGGCATGAAACAAATTTATTTTTTCAAAACATTAGGAGTTTGTAATAAGAACGGTTACTAAAAAAAAACCGTTGTGAATACCTTTCACAACGGTTAATAAAAATAACACCGTTGTGAATGACATTCACAAATACCCGCGCATAATATTCAACAACGGGTATTAAACAAAGAACCGTTGTTAAAAGTCTTCACAATTTTGGAGGTAAAATTACAACAACGGGTATTAAACATAGAACCGTTGTTACAAAAAATTTCAACAACGGGTATGTACCATAAACCCGTTGTCAAAAGACTTCACAATTTTGGAGGGAAAGTTACAACAACGGTTATACATACGACAACCGTTGTTATATTATTCCCTCCAAAATTTTGAAACACTTTCCACAACGGAGAACACCCAACAACAACGGCTTTTAACCGTGGTGAATACTTTAGACAACGGTTTCACTAAATAAGCAAACCGTTGTAAATACCTTCTACAACGGCCGCTTTAACAACGTCCGCTTTTTTATTTTACAACGGTTTTTACCCGTTGTTATAGGCTGTATCTGTAGTAGTGGTAGCACAGCTTATCACAATTTCCACATTCACAACCAACGATATCAATTGAATCACCTCATCATAATTATTAAATACAACCAACACAATACAATATAATTCTCCCTTCCAACAATTACGATAGTATCAACCAACACAATTCACATATGATCAATTCCACATTAACATAAACCATCCATTGTACCAACATTAGCGAATAAGGGTTGAGTAGGATTTATCCCTACCTGACAAGGAATTCCAATTAAGCAGCTCAAGCAATCCAAATAATTAAAGCAATTCGAACCCGACTATAATTTATTCACAAATCTTCACCTAACATAAATATTATAATTTTTCCATCAATTATTAATTATTACTTTCAATTATTATTTATAAATTATATTCATTATTCAAATTAATTACTTATTATTATTATTATTAAAGGTTTACGATACTTAAAAATCCGACTCAAATACAAACCCGAGTCACCCAAATTTAACCAATTAAAACCTGTCACAAAAACACCCAATAATCACCCAAATACACGGTTTAGAAACCGTGACCAACATCCCTCACAAAGCCCGCCAAACTCGACACCACAAACCACTACAGCCACCACCCAACCCAGCTACCTCCTTCCTGCACCACGACACACCCAACCATCCCCCAACCACCAGCCTTACCGCCACCAGCCACCCTCAAAAAGCCGCCCTAAACAGCCCCACAAATCCCGACACAAACAACCCCAAACACACACACTCTCCTCCTTGCACCACCCCACGACCACTAGTGGCCACCACCATGGTCTCCCTTGACCCATGGTGGTCCCACCATTGGCCACGACCCCTCACGGCAGTCCCACGACCACCCAGAAATGATATAAACCCTTCTAACACACAAACACCAAAATAGCCACCTCCTACAACATCCACCGTACAAACCACCACGACTCACCACCCCAACACCACCAGTAGGACCGCCTACCGTCGACAACCACACACAGTACAAACCCCGTCATTCTTACTCACAACATCTCCTATTTAGACGTCCAAACCGCCACCCACGGTGGTCAACAGTGGTCAAGGTTGGTCTTATTAGAGTCACGACGGTCAAGGATAACTACTAAGGTCATTGGCACTGTTCACGGTGGTCCATACAGTGTATAAACGTTAACTTATATTATTAAGACGATATAAACATAAATTACGACGATCTTTACCTTATATCGCTAATTGCTCCTTCCGTCTCTTAAATCTCCTTGTTTTTCTTTGTGAATTATACTTTCAAGTATCATGGTATTTATAGTCTAAACTTAGGGAGTATATGAGGCTAATTAGGAAACTATTACTATTACCTTATTCTAATTATTATAGGAATTACCAATTATTATTATTACCATTACAAATGATATTATTATTATTATTATTATTACATATTATATTAGCTAATTAAGTGCACGTAATTGATTATTTGACCCAAGAAACTCCGACTTAGATCGAGAGATTGGACAGAGTTAGACTCGCTGCAAATAATAGAATAGTTTTAAATACAGCGAAAGCTTTTTAGTAGATTTTCTAGGGCGAATAGAGGACCGAGAGGACCTTTTCACTGCCCTGCGGATCGTTTTCATGCTGATATATGACCCCCTAACTTTGACCGTTGCATTTTCATGGTGACCCGATGTCCTAGCCCTTTCTCCTATTATTTGAAATCCTTTTTCTACGCTTAATTTCTCTTTACAGTTATATTAGCTAATAAACAAACCAATCAAAACCCGAATTTTGTAACTCATGCGGACTTAGAATTGCGAAACCCTGTGGATACGATCCTGACTTCCTTTACTACATTAGTTTAGGCCAGTTGGTTTATCTTTGATTAGGTGTACAATTTAGCCTGTCAGTTGGTTTAGGACCAATACATTTGAGAGTCTTATAAATCATTGTTAGGCATATACATGTTGCAATTGAGACACTAGAGTGATCATTCACATGTTTAAACAAGTCACATTAAAGTTAGAATAAGAATTGGCAAAGGAATGGCAAGTTTGGAATTCGTGTTCATGAAGGGTCAACTTTGAATGATCATATATCGAGTTATAGACATGCTATTGATGTAATTCTAAGTTGATGAGTTAGTTTATATTCTTACGGTTCCAGCGGTAGGTCATACACTCAAAATGACCAAGGCATGCGAGAGATATGACCTTTTTACTAAAACTGGACCTATAACGCTTATCTCGTGCGCAACGCTTCTAGGAAAGGCAACACCGTGCGCATCGCACCGTGCCTTCCTCAAGTGGCGGTGCGTAACTCCTCCAGGGAAGGTTGCACCGTGCCTTCCTTACCTCGCCTATCTCTTATGACAGCGCCTTGCTCTAAGTTAAGCGATGTTGGCGTATAGACCCTCGTTTCCCACTTTATCTAGTTGGATATGACCTAGACTCTTTTACTAAAGCTTATGGAGGGTATGTTAACCTTATTTAACTTTAGAAATCGTTGATTAAGTCTTATATACATGTTAAGTGACGGTTTTTGGAGGTTTCACCCTTATATGTCATGTTAGCCCCGATTGGCCAATGGATCCATGTTTGATTAGTATGTTACTTCTTTTCTTGCCATGACTCGTTGATATACCTCGACAACCTTGTTCTAATGCTTGTTTATGACGTAGTATACTTCGTGTTCGAGTTATAACTTATTCATTATCGATTCTTTATCAATTGCCAAAGGTGAAATGCTTATCTTAAATGATTACTTGTGTTAAGTCGTTTCCTTGTGAAAATATCATTATGCTATACTTTCTTGCTTGACTTGTTTACGCCTCTCTCGTGCCGTTCTGCCGAGATTTGACTATCTCATTCTTTTTCCGCCTCTTTCATGCCGTTCTGCCGAATTTGGCGTACTCGACTTCCGTTCTGTCAATCGAGTCTTGGATGCGAAACGTTTATCGCATGTCGAATCGGGAAATGTTCATCCCGAGAATCTGGCCAGGTTTAGGCTAGGACCGTATTATATTATCGTCGTCCTACCGGAAGGAAATAAGTTTAAGAGTAGTAAAGGTATTGCATTGCTTTGGATACTTGCATATGTCATATTTCATTGGAATCCGTGCTCGTTATGACTAGTCGTACTTATGTTCTTCTACTTTTGTCTCACATGTTTGAGTATGCTTAAGATATAGTATTCACCTATCATTCTACCATACTTTCTCTTATTATGTTAACATGTATGATCCCATGTTTACTCTATTCAAGTTAATTACATCTTGCTTTGATATGCCTAGTTTGATTACGTTCTTTATTATGCTCATTTTGATATAATGTGGCTGGGGGAACCTTGAGTTACTCCCCACTATGGATGGCAATGGATCCAGGATCCGCTCCAGATCCGCAGGATCCGACCCGCATGGATCGAATATGGATCCTAATTTTTGGGATCCGTTGGATATGGATCCATTACTTATAAAGCGGATCTGGATCTGGATCTCACCACTTAGATCCAGATCCGATCCGCAGACCCGTTTTCAATAAAAAAAAACAAGTTATCAAATTACTCATTTACTAACTTTACAAGTCATAAGTTTATAGTATAAATAAAAAAAATAAAAGTTGGTAGTGCATGACATAACTTAGTGATTGTTACTAGGTATGCCACTTAATTTGGCCACTAACATTGAATTTTGTAGACTCTATGTCACTTCGTAGTTCTAAAAGATGAAGTTAAAATGCTACTGTGTGCGTACAATATGCTACTGACCTAGTTTGTTATTGGCACACTTGATATCGCATGGGTAGTTCGTGTTACTTAACTTATAACACTATTGTGTTTGTTGTTTATTTTGATATTGTCTTAGATCCGCATAGGATCCAAATCCGACCCGGACCCATCGGATATGGATCTGGATCTGAGAAAATTGGACCCGTCGGATATGGATCGGATTTGGATCCAATGTGGAAAATGCGGATCTGGATCTGGATTTAGCCGGATCTAGTCCAGATCCGGCCCGTTGCCATCCCTACTTCCCACTGACTGTGGCATCCATGTTTCATGAATGACAGGTATTAATTGGTGTTTTGTGGGGTGAAGACATGTGTGAGCTAGCGAGTACCGTTGACCATTGGATTTTTGTCTATCATTATACTTAGACTCACCTTTCTAACTTGTTATTCGTGGGATATCTTTTCCCTCCCTATTTGCTAGACTTGGTTTGTAATAACCTAAGATTACTTTTCTTTATGTTTAGTGAACCTTTGTGCTTGAACTTTAAAAGTTTTCAAAAACCCGTGTTTTCCGCTGCATTTCAGTCGTTTATTGTTACGTATTATCGCGGGGGTTTACAGTTGGTATCAGGGCCTACGTTGCTCCCGACGCACACACGTGTGCCCCAAACTTAAACTTGAACTTGACCTTGAATAATGAATGAGAGATGGGTATAACTAAGGACCTGAGTTTATAGTCTTCTTGTATATGCTAATTGGTAGGTACTAACTTGTGTGATTTTGTACCTTGAGAAGATGGTGCGACCAACCAATGTTGAGAATACAATCATGCAAGCCCTCAGTCAAGTTCTCGCGAATCAACAACAAGCCAATGTTGTTCAACAAGACGAGAACCGACAAGGAAGCTTTGCTTGGATTGCAAGCCAACTTCAAGGAACAAGGCTAGGGCCTATGGTGGTGAAGTGGATCCCGTTGAGCTATCGGAGTGCTTTGCAATATGTCGAGTTGAAGCAAAATATTCATGAATGTAGACAATTCTCATTATGAGTAGCAGGTAATCCTAACACAATTTCAAACGCGCTGTAGAAATATATACAAAAGCTGAAGCAAATCAATGAAGCAAATCATCCTTAATATAATGCTTAAACAACAATCCGCCCAACAAAAAGATTTTGATAGGAATGATTTATGTGGAATTTACAAGCAGTTCTGCAACTGGTAATCATCCAAGCTGTGGTACAGAACAGTCGAACACAAGATAAAAAGGACTCTAACCAGCTTCGTACAGTAAGTCTGCAAATCTAGAGAACACCATCACTTAGCTGACATTCAAGGACATTTTCCCTGCAACAACAGCAGTGTAGGGGTAAGAGCGCCGGATGAATCATTCTGAATGACTTAATATAGAAACTGTATTGACCGAGTGTTGCTTCATAGTTTATACAACGAAGTAGACATGCTGAATATTGAGCCTGTTTACTCCCTGGTTATTTTTGGACCTTTCTTAGGCAAGTACAGCAACTAAGCCTTATTCTCAAAATAATACAGTATGAGAACAGGTAATTAACATGAACAGGTAATTCCCAGTTCTGCAACTGGGAATCCTTTTTATTTGTCATGTATTGTTAAGTAATAATTGCAGCGTTTTTCAATTCAGACAATAAGATTAAAGAAATACCAAGTAATCAGTCATGTTCTGAGGCTATTTAAGTCATTTAAGACAGCAAATGTACATAAAGTTTTGTGGCAAAGAATTTCTAGACTATCATTATAAGGATACAGAGTACTATGTATTTGACAGTACCAACTTGTTTTAAAATTCAGATGCTTACAGGATCATGTAGTGTTTGAGCATGTTGAAAAATACGTACTCCGTAGCACACAAGCAGTTCATAAAGTTTGTGGCAATGAAATTGGAACATTAGACATAATATTTTTTTTGACATTCTTTAGGAACCCAACTTAAAAAAGGCAGGTGGTTAAGGACTTGCGTCAGTAAATTTACAAAAAAGGGCTTACCCCAGGTTTGTTGCAATTTCATAGCCAATTGCGCAACCAATCTTCTCTTTGCAGGATGCGCAACTTCTGCATCCAATGCATCCTGAACTGCTGATAGAACTTCTCTTCTCACTTTCAGAGGAAGAGGAATGCAGTTTGGTCCGTGAATAGCACTTAATTCTACAATCTGAGATTGCGACAAGGGAAAGTTTGTAATCCAGTGCTATCATTAGAAAAGCAGAAAACTTTGAAATTGTGGCAAACTGTTTCTTTAATTGCACATTCTTCTGCTGTCACATGAAATTCCTGTCTTGGAATTGCTCTGTGATACTAGTAGCACCGCAATTATCATTGAACAAGAACTAAGAAGCAGTCTAAGCATGACAAATTTGATCAGTGAGTTAACTGGTTCTTGATTGCACCTGCCCGCATTTAGATTAAACTCCAACGAAAAAGATTGATGGAGTTTACCTTGGAGGGAAAATTTGATCTTTGTGTTAAAACTGGTATAAAGGTCATTTTATGAAAGTAAAACTCAAGGATGCACAAATAGTTGAGTACTACTGGTGATCAAAGATTAACAAACAAAATTGTACTCCCTCAATTCCCATGGATTCTAAATATTTGCTTTTAGACCAATTGTTTAATAGATGAGAAATATGGAACAGACCCACATGGTAGTGTTATTTTGCGTTAATCCCCATTCAGATAGAAAAAGTGGCAAACTGATTTAAACAGACCTAGATAGGAAAATTAGTAAACCATATGAATGGACCAGCAAAGAAGTGGTTAGTTTACCTGCTGCAACCAAGGAATTGCTGATTCAAGAACTCTATGTTCCAATAAACATGATGATATAGCAGTCAGAAGACCACTGATTGTTCTGTTAGATAAACTATCCAGAACAGGACCAGTTCCCTCAATGAGTTCAATTAGAAGTAATTGATTGCCTGAACAGAGAGCTTCTTGGTAGGCCGATTCAAGGTCTCCTTCACATACAAATCCCTTAACACATTTCCATATGTCCTTCTCGTTCATATTTATGTTTTCCCTGGCACTGCCTCGTGCAACTGTGGTAAAGACGCTGTCAGAATTTCTACTTTGGTGGAATCTCGTCTCATGTTGATCTCGCCTTGGCCTTTCATGAGGTACTTTTCCAATTGAATTTCTGTTCATCATTGACAATGGCCGTCTCTGAGAATCCACGCTTGCGTTGGTAGAACTGATTCTACTTCTTACCACAGTTTTGTCGTCACAAATTCCTATACTACTTGAAGCTTTTACAGATGGTCTTTTCTCCTGCATATCTACAGATGGCCTAGGAGTAGAATTCATAGAAATTGCAGGAGAAGGAATTCTTTGGCTTTTACCAACATATCTAAAATCTGCAGGATCCATAAATTTGGGTCCCTGAGCAAGATCATGTGATATTCTATCAACAGCTTGTTCCAAACTTGAAACCTTCAACTGTATAACAGACAGGCTTTCCATGGTAGTGGTGGTGAATCCCTAAGAATCATAAAAAGTGTAAGCAACTTCGCACAAGTCACAACAGACGCTTGGGATATTTTTTTTTTCATCTTTACCTACACTCCATATTCACCACTATCACCAGGTCAATCGGCATTTAAGTATTTTCCTACAGCATTATGGCAAGGTAAAGCGTCGGGTGTTAGTAGCCTTGCTCCTGTGCTTGTAAGGGCAAACCTTTTCATAGAAGGCTTGATATGTGGTAAATGCATTTCATGAATAGCTTTAAGGCATGTTCCTCAGAGAAATTCTTTTATTTATTAAACGAGATCTTAAGAAACAAAGTTTAGAATTTAGATCCTTGCAAAATTGCCATTACCCCAGTGTCTCAAGAAATCCCACAAATGGCGAGGTAAGAGGCGGTTTAGATACACGCTAGTATGCTACTCATGTGTTAGCTAACATGAAGGTTCCCAATGACAACAACATATCGACAATTGTGTCTAGAATTACCTTGATTGACTGCTACATCACAATCAAAAGCAGTGTCGCCAATTTAGTTACAAACTTAAAATCCTAGTTGAAGCAAAATGAAAAGGAAGAGAACAAAAGAAAAGAGTTTGAGCAAGACGAATAGAAATTTAAGACAGTAATATACCTGTAACAGATCCATCAAGATGGACTGCTTCTTTTCTATTTCCAAAAGTTGTTTTCGAATAGAACCTATCTCATTTTCTGTCTGTGAACAAGAGAGACGAGCAGGATGGCTCTCTTCAGCTTCTGTTATAGTAGAATCAAGACTGGTGCGATTTCTATTCTTGGGCATATATGATTGTATTCTTGCAGCTTTTGGTTCACCTTCTAATAATTGAACTTCCCCAATCGACTTCACGAGATCATCGCCATAGGAGTGATGATGAACAGCTGCCATAAATTTGTTTGTAAAGTTATCAGACACGTGATTAGATGAAGATGATACGTCTTGCTTGTCATCAATAATATCATATTCGTTTCCAGTGTCTTGCATGCTCATGGCATCCACTGTCACAGTTTCTTGTGTCTTAGTGCCAGAGCTACTCTCAGATCCTTCATTCTGAAGATGTGGAATACTGTTCATCTTTGAAACCGCAAAATCTATGCGCCATTCACTGTTATTGGATCTGTTACATGTGTCTGCAAAACTTGGGCTTCCTAGTCTGGTTGAGAAGGGTGCGCTTTTCCTGACCATGTTGGTTTTGGATTCTCTAGTACCAACATCTTTCCAGATAGAACTACTACCACTAACAAGGTCACTGCAGTCATCTTCGCATAAATTATCTGCAGTATGTTCAATCCACTTTAGATTCTGTCAAACTAGGACCATAATAATAACAAACAAAAGGCTGAGAAGATAAAACTGGCTGTAATAGTTCAAAACTTCCGATGTCATTAAACTCATTATATGCCACTATAACAGCCAGCAATATTTTTATGGAGTGTGAAAACTGAGAAGCGATGTCAATTCGACTCTTCACTTCGTGGTCATACACACATACACATATCCGACAAGTATCTCTACCTGACGCTTACCAACAGGCTATGTTAATTTCATTGACTTGCTAAAAGTTACTCGTACATGCCAAAAGGCTAATAAAGCTTACAGAACTGTGTTTCCTTAAGTCCTTACTCCTTAACTAATTTAGAGAACAATTTTAGAGAATCTGAAGACACAGACTGCACAAGATTACAAGAATACAAGAAGGTTTCAAGTCGGCTGTGCTAATACGAGCTAAAAAACAATTCCTCAGTGGGGTTAAATCTAAAATTCAAGTATTAGATATATAGAATAGGTCATAAAAGTCAAACCTTTTACTGAGGACACTGTATAAGAAGGATCAGGCATATCCTGCCCTTCAATATTTCTCCACTGACGAAGGGCCTGTGTTACTGTGTCTCTGACTGGTTTGACCTGAGTTGAGTAGATAAAGATCAGTCAGTTTGCTTATCAATTTAGCGTACAAGCAAGGGAAAAGAAAAGGGGAGCCCAATTTTGATAAGCCATCTCCCCTGACCTTATCGAATCGACATGATTCAAGTGCTTGTACACAGGATTCCTTGAAAGGTGCTAAGAAAGGACCCCCACTTGAACCAATTTCTCCCAGCACTAATGAAGCTGCCTTCCGAGTTGTCCAGTCAGAATCCTTTAGGGTGTCTTGGATGCTGCGAATTGCCGTGAATAAAGCATTATCTGATAGAGCACCGCCAGCCTAACAGAATAAGGAACAAGCATGAAACATCACCTAACAGCAAGTAATTAATATAGATCTACAACAATAACAGTATCCCATTGCCAGGGTTCCCGTATAACCAGGGCGCATTTACACAAAGAAATTGTTTAGTGAGCTGTTTCAAACACACTTCTACATTTCCAATAAAGCAATTACACACTTTCTTCATTATCAGGTGAAGGGAGAATAAGACACAAATGTGTGCGATGTTATCTTAGCATCTGATGTGTTCTCAAATGGCTGTTTCGTTGACAGTACACAGTTGCTCACACCATGGAAGAATGCAGTGAAGCATTTTAAGCAGTAGAGCACTTGTATACAAGGGAGATCTAGGAAATATATCTACCTGAATAAGACTTTTGTTCAACTCGAGGATTGGTGGTTTGGCCATAAAATGTGGATTTTTAAGCAACTTCATTGTTCGCGCCAACATCTTTTGCAAGATTGAGACAGGAGGGTCAATCATACTGTCGATGACTCTAGCCAGGCACATTGAAGCACCAGCTTGAATATGCTTATTCTGCTCACCTAAGGCCTCGAACAAAGGCTTTACGAGCAATACAAACACATCATCACCTCCAACTTGACTGTTTCCAAACTCCATTGCCAAAATTCCCATTGTCTCTACACATGTCTCCCTTACAACCGAATCCTGATCCTTGAGTCGTTTTACAATGGAAGTAACCATCTTTCCTAGGTGTGGACCCATAAGAACCCCATGGATTTTGGATAATACACCCATCATCCGAATACACTCCTTCCGCACAGCAGTCTTCTGCTCGGAATCAGAATCCAATAAACATGACAAAAATGGGATAATTCCATCAGGGTTCAAACTTGCAGCTGTTTTCTGCAGGTCCTGAACTCCAATTTGGTAGGTGTCGCGATCTGCAATCTTATTTAAAGCAATCACTACTCGATGCTTAAGCTGATACACAACTTGTTGAGGATTAGCCTTCCTGGGCACTTTCGATCTGACCTCAGTTTTTGCCTTCATCTTCCTTATTCTTTCTCGTCTTAAATCTCAGACTCGGAAATAGTAAAAGGGAAATGTGATACACCTTAGATCAACAGTAGGGAGCTCGCTAACTACAATGACATTGAGCCATTGATAGGTCTAAAGAAGAGCAAAAATGACCCTTTGAAACCATTATTGTGCTGCATGACATTAGACAACAAACACAACACAATCAAATACTCTTGGATTTCCAGCTGTAGAAATGGATAAATGACACTTTGATGACTAAACAGACTAGGTCTTATACGTTCATTTATTTGATTAATTCAATTCTTAATTTAATTCAAATCTCTTTTTTTTTTCCTCTAATTTACTTTTAACAATTCAAACTCTGTATGAGGCACTCGACATGTCGACAGCTTAACCCTGCAAGCTGATCAGCCTAAAACAAACCCGAAACCAACTTCCAAATCAAATACTCTATATATATAGCACCTAATAATATGTCTCACACACACACACACACACAGACACAATGCACAAGGGAAACTAATAAGCAAATACGAGGAATTACGACATATAGCACCTTACACCTAATAAGATGCGAATGTAGGCAACCTTACCCCTAACCTAATACAACTTCTAAATCAAATATATTGCGCCATACGACATTGGTAGTCTTTATTATTAGTAATTTAGTATTAATAAATGAGGTAATTAAGATACCAAAGAAGCGTTATAGAGTGTAGAAGAAAAAGGGCGATAATGGTAGAAAGAAGAAGAAACTAAGTAAGATCAAGTAGAAGGTTGAAGTGCAACAGAAATTTGAAGAAGAGAGTAGAGTATTATTATACAGTACCAAGTATGAAATTCAAAAGTTGAAATGATAAATTAAGTAAGGAAGAGTATAGGGAAACTGAAAAGTGTGGGACAACGAGAAGAAGACGAAATTCGAGACGAGAGAGATTGATTCGTGTGTTTTGGCGCTCTTCTATTTTATGCCTTTTTTGAATTTTGTAACATTCTTCTCCAACCAACCATCATCAACTCATCTCGGTCTTCTAACGTTTTGAATTCTCTTCTTACCAATTGCACTGCAGAAACTATTGTTATCAGAATCCCGATTCAATCCTAGTATTCTATAATTTTACGATCTAAAAATGTTTGACGGATTTTAGATCTTACGAATCTCTCATATGGTTGTAGATTCTTACGAATCTATTCATTTGAAAATTTTAGAAATAGGATCAAAATACGATCCTACGTCCGATTCCTCAGTAAAATATATTAATTAATTTTTTTTTTATGACGACATCGTAAGACCCAAAATTTTGTGTAAGTTATAGAAACATATTCATATAATGATACTAAAAGCATTAATTATCAATATTTTATGGATAATAAATATTAATAAAAACTCCCTTCATATCAGACCAATGGTAACACTTACCTGATACGGCCGTACCACACCAATGGTAACATTCCTTATTTGGCCCACAAAAATACCAAGTTATCCTTATACCTTTTTGATATTTACACAAAATGTCATTACATACCCCACCTATCAACTCACACTTAAACCCACAATTACATACCCACCTATTTTTTTTCCCTCTTTACCCCATTTTTTATCATGTTATCATTGGTCTGGTATGAAAGGATATAAATAAGTGTTTTATTATGGCCAAGATGGAGAGAAAATCAAATATGAGAGTAAAAGAAGAAGTGATTTCATATGAACTAAGTATGTTAAGTTCATTTATTTGTAATTAGTCGACATTTATCATCGTATTTGGGACTAAACCGGCATGGTATGTATAAACCTAGGATGATTATAAAATGACTAAAATGCTTGCAAGAGTAAATAAATGAAGAAGATGGTAAATAAAAGAAATGGGTAGTCAAATACCTGTCAATTTGAAATACCAACAATATCATCGTCACACGGGATAAAATCGTCATGGTATGAGTAACCAAGGGTGATTTTGGCAATGGTCAAAAATATTTGTCGTAAAAATGAATTAAATTAGTAAAAACCGTAAAAAAAAAAAGGAAAGAAAGAAAATGGAAAATTGTGGAGGAGTGATGAACTCAAACACGTTTGAGTTATGACCTGAGTAGCCCATTGGGGCGCGAGTCTCCTTGCGTGACAAGGAGCCTCTGTCTCAGGCCAAAACTCGGTTTAGGCTCAATCATTCCATGTTTTGATTCGTGTTATGCATGATTTATGTTTATAAAGTCCTGAAAACAGTAAAACCATGAAGTGGGAGAGTTTGTTACACCCTCATACTTACACGTTTGGTTGCTTGATGAGAATCGACAAAGTGTTAAACTCGTTACTCGTGAGTCGGAAAACTCGATTTAAAGCCAATTTGTAAGAAAGAGTATTGCTTTTAGTGTTGATTGAGTATAATTCGTCGAAGTGGTTGGTCAAGTGTTCTTAATGCACGACGACGGTACCAAACAAAGTGTGTATGGCTCGTATTTTGGATCGGTAGGTCCAAAACACGTGTCGGTTTTTTACTTATGAAGTTGGGTCTAGAATTTTAAGGGAGAAAAGAAGAGGCGGACTCTTGCGTACCCTAGAATGAGGCATAATGAGGGGTATTTATAGAGGATTGTCTAGTGTTGGTTGCTTTGGGTGCGTTTTTGGCGACGTGGCCTGAGGGGTGGTTGAAGAGGCGCGGGCCTTGCTGCGTGACAATGGGACGTGTTGTCCCCTTCACAACTTGGATTTTTCTCTTTGTTCCATCTTATGTTTTGGTTGCTTATGACTTGTGGTCTATACCAATGTACCATGTACATTAGTATGTAGATGTTATTTGGGGTGAGGTTTTCTTTGTGCTTGACTCGAGTTTGATCTGTGTTGAGTCTGGATTTGAATTTGAGTCGGTTTTGGACCCGGTGCCGATTTTGACTTTAATTAGTGTCATTTCGATGCCGTCATCGTGCATAAAACATTCTAGATATTTTTAGAATGTTTATATATTTTCGAAACGTTTTTTTTTTGAATTTTCCGACGCACTGTCATACAAACCGTCAATTAAACGCAACGATTTCCGAAATATGTTATAGTCCGATAATCATCGGGTGTTTATTGGGATTCTACTGATACCGGGTATTTATAGGTGGATGCAACAACAAGGAACGAGATACTGACGTTCATGGATGCTTCTAGTGAGTTTAACCATATAAAGATGCACTTTGCAGACCAGGATAGTACTATATTCATTAATGACTGAGGCATATATTGCTATACTATCCTGCCATTCGGTCTAAAGAATGCAGGGGCAACCTACCAACGCCTGGTCACACATGATGTTTAAAGAGCAAATTGGGGACATAATGAAATTCTACATTGATGATATGGTGGTTAAACCAAAGAATACACAAGATCACGTAAAACATTTGGAGATAACATTTCAAATTCTGGAGAAGTACAACATGAATCTCAACCCTGCAAAGTGACACTTTGGAGTCTCTGCGGGGAAATTTCTAGGCTACATGGTGACAAAAGGAGGCATAGAAGCCAATCCTGTACAAATTAAAGCTATACTGGAGTTACAGTCACCCAAGTCTGTCAAGGATATCCAAAAATTGACATGCAGGATTGCTGCCCTGAACTGATTTATATCCAGATCTTCTAAAAGGTGTAAAACATTTTAGAACCTGCTCATAAAGAACAAGCAGATTTAGTGGATGCCTGAACACGAAGCAGCCTTCCACGATCTAAAGTTATACCTCTCGTCTCCACCTTTATTACTCAAGCCAGAGAACCCTTGTCACTATATCTCTCCATAACTGACACCACATTAAGTGTAGTCTTGGTAAAAGAGCAGGAAGGTTAGCAAAATCATGTTCTCCCTAGTCAGCATATCTCTACATAACTGACACCGCAGTAAGTGCAGTCTTAGTAAAAGATCAGGAAGGTTAGCAACATCATGTCTACTATGTAAGTAAAAGTCTACTAGATGTTGAAATTAGGTATGGTTTACTTGAAAAGTATGTTCTAACTTTGATTATGTCGTGTGCTAAACTGCGCTCTTATTTTGAGTGTCACCCAATAATAGTCTGAACCAACCTACCCATTAAATCTGTCCTGAGGAGGCCTGAAATGTCAGGAAGGATGGTCAAGTGGTCTGTCCAGCTTAACATCTATGATATCACCTTTGAACCCAGGACAGTAACTAAATCACAGGCCTTAGCCGACTTTGTGGTGATTTCAGCCATAACCTAGAGTCAGACCTAGCCAAAAAAGGTAAATAGTTAGACAATAAAACCTCAGACCGGGAATGGATCATGTTCACAGACGGGACATCCAATGTACGGGGCACATGGTTAAGATTATTGTTAAAATCGCCACAAGGGGAGATAATAGCTGAGGCTGTGAGTTGTGAATTCAAAGCTATAAATAATGAACTTAAGTATGAAGCTCTCATAGCAGGACTTAAGGTAAGTATAAACCTCGTTGTTTAGCATTTAAAGGTAAAAAGTTATTCGCTTTTAATTGCCAATCAAATAAAAAGAACTTATACAGTAAAGGATGCAAAAATAATTTTATATTTAGAATATGTTAAAAACCTCTGCGCTAAGTTTCATTCATTTGATATTGAACAAATACCAAAACACCTGAATACCCAGACTGATGTTCTGGTCAGCCTTGGTTCAGATTTCCCTCCTGCAATTTTTAATTGCCAATCTAATAAAAAGAACTTATACAGTAAAAGATGCAAAAATGATTTTATATTTAGAATTTCTACGTCACCGAGCGTGGCTTTCCGACTGCTGCATGTCCACACATTGACATGTAGGTGGCACATGTCCACAGATTGGCGAGTCCGCTGGGCAAAACTAGGACACTTGTGTCTTTGCGATCCCTAGATGGTGAAACTCGAACGAGATCTTGGTTGAAGTGCATTAATTGATATTATGGTCATAAATCGGGTTCTTTGTCCGGGCCCACAACCTAACCTTTATCGACCAATTGGCTCGTCCCATCGGCGTGAGTTTTCTCATCCCCGCGTTTCGAATCCTGATTGCATCAAGCATACCATTGGCGTTACCCCATTTTGTTTCGTCAAAGAGCATTCACTTCCTACGTGCACGAGGCTAGGGCACCAACCTTACACATTTTGTTTGGATTAGCATCCCTCTCGAAAATCGTGGATTGATCGCTTGGTGTGCAACCACCCATATTAAGCCAAAACCCGTGTCAGCATTATGCATAATATAATGAACTGTGAGTGCTTATGTGCTATGTGATCATAAGTCCTTCCGTGTCATTTCCAAACTTTCAAAACACATTTATGCGCCATCATAATGGCCATTTCAAACCTCGGTCTTTCGCCGACCGTTGCAAATCTTTTTCATGCCGTCGTAATGACGATTTTCAAACCCGGTTTTTACAACCGTTTCAAAAACACCTTTTCATGTCGTCGTAATGACGATTTTAAAATATACGGATTTTAAACCGTTTTGCACCGACATAATGGAATTTTGCGACGACATAATGGCCCTTTCAAAACCTGAAAATGACACACCATTTTCGAGGATTTCCAAATCCCGAGGACAACACACCGTTCTCGAGACCACAACAATTTCAACCCTTATCAAATCTTAATTTTCAAAACACACGGTTTTGAATTTCAAAAAACCCATCTTCAGAAACAACGCATCGTTTTCAAAGCCGCCGACTTTAACTAAAACCGTCTTTCGAAAACAAACCTAAGACGACCCTTTTCAACTAGCCAACTCTTTGAAGATCCTTACTCTTCGAAAGCCGTCCATAAAGCAACAAATGTTTCTTTTTGAAAATTTCTATTTTCGAAAATTTCAGTCCATCACTCCAATTTCGCCTCGTATCTACCGAGTCAAAGCAAACGTACTTATGGGTCTTTACATATGAGTCGTCTCACCTCGATACCCATTCAACGGCGTCACGCCATCACGTTGAACGCGAGTCAAAGTCTAGTCAACACCATCGCACCATCAATCGAGTTAGCACCGAGGCACCACACACGGTTGCCCTCATCTCGTTGAGTCCAAGTGTCTTTCCGTCCTTTGTGATATCTGCGTTTAGTCGTTGAACCATGTCGGATTGAGATGTAACATGAGCCATTTTTCGCCTCAGAACCATGGCCCCATCTTCAGCTTCGTCCAACAACAACAACGATGACAACAATAGAGATCTCACAACTGCTCAGCTAGCCAGCCTCCTCACAACCCTTAAGGTCACTCTAGACCGTGTCAAGACCCGTATCGACACTCTGTAAAACAAGGAAACCAGAGAGCATAACACTCCGCCATTAACTGAAACTGAAATTTTCTTAAGCTCTTAGAAGAGCAACTCTTGGCCCGTGGGAACAACATTCACCTCGAAAAAAATCGAAGGTTCGAGCCCGTCGGGGGATCAAGTACCTGACAACTTCACATTAACTAATGTGCCTAAGTTCAAAGGAGTGGAGGACCCACTCAATCATACATCTGTGCCTTCAAGGATTACATGTCCATCAAAGGGGTCAAACAAGAGCTCTTTACCCGGATCTTTCCATCGTCCTTGGAACCGATTCCCCGTCAATGGTACTATTCCCTCGACCCAAAGAGCATTAATACTTGGGATGACGTTCCGTTGAATTCACTAAGCAATACTGTAGATACCTCATTTCTGCACCTCCCGCAAACCACCCGGTGATGATTGGGCCGCATGTTTGGTACACGGAACGATTTGTGACAGTTCGTAAGTTTATCGTCAAGTGGTCGCTCAAACACGTGTTTCTACCTCATAGTCGCCATCTACGCGCCGATACGGTCGTTTTGGCAGTAATTAGAGTACATTTGGAGTCCGGGTCAAAACCGTCTTCATTTTTCTAATAACCGTTTAAAATGCCGAGTCAGAATGTTCTAGAACGTTCCGGATATTTCTATTCCATATATTTTCCAATCTTTTGATCTTTGGTAACATATATCCCGAGATTATCATATAAAATATTAAGAAAATAAGATTAATCCGCTATTACATAATAGAAACACGGAAATCTTTCTTCCGTAGGAGGAAACCACTGAGGAAAAGACGCAGTAGGTGATGCGCCTCTTCCAAGAGACGCAGTGCTTGCTGCGCCTCTTCCTCAGTCCTTTTCTGCGTATTTTTCGTATCTTTTCGAGATTCACTTCCAAAGTTTCTCCGAAAACCCTAATTTCCTCCGTGTGATTAGTATAAATAGAGACCTTCGGTCTCACATATTTCTCACGCGAGTGTCCGCCCTTCTCTTCTCCCTTTGCATTCTAGACCACGTTCTTACTTTTTGGCGTCTACGTGCTTGAACTTTCGACCACGTAAGCTCATATCCTTCTGAGTACCAGCCTCGTTTTGAATGACCGACCAATTTGACCTAATCCACAATCAATCAACTTAATCAATCTTGTTCGTTTTCCTCTAAGAGGGCACTTTCGTCGTACATTCGAGTCGAGCATCACTAAACGTTAACTTAGTTCATCTCGCTTCGTCAAACATGTAAGTCTGAGGGTGTATAATCCTTATTTTATTATTGTTATTTATTTTTGTAATCATTAATGTAAGATTTACGTCGAAAATATTCTTAAAACCGATTTGTAAACCCTTGTTTTAAACCCTTTTTACGGATTATCAGGAGACAGACGTCGAGAAAGGACGCAGCAACTGCTTCGCCTCTTAGAAGGGACGCAGCACTTGTTGCGCCTCTTCCTCAGGCTGCCGCAGTTCCTGCTTCCTTTCTTCTTCCTTCGTCTTCTGTTCGTCCTATTATTTTGTTTCGTCTTCAATTGTTCATTGTTCTTTTAACATAATAATTTGAGTATGATAATTTTAACATGTAAATAAATCATTAATAACTTATCATCATTAACATCCCGACTTAAATTCCTTATAATCCATATTTGTGGGTTTTCATCATTAAAATAAATTCGGGTTTTTAGAGGTTCGATTCATCCGTCTTAATAACCTGTTTAAACTAATCAATTTGTTTAGTTTGTTTAATTCTCATAATTAATCTTTTAATCTCGTAATAATTCATCCTAATTAGTTTTTATCCATGTTTTATCGTTTTTATGACCTCAATCACATGTAAATAATATGTTAAGCACTTCCATCCGAGTCAATTATTCATAATCAAGCATTAAATTTACCTACGAATATTAACGAGATGCGATTCTCCGGCTTCACGGCCTGAAACTCAACCCAGAACAGACGCAAAGAATCGCTGCGCCTCTTCCAAGGGACGCACTCTCTTTTTTGTTCCTGCTTGATTTCTGTCCCTGAAATCCCGTTTCTGCCTTGACTTAGTTTATTAATTATGTATTTAATTTACTATTAATCTTATTATCACCTAATAATCTGTTTGTTTATTTGTTTATTCTTTCTTTTCCCAAATTATCCGTTTTAAAATGTATTTTCGACATAAATCAATTAATCCGATGTAATTATTGTAATTTTCTTTATTGTATTTTTATTGTATTCCTTCTATTGTATTGCTTGTATGCTCTCACATGTAATCAACTTAAATTCTCACTTTGACTCAATTGTATGATTAAATTACGTGTTCACCGACTTAGTTAATTCTCACATGCTAAGATTAAAATAATTGATGCTGCATTGCATGCATATAATCGACAACATATCGAGTATAGATAATTTCCCTAATCATTAGTAGAGGCCGCTATCGAGGCGGGCGGGATTAGGTGTTCGATCAAAAGAGCTTCCTAATACGTACCCTCACCCCTTACTCCAGATCTCTGTGAACATCCGTGTTCATTGGCATCCACGAGAGTCATTCTAGACATAGAATACTAAGGGTAACGAGTTCTTGGTGTTCATGTCACTACTTTGTGTCTTGACATGACACGAGGTATTCGAACGGTTTCCAATTTTCCACAATAAATTGGTGGCGACTCCATAAATGCAACAAAGAAAAGCTTACTTCGCTTTTTGCCCCCGTGGGCCCGCGTCCACAGTTTGGCGACTCCGCTGGGGATAATACACTTACGTGTAGCCAAGGGTGAAACTTGAACAAGGTTAGGGAATAGTTTGTACAAGACAGTTGTCGATTTTGATAACTTGGTCTTCCTAGATCATTTTATTCGGCCTTCCTAGGCCCAACCCAACCCATTCGACCAATCGTCCCGTCTAGACGGTCCAAATTCTTATTTGGGCCTAAGAATAGATAGTGATTGACGTCATCCATACCATGGTACCTACTCTTGTTTGTATCAAGGACTTTCAATACTCGAGGAAATGGACTAGGAATCAGCCTTACTCTTGTTTGGTATGAGTCTCTCCACAGACCCTGGGTTTGATTGTTCGGTATGGCAACCCACCTTTAAGCCAAAACCCTTTTAAATGCATTCAGCATTCCGTTATAATGCCTGTATAAATGCTTGTACCATATGTGACCACCATTTCTAAACAAAACCATGACAATTTTTGTAAAAATCAAAATTTCTTTCAAAATGTAAAAATTTCGAACATAAGCCCAATATTAGCGCAAAACCAGTCAAAACTCTGTCCAATTGTCGAGTCAAAATCCGGGCCTTAAAACCCATTTCAAAACCTTATTTCGAGTCCACCCCTACGACTACACTACAGTTGACTAGGACCAACATTTTCAAACTTTGTCATTTCTTCAAAAAGCTCACTTGACACAAGTGGCACACTCTCACTTCACAAGTCAAACCTTTTCTTTGAGTAAGTGTGCTAGAAAGGTCGATCGTGTTTTGATTCGTCGTCGATCTCTTATTCAGTTTTCAAGATGCTTGGAACTAGTCACGTAAGTGTCAATGGACAACCACCAAATGGTAATGATCTAATCCTAGCCGCGCTCGCTCGTCTCCAAACTAGCCAAGACCAAGTGAATAATCGCCTCAACACGATCGAGGGCCGAATTTTTGCTGTAGAAACTAGGTTGCCTCCTGCGGAAAATGAAATACTTCATGATTTTGTGAATGACTTCGCGCATGAAAATCGACCACCTTTTGTCGGAGCACAAGAAGTCAACCCTCCCATAGATCCGACTGCAGCTGAGAAGCGACTCCAATACTTGGAGGAACAACTGATGTTTCTCAAAGGGGATGATATCTATAGGGAAAACAATCGCAAGTATGAGGCCGTGAGCTCCAAATTGCCAACCAACTTCAACATGACGGATATCCCGAAATTCAAGGGACATAAAAACCCTTTGAACCATATCCGTGCTTTCAAGGATTACATGTCTATCAAAGGCATTAAACCCGAGATGTTCCTAAGGATCTTTCCTTCATCTCTCGACACCATTCCTAAACAATGGTTTTATTCTCTAGAGCATAAGAAGATTGCCACTTGGGATGATGCCGCGATTGAGTTCGCTAAGCAATATGCGGATAATGCCGAAATCCAAGTCAACATGCGCACTTTAGAGGTTCTTACCCAAAATGACAAAGAAGGTTTCACCGACTTCCTAAGTAGGTGGAGCAAGACTAGTACCCAACTTGTTGAATGTCCAGATGAAGCTACCCTCGTGGAGAAATTCGTGGACAATCTAAAGCCTATCTATGCGAGTCATTTGAGGTACCAAAACATTAAGACCTTCAAAGACTTAACTGTACTAGGAACAAGGATCGAAGATGACATCCGTAAAGGGCTCTTATCCAAAACGGTAGGTCGTGGATATCAAGGCTCAACAAGTCGTTCTTATGGCTCTACTAGCAAGACTGATGAAGTTAACCTTCTAGGGCCATCTAAGAAAAGTACCCCACCACGAAAATTCACAAATATTGGGGACACATACTCTAATGCTCTAAAGAGACTGATGAAACAGGGTAAGCTTCAACCCATAGGCCCTACACCTGAACCAGAAAAGAAATCCAAGTTCTGGGATGAGAATTCGTATTGCGAATATCATAGGGGCAAGGGACATGATACAGAAAAATGCTACAAACTAAAAAATGTGCTTCAAGACATGATTGAAGACGGTCGCCTACCAATACCGCCTAGAGGCAAGCCTAACAATACTCAGAATCCTCTTGGAGTTCTGATGATTACAAGTGAAGAATCTACCTTAGATTGTTCACACCTCATTTCTCTAGTCGAAGATGAGATCTATGCAATAGAAGAAGAAGGGAACTACTCTACCATTTCCCCTACCATCACCGACTTTATAGCATGGGCAAAGAGTGTGAATAGGCAAGTCTCAGAATTAGAAAGTGTAGTGGCAACCCTACGTGATCCACGTGGAACACCCAAAGAACGTGCGCCACTAAGTTTCTCTCAAAATGCTACAATGCAAGAAGTAGTAGCCGTGGTTGATGAACTAGTCGACCAAATTATCCAATTGAAGGCCGAGATCATGAGGATGAAAGAACTTGCTACCATCAATGGAGTGTGGGCTGACGATGATGAAGACGAGTATCTCACTGAACACTACTTAGTCAAAGTTAATGAGGAAATAGTCCAAAATAGTGAGGATTAAGATGTAGACCACCTTACTCGTTCGAGATGTCCATACCAAAACATTTCTCAAAATGGTCCCATAGCAAATGGTCCAACCAACGTTGTCACATCAAATGATATCGAAGATACCTCTACTGACCATTTGCTAAAGCAACTACAGAAGACAAAGGCTGATCTTTCAGTCTGGCAACTAGTTGCAAGCTCATTCCCACATCGCCAGGCTTTACTGCAAGCCTTGGCCAAACTGACTGTGGCACATAATTCCACACCCGATGACGTAGTCAACTTGGTCTTCCAAGAATCACTTAAGCTAAGTAACCCTGTTACTTTCTCAGATGAAGATTTACCACCTTTTGGCGCTAATCACAACTTGGCTCTTTACATCACTGTCATTTGCTTGAAGAAGAATGTGCCAATGACTTTGGTAGATGATGGCTCGGCAGTTAACGTTATACCTTTGAAAACGGCATACAAACTGGGCATGAAAGAGTCGGATTGGACCCCTACCAACCAAGGTGTTCGCGCATATGATGGTACACGACGAAAAGTGGTAGGACTTGTTAACCTAACCATAGCCACATGGCCGATCGAACGAAAAGTCAACTTCCAAATAGTAGACATTGAAGCATCCTTCAACATACTTATGGGAAGACCTTGGATTCACGCTTCCAAAGCGGTAACATCCACCCTCCACCAGAAGATCAAGATCCCACTAGATGGTAAAGTGGTGACAATCACCTCATCACCCATCAAGGCAGTAATAGAAAAGAGATCAAGTAACCAAGTACTCGCGGATCCAGTGCATGAACTTGGGGGCTTCCATAACATATACGTCATATAAAGCGAGTTGGCACCTTTATATTTCAATCCCTACTCCAATTTGGTGGTCAACCACATACTCAAATCCCAGGGATACTTCTCAGGAATGCCTTTGAATCCAATCCGAAGGAACACCTTTGCACCCTACAAAGAAGGCAACTCGCAAAAGATACCACTTGGATTAGGATACAAACCCACTAAAGAGGAAGCTCTCAAGATGCTCGCCCAAGTTCAAAACCGTAAGAATGTGGGAATCCAAATGCAACCCTATCTCCCTACCCTAAATGGATACTTCTTTAGGGAAGGAAGTCAAGAACTCTTTCATGGATTTCCCGAACCTTGGCACTATCTCGAAAGGAAGTTAGCCGGAATCGAGATCTTTCGCGATTGCTACTTCATTCCTCTAGGAACAGTTCCTACCGTCAAAACTCGTCAAGCACCTTGCTTAGACGAACAAGCTATTAGCCTACTATTTGGAGAAGATCGATTTATTAGAGCCGCGCAGGATGAGATCATTACCATGATACTTCAAGATGATCATTTCAACCCTACCACATTGATCACAGAAACCAACTCAAATCAGCAGAAAGGATGGAGAAAGTCGATCAAGTGGACGAACAATCAAGGAAGACTCTTCAAGCTCACCACTGGAGAAGGAGAGATGTTCAAAGGAGAACCAGAAGATGATGAGTTCGAGTCAGAGTCAAAGTCTAGAGAAGTCCCTAGAGAGTCTCCTCCTGTCGCCACTCCCACTCCCCTTATTTCTCCTAGCTTAGCATCAAATAGTAATAGTAGTTCTGGAAATGTCCCAACAGCTGTCCCTTTACCGCTACTGACTACAGAACAGATGGCTTCTTTGTTTCAACGTTTCTCAAATTTTAATATGAATAAATCAGGTTCTGCTTACTCTTTGTGTTATTCTGAATGCAATTCTGTTTACGATGATAATGAGGATGACCCAGACTCAATCGAAATACCTTCCTACATAGCCAAAGAAATACTACAAGAGGGGGAAGGGGGACCAGTAATAGAAGATACCGAACCCATCAACGTAGGAACCGAACTAGAACCCCAAGAACTTAAGATAGGGACGACCTTGAGCCCCGCCAAGAGGGCCAGTTTCATAGACCTCCTACACGAGTTCAAAGACGTTTTTGCTTGGTCCTACAAAGACATGCAAGGAATCGACAGGGACATTGCAGAACATAGGATCCCGATTAAACCAGGTTTCAAACCCGTGAAACAGAAGCTTCGAAGAATGAGGACAGAATGGGCTCTTAATATCAAAGAAGAAGTCGACAAACAATTCAAAGCCGGGTTCATCAAAGTTTCCGAGTACTCAGACTGGGTAGCTAACATAGTACCCGTACCCAAAAAGGATGGGAGAATCCGGGTTTGTGTGGATTTCAGAGACCTAACAAAGCAAGTCCCAAGGATGACTTTCCTCTACCACATATCGACATTTTGGTGGATAACACAGCAGATCACGCGCTACTATCCTTCATGGATGGATACGCAGGATATAACCAGTTCAAGATGGCCATAGAAGATATGCATAAGACCGCCTTCGTCACTCAATGGGGCACCTATTGCTACACGGTTATGCCATTTGGCCTAATCAATGCCGGAGCTACATATCAACGCACCGTAACTATGCTCTTACATGACATGATGCATAAAGAAGTTGAGGTATACGTAGACGATATGATTGTCAAGTCCAAGGATAGAGAGGGACACATTGCGAACCTTCGCAAATTCTTCTCAAGGCTACGAAAGTACAACATGAGACTCAACCCTCAGAAATGTGCATTCGGGGTAACATCTGGTAAACTCCTGGGATACGTTGTTAGCCAACGAGGAATAGAAATAGACCCTTCCAAGATCAAAGCTCTAATCGAAATGCTGCAACCTCAAACAGAGAAAGAAGTTAGAGGATTCTTAGGTAAGGTGCAATACATAAGTTGATTCATATCGAAACTCACCATGATTTGTGAACCTATCTTCAAAAAGCTAAAGAAAACAGATCACACCATGTGGGATGATGACTGTCAGAAAGCATTCGACCGAATCAAGGAGATACTAGCCAAGCCACCAGTGCTCATGCCACCTCAACGAGATCAATCTCTTGGTTTATATCTCACGGTAACTGAAACAGCTATGGGCGCCATGCTAGCCCAAACCGTAGAAAAAGAAGAAAGAGCTATCTACTACCTTAGTAAGAAGTTCTTGGAGTACGAGTGCAAATACACACCACTCGAGAAGACATGCCTCGCTCTTGTGTGGGCAACGAAGAAGCTACGCCATTACATGCTTAGCTACTCCGTCAAAGTATACTCCAAAATGGATCCTGTCAAATACCTCTTCAAGAAACCCGTTCTCAATGGACGCCTCGCAAGATGGACCTTGATGCTCTCAGAGTTCGATCTCAAGTATGTACCCCTGAAAGTTATAAAAGGGCGCGCCGTTGCCGAGTTCTTCGCAGAAAATCCCATCAATGATGCACAAACAATAGACACCTGGTTATTTCCGGATGAGGATATACTCCAAACTGATGTAGACTCCTGGGACCTTTACTTTGATGGGGCATCGAACTTGAGAGGATTTGGAATAGGAATGTTGCTCATTTCTCCTGAAGGCGAGCATACACCAATATCTGTCAAACTCGACTTCGAGGTGACAAATAACGCGGCAGAATATGAAGCTTGTCTCATCGGATTGCAAGCAGCAGTAGGTTTAGGCATCAAGAATATTCGCGTACGTGGAGATTCATCTTTGATCATCAACCAAATTACGGGATCTTGGAAAATTCGAAGCGAAAGCCTAGCACCTTATCAAGCCAGAATAGACCAAGTTGCCCAATTCTTCGATCAAGTAACCTACCTACACTTACCTCGAGAAGAGAATCAATTTGCAGATGCTCTTGCAAAACTTGCATCTTTGATTAACATGCCAGATAATATGGTAGAAATGCGTTTATGCATCGAACGACGGTCAGAACCGGCTTACGTGCACCAAATTACAGAGGAAGAAGAAATTACAGAGGAACCTTGGTTCCAAGCAATCCTGAACTTCAAGCTCAATTGCACCTATCCACCAGATATGGACAAGAGGGGACAGCGTGCTATATGCTTACTAGCTTCCCAATACGTCCTCATGCAAGGAGAATTATACAAAAGAACGCCTCTTGGTGTAATCTTACGTTGCCTTGATCATTCACAGGCACAGAACGTGATGGAAAAAGTCCATGATGGAGAATGTGGCCCTCACATGAGTGGACCAATGATGGCAAAGAAAATCACACGTTTAGGGTACTATTGGACCACACTGGAATCCGATTGCATCAAATATGTCAGACATTATCATAACTGCCAGATATTCGGGAATGTGAAACACGTCCCTCCTTCATTACTCTACACCATGACATCTCCTTGGCCATTTTCTGCTTGGGGAATCGACATCATCAGAAAGATCACACCAAATTTAACAGAGGTCACTGTTTCATTCTAGTGGCTATCGATTATTTCACCAAATGGGTAGAAGCGGCTTCCTACACTAGTCTCACAGCCAAGAACGTGGCAAAGTTCATACAAACCAACATCATCTGTCGATACGGTTGCCCACATGAGATCATTAGTGACAATAGGTCACATTTCCAGGCTGAGACTGAGCAATTGCTAGCCAAGTACAAAATCAAGCATCACCACTCCTCGCCATACAGACCACAAACTAATGGCGCGGTAGAGGCGGCAAACAAGAACGTTGTCACAATCCTCAAGAAAATGATTGACAACTATCGAGATTGGCCAAGCAAGATACCATTTGCCTTATAGGGATATCGCGCATCTGTTAGGATGCCCACTGGGGCCACCCCTTTCTATTTGACCTATGGCATGGAAGTCGTGCAACCAGTCGAGCTCGAAATACCATCTTTGCGTATTTTACTCGAAAGTCAAATCCCGGAAGCCGATTGGAAGAGGGATAGGTATGAAGAACTCATCCTCCTGGATGAAAGAAGATTGCGCGCATTACATAATGTGCAAACATATTAGGCACGTATCAAACGAGCCTTCAACAAATGGGTTAAGCCAAGGAACATCAGAGAAGGAGACTTGGTCCTCAAATCAATTAGAGCTCTTTTACCTGTCGATCCACGAGGAAAGTTCAAACCCAACTGGGTTGGACCATTTCTAGTCAAGTCCATACTTCCAGGGGGTGCGGTTAGGATCACAGACTTAGATGGGAATGAATTTGCCAAACCGACAAACCTCGACCAATTGAAACGTTACTATGCCTAGAATAGGAACAAAACTCGCCTCGCGTAACCCCACGTGTCGCTCCTGTGGCACGAAATAAACGGCCCCTGGCCAAGCTAAATAAAGCTAATGTCACCTTGCTCTTGCATTTTGACAATTTGTCATCCTCATATCATCAAATAAATTGAATTGCACTTTAGGAGTAAGTAAAAAGCTCATGCTTATTTTCTAGTTCGCTACAAGCTCTTGCTTAGAACAATTATTCTTTTACGTTTACTTGAACTACGCGCAAGGGTTTAATTTCATTTTTTAAATGAATACGTAGGCAATCCTTCACAGGATATAACCCATTATTTTAAATGTAAATAGAAGGACATTTGCATATGCATTTGGAATTCGACAAGAATAATAATAGAAAATCCCAAAGGTTTCATAACCAATCAACCTCTTTTATTTCATTTCTTTTAATAATAATACGCTACATAATAGAAATAAAAAATTAAAAAATAAAAAATAGGCTAGGATTCTAAAAACCCCACCTTCTTATTACAAACAATAATAATAATAATAATAAATAATAAAGACTCAGGCTATTCTTCCATTTTCCCTTTGCCTTTGTCATTTTTATCATATTTTTTGTCTCGACCTCGAGCCGGACGCTCTTGCGCCACTTCAGACCTAATCATCAATGGTCTCTCTCGTGGTCTTGCCTTGCCATTCTTGTCAACCACCTTTTCCAGGCAGGAGAAGTCTTCGGTTTCTTCGAAGGATGAACAACTCGAAACCCGGCTTCTTCCTCTCCCTCAGTCAGATGCTTCTCTTTCTCCTTCTCTACATCATGAACCTTGTAGTCAACAGGCTCGCGCTTCCTCAATCTCTCACGCTCCTCTGGAGTAGTAGCTCTCCTCCACTACAAGTAGGAATCAGATACCCATAAAGCACTAACAGAAGAATTCAAGAACCACATGTTTCTTTGAGCCCATTTGATGGCCCATTCTCTTCGGCTCTCAGTGGTAAGGGCCATAGCGGTCTGCGGGACGGTATCAAGCTTCGGAATCATCTGCTTCAATCCAACTTACCTCATCAACCTCTCCGGGAAGATGTATATCATAAAATCCAAGCCAGGAATGCACACCGATCGGGTAGGATCCAAGGATGATACTCCAGTGACAGATTTGAGATGCCACCATGGTACGATCCATCTAATCAATGGACCATCATCACTCTTCAGCTTGTTCTCCCAATAGTTGCAGACTCGAGTGAAATCCACCATGTAAAGTCTAGTCCTCATTGCAATTGAGCGAGCATGATAAGCAGGAACATTAACCGGGGGCTCGATCAATCGAAGACGCTCCATAAGCCAGACCTACCAAAACAAAAAAAACAAAAACGAAAAATAAATATAATAAAAAGCTTCGTTATGTTACCTGCAATATGACGGGACTTCCTAAATAAGGAAGGTCGCGGTTGGCTTTCCTGTTATCTAACCCCCAATAGGATCTCTCCTAAACACAGGCAAGTTGGGCTCCTGCGCAGCTCCATTTGCTCGATTAAGCTCAACTAACGAGGGTCGCCTCTCAAATCCTCATCAACATGCCCTTGAAGAACATATACATGAAGTAGGCAAAATCCGAATGCCCTTCGCCTTGCAACATAGGAAATGGTAGGATCTGCCCTGTTTATGAATCGATCGATGAAGTCCAACATGCGCACTCCTTTAGAGGTCACAAGACGGTCAAACTCAGCTCTTGTCAACCCAAGAAAATCTCTGAACTTATTCTTATACCCTTGATAAGTAGAGAGTATAGCAGGCAAATGCTCCGGGTCCCAACCACCGATTGCAGCAATTTTTTCGGGAAATGGGCAAATATCGCCTCCAGGAAAGGCAAATACGTGATAATTCGGGTCCCAATAATCCAGACAAGCATCTAGGAAAGGTTTGAATACCTTGACCAACTTCAAACTCAAGATCGATCCAAAATTATAGGCGCCCATATCGTGTTTCTCCACATTAGAGAACTCATTTGTCCACTCTTTCAGACGGATTTCAAGAGTATTCATGATGTATGCTTAATTAGAGAGCTTTTAAGACGAGAGGAAGACGGAAGAATTATGTGAATAAAACCTCTCTCGACGTCTATATTTATACTAAAAGCTGTTTCCTAATATCTGTCAGGACAGACATACTGGGGAACAGGCGCAGCACCTGCTGCGCCTCTTCAAAGGGACGCTGCTCCTGCTGCGCCTCTTCCTAAGCCTTCTTTCTGTGATTTTCCGCGTTGGATCTTTCCTAATTCCTCCAAGAATAATTTCCTATTCATACGGGCTATTATTTTGATAAATCCGACAAATTACCATGTTGCGCGTTTCCTAAATTCCACGGGCACGCATTTCGAGGCAATATCGGCATTTTCGTCATTTCAGCACACTTATACATTTCTTTTTTAAATTTCTTTTTTGGGGAATCATTTCACCAATTTAGATATTCATTTTCAAACTTACACATTTTCTTTTAATTTTCTTTTTAATTTTTTTGGGAATTATTTCACTCCCCTTCCATTTCACATTTCAAACATATATGTTTCTATTTTTTCTTCTTTTAGGGGGTTACCCTCCCTACCGTTCGGTCATTTTCAGTAAATTTTTTGTATTTTCGAGTCTTTTCCTTGCGCTAATTTAGGCCATGTGTACAAATATGTGTTTTATGTGCAATCTCTGTGTACATTTCGGCAGCATGACGGGGTAAACCGTCATCTACCAAACCTGTTCAAAGCTAACCTGCAGGTACAAACAAGGCAACCCAACAACAAAGGCACTAAGGCCATCATATACAACCAAAAAGGGAATATGTACACCAAACTGGGGGCTCGAGCCCGAAACAAAAGGCATAAAGTGCAAAATGAAGGTTCCAAAATGTAGAAAATGTATAAAGTACAACAACAAAAAACGACAAAGAGCAACAAACTACAGCAGGTCGCCGCCTAGCTCAGTGACTCTCGCCTCGAGAGCAACGATCTCGGCGTTGCGGACCTCTAGCTCCCTCAGCAGGCGAGCTGTCTCCTCCCGGGACTGGGCAAGCTCTCGCTCCAGGTCACGCTCCCTCTGCAAACGACAAGAATTGGCTCATGTCAATCATTTCAAACATAAGGAAATTTAGAAAATTCGAAAATGAAGTAAACGGAAGGTTCATACCTGACGTCCTCGACCGCCAGCAAGTGCCTCGATGGCAGTAGCTCGTAGCCGGTTGGCTACCCTCCACAAAGCAACGAACCGGGATGGCGCAACCTACATTTTAAGGATCCTCAATAAGTTTATAGGTTTAAACAAATGTATTCTTATACGAAAGCTGATTAAATTAGGGAGCATACCCTCCGAATCAGATGCTGCCACTCGTCTAGACCAGCATCTCTCACCACCGCATCAAAGTCGCGAAGCTCGGAGATCGTCGTCATCCCCGTCGCGTCAGTGTACTCGAGGGTCTCGGGGTACGCTGGGGGCTCGATGCCCGCCATCTCAACCTCCTGCAAAATTCAAATGGTTTTCATTAATTGATGATCATTCATCATGTTTTCATGTCAATTGAAAGGGAATAAAACACTTACCACGACTGGCAGTACGCCAGCCTCCCGTAGAGGAACGTCGAGTAGTCCTCACCAGGAAGAAGGAGGGCATCGCCACCGACGCCAGCTAAGTCAGCCTCCCTCTCAGCATCGGAAGGCTCCCTGAACATCATCCGAGGAGGATTGATGGGAACCGTCAAGACATCTCGGGAGCACTGACGAGCCAAGCGCTCGCCCAAGTACCACACAGGACCCACCGACGTCCTCAAAAGCAACCGGCTCGAGCTCCTAGGTCGAAGGACCTCAGCCACAAAAGGAGGAGCACCAGTGTAGTCCGCCCAAGGCTTGGGCACCCACTATGAAAAGCAAACAAGAGGTCATTCATATGATCGGTTCCGAAAGGAAGCAATGAAAAGTAAACAAAGAAAATTTTTTCGAAGATACTCACACCATCCAGCTGCAGAGCGTTCACCTCTCGCCGACAGGCGTTGTAGAAGGAACGCTGACTCTTCGTGCGACACATCACCCAATCCCTCACGACGGGATAAGCTCTCTCCCCTGGCTCCGTCATCTTGGGCGCGAGGCTCGGAAAGTAGGAGTACACCCACGCCTGTAAAACAAGATAGTTAATGATGATCTTTCGTGATTCGATAAAGAAATGATCTTTCATGAAAATAAATGGAGGTTCATACCTCTAGCAACAGTCCAGGGCCAACAGTGGCAGGAGAAGTCCCCTTCTCTATCAACTCCGGACGAACCATGGCCCTCATATAGCGAATGAGGACCGCAAAGCTAGCAGTGACCCAGTCCCAACTGCCTAGGCCACCCAGGTCAGAAAGGAAGGGAAGAAGCTTCGTCGACAGCCTGTCTCCCTTGTCTCCGAGCTAGATCAAAGACAAGAACCACCAGAGCCACAAACGAGCTCTCTGCTCGGCAGTGCAAGGAGGAGGAGCCGTCTCCCTCCCATTGATCACCACCATCGCCGGTCTCTTCCCAGCAAAATAATCCCGAACATAGGAACTAGGCACCAACCCGGGCACCGCGGCAGCCTTCGACATCAAGTTCCAGCCGATCAAGCTCCTAGCCTCAACCGAGTCTACCCTCATGGCTGTCTCCGGCCATGCCACCGCCTCAGTCCCGCACGGCAAGCCAGAAATTATGCCGTAGTCCTCCAACGTGACCCCAACCTCACCGAAAGGCATGTGAAAGGTAGAGGTCGTATCCTAAAACCGATCCAGGAAGGCTCGAACCAGGCTAAGGTTAGCCCGAATCTTCCTCCTCGTGATGTCTCTCCAAGCCTGTACCAAGGCACCAAACGCTTCTCGCTCGATGATGGCCCGCTCCTCTGCTGACAGTTTCTCGTAGGCCCCCATCATCGTCGTGTAACCCGAGAATGACTTGATGTTCCCGGCCCCCTATTTTGATTCAAAGCAAGAGATATCTTTAGCTCGAATGAAAGGGAAAAGGAATAGCAAATAGAAATGAAAAAAGATGAATGGAAGAGTGATGAGTTCGAGTTCGAGTTACCAAGCTCTTCACCGTCCTGTAGGACAAGTGACCCTCCGCAGCCCAGATGAGGTGCCTGCTGTCCCAAGTCTCAGCCTACTCTGGTGCTCCCCTCAGCTGGTGACCACCTCGTCCGACGTTGGCCCGCCTCGGGGCCTCCTCCTCCTCAACAACCTCCTCCTCGACGACCTCGTCCTCAACAGCTGCCACTGCTGTAGTGTAAGCCTGCTCTAACGCCTCCTCAAGCATACGAGAAGGGTCAAGAGCGATGTCCACATCCATGGGAGCTCTCCGTGACATAGAAGCCTCATCACCTGCAAAATTAAAGTGAATTTAGGCCGCGTCAAGTGACGACAAGCCTTAATTAGGGGATTTTCGAGTTTTCGGAGCTCCGAAATCGCTCTTTTCTCGCCATCTTTGGCCAATTTTCCCATAAACCTGTCCACTCATGCGGTAATTCGGGTCAAGTCAAGCCTAAGTTGAAGCCTAGTCATGGGTTCGAGTCGAAATTTCGACAGCATTTCGTTATAACGGCGATTATGCCCTAGAAAAGTGTCCTGGAAAAGCTGTCACAAACCAAAATTCCGAAATGGTAGGAAGTTTACCCATCATACAAGGATTCCAAATACCAAATTGCATCGCAAACGGGCAATCCTAAGGCTATTTTTGAAGCAATATACGGTTTAGCTGTGAGACCGTCTCAATTTCACTCAAAATGCTCAAAACTCAACGAAAATCCAAAATAAATACATGGTTACGATCCTTATACTACCAATTATCCATTTGAAAGGTCAATTTTACAAGGCAAAACCATTTGGGGGAAAAGCCCCAAATTTTCGACCTTTTTAGGGTTGGAAACCCTGATTTTGTCGATCCAATTTGATCAAATACGGAAGATTAATACAAGATTAATACACATACCTCGATTAGTCATGGAAAATTCAAGCTTTCGATCAAATTTTAGCAAGAAATGGGTGAAATTTGAGAGAATATTTGAGGTTTTATGTTTTAAAATTATGAAGACAATCCCGTGTTTCATCGAGTTTTTACTCAGAAAAGCCACACTTAGGAAAAGACGCAGCAGGTGTTGCGCCTCTTCCAAGAGACGCAGCTCTTGCTGCGCCTCTTCCTCAGTTTCCCTCCAAAGGAATTTTTGAAGATTCGTTATAAGTTCGTTATTCGTGGGCCCATCTTTGGTGCGCCTCTTCCTTGATGACACACATCGTATATTTGGTTCATTTGACATTTGTTCTTCGCCTGGACCCGCATTTCCAAGCCAACTGCAAACTGTCGTAATATTTATCTTTTTACGAAGACTTTGCTTGCCACAACGAGCGAATATTCTTTGACAGGTGTTTCGACACACCTCTATTTTGTTCCCCTAGCGAGAGGACACGGACAACCAATCGCCCCTCTCGAGACATGGAGATCAGTTCCCGATTATGTTCCCCCAGCGAGAGTACACGGACAGACATTTGCCCCTCTCAACACGTGGATATCAACATCGATCCCAAGCTCTTCCGAAGTTTGTTTGAAGCCGACCCAAGCAGATTTCTCCTAGCAGTTCCTGACTATGTCCTGCTGCTTCATCCAATATCGCGTTTTATTTCCCCTTGGAGTTTCAAGGAACTTCAGGTATGCTCTCTTCTTATGGCTGGAGAGCCTCCTTACGTAGTCTAATGGACTTTAAACGACCCTCCCCGATAGTCGACAGAATCTAAAATGTTCCCGACGACAGGTCCTTGGCTCAGACTCCTTGAACCGCCTCGCGTCGCCATAGTCGTCAGGTTGTAATCTTCGATTGACCTGATGGCTATACTTTGACTTTCGCCTTGTCCAAGCCTCAGTCAAAGTAGGGGCTCTGTAGATACCTCATTTATGCACCTCCCGCAAACCACCCGGTGATGATTGGGCCGCATGTTTGGTACACGGAACGATTTGTGACAGTTCATAAGTTTATCGTCAAGTGGTCGCTCAAACACGTGTGTCTACCTCATAGTCGCCATCTACGCGCCGATACGGTCGTTTTGGCAGTAATTAGAGTACATTTGGAGTCCGGGTCAAAACCGTCTTCATTTTTCTAATAACCGTTTAAAATGCCGAGTCAGAATGTTCTGGAACGTTCCGGATATTTCTATTCCATATATTTTCAAATCTTTTGATCTTTGGTAACATATATCCCGAGATTATCATATAAAATATTAAGAAAATAAGATTAATCCGTTATTCCATAATAAAAACACGGAAATATTTCTTCTGCAGGAGGAAACCACTGAGGAAAAGATGCAGCAGGTGCTGCGCCTCTTCCAAGAGACGCAGTGCTTGCTGCGCCTCTTCCTCAGTCCTTTTCGCCCCCGTGGGCCCGCATCCACAAATACGCCGACAATGTTGAAATTCAGGCCAACACTCTCACCCTTAAGGTCCTAACCCAAAATGACAAAGAGGGATTCACCAAATTCCTAACCAAAGGTGAGAACCCAATTGGTCAGCAAACCAAGTGAATAATCAACCTTGGTGGAGAAATTCGTCAACAATCTCCGTCCGGTTTATGCCAACCTACTAAGGTACCAAAACATCAAAACCTTCCAGGATCTGCAGATCCTCGAGACCCGTATCGAGGATAACCTCCTCAAGGGCGTCTTGGCCAAAACCACGGGTCGAGGCTATCAGGAGTCTACATCAACTGGATCTCGTCCTTACGCTTAAGCAAACAAAATTAACGAGATCAATCTCCTCGAGCCAACTGCAAAGAAAGCCAAATGTCCCCAAAGGACATTCACCAACTTAGGATCGACCTACGCTAGCGCCCTGAAGAGGCTCATTGAACAAGGGAAACTACAACCAATTGGGACTACTCCGGACCCGCCTGAAGCAAAGAAAACCCGCTTTTGGAACCCTAACGCCTATGTCCAATATCACCAAGGCAAGGGCCATGACACAGAAACTTGCTTCAAGCTGAAGCACGCTATCCAGGACATGATCGAGAAAGGAGAACTACCCCTACCTCCACCAGCAAAACCAAACAACAAAACAAACCCTCTGGGAATCCACGCTATTTTTGATGATGAAACAACTCTGGATTGCTCGTATCTCATTTTGCCTATTGAGGACGAGATAAATGCCTTAGGAAAGGACACCCCGGACGAGATGTTCATGTTCAACGCCGCGTCCATCCTCTCCATGTTTCAGCAAATCGAGAAAACCACAACTAGTATCTCGGAGAGGATCACCCAACTCGAGGATGCTTACCACCGTCTAATATTCAACCCACCAACACCTGCACCGCGTTCAAGGGAGGGTCCCCCGAACACCTAAAACTCCCAATTCCAAAATGGACTACTTCCACAACCATTCTGGCACGCACCTCACAACATAAACCACAATAATCAACCTCACAATAATCACCTTCACAAAAACTATCCGCACAAAAACTTTTCTCACAAAAACTATCCTTCGAGGAATACCCCTTCAAGGTACACTCGCGACCCTGAAATCAACAGCATTTGGAGAGATGACGTCTACATTGTCTCGGGAAAGGACAAGCGAATCAAAGAGATTGATCACCTTACTCGATCTGGACGCCCTTACCAGGACCCAAACAACACAACAAACAATCCGCCAGCAATCAATGACCAAATCGTCTTGGACGTTGACATTCAACCCAGGGCTCCAGAGAACTCAATTCTCAAGCAACTCTAGAAGGCCAAGGTCAAAATATCCATTTGGCAACTAATCGCCACATCCTTTATTTGAGCACCGACAGGCTTTGCTTCAAGCTTTGGGGAAGCTGACAATGCCTTCCACCTCCTCACCCGAAGAAGTGGTAGCCCACATGACCAGAGATGTCCCTGACTTGAACAACCCAATCATCTTCTCCGATGTGGATATCCTTCCCTTTGGAGCCAACCACAACTTGGCCCTGTACATCACCGTGCAATGCTTGAAAAATAGCATACCCATGGTCTTGGTGGATGACGGATCTTCAGTCAACGTCATTCCTCTCAAAATAGCTCATAAACTAGGGATCAAGGAAGCTGACCTAGTCCCAACCAATCAAGGAGTTCGCGCCTACGACGGTACTCACCGTAAGGTCCCAGGTCTTATCACCCTAACCATCGCAACATGACCCTTGGAGAGATAAGCCAGTTTCCAAGTAGTCGTCATCGATGCATCATTCAACATGCTTCTAGGGCGTCTTTGGATTCATGCTGCCAAAGCCGTTACATCTACCCTTCACCAAAAAATTAGGTCCCCTTCAACGGGAAAACAGTCACAATTCCTGCATCCCCAATCAAAGCTGTCATAAAAAAGGGGATAGCCTCTCAAGTCACTGAGGAGATCGACAACGAAATATGGAGATTCCAAGCCATGAATGCCTTAACCGACGAACCAACACCTTTTGATTGTGATCCATTCTTAAGCCTCACGATTAAACGCATCTAGATGCGCCAGAGGTATTTTCCGGGCATGCCTCCTAACCCACTGAAAAGCACCTTGCCTCCCCTGAAACAGGTCAAGGTCCCCAACATCCCTTTCGGACTAGGCTACGAGCCGACTGATGAAGACATATGGGAGATGGGTCTCCTCATGAAGAAGCGCAAAAATCAAGGAGTCACCCTCCGCCCATATTACTTAACCCTCAATGGATATTTTGTCCTCGAAGGAGAGTATGAACTTTACAACGGTTTTCCTAAGCCAATCTAGGACCCCATAACAAAGGTCAAGCATCCGGGTATAAAAGTCTTTTAAGACTGCTACTTCATCCCTGACAACAACACCAATGTTGCACGATCAAGTTTGAATCGACCCCTTGCATAGACGGGCAAGCTGTGAGCCTCCTTTTTGGAGAAGACAACATCAAGAACCTCAACTACAAGGACATCATAAGCATAGCTCTCAAAGACAACCAGTTCGACCCTACTGCCTTATCTCTGATGCTAACCTAGAGAAAGTTATCCAAGGCTGGAGGAAGACTTTCAAGTGGACCAATCGTCAAGGCCGTGTTCTCTAGATCACAACAGGAGAAGGCCCCATGTTCAAGAAGGGAAGTGAAGACGAGACCGAGTTTGAGTCTGATGACAAGTCTGAGTTAGAGTCTATCTTAGGTCTTAATACTCCCGACACCCTTGTCATAGTCCCTTTTTCACTATTTTATCACAAGCTTAAGGCTGTCTTAGAGGCTGAGTCAACTAAAGTCACTCCTACTCCCGTAGAAGGTAGCAACCCGAAGCTTGTCCCAGGGGCCACCTTCTCTAATGCGTCACCTCTGACTCCCCATGAGATGTCTGTCCTCTCCGAGCGTTTCACTCAGAATTACTTAATGAATGCTAAGTTTGCTTACGACTCATCTCAATTTAACTGCAATGCAATTCTGAACGAATATGAGGAATTTGACTTGAGTGACTACCCACCTCACCTAGCCAACGAACTCGACAAACGCGAACATAGAACACCCATCATTGAGGAGACCGAACCCATCAATGTAGGGACCGACAATATACCTCAAGAACTTAGGATAAGGACCACCCTTAACCCCTCGTAAAGACAACAATTCATCGACCTCTTCCACGAATACAAGGACGTATTCGCATGGTCCTACAAAGACATGCCTGGGATCGACAGAGAGATTGAAGAGCACATGATACCCATTAAGCCCAGAGCTAAACCCATGAAGCAAAAGTTGCGCCGGCATGTGCTCTGAGTGGGGCCTGCAAATCAAGGAAGAGGTAGACAAGCAATTCAAAGCCGGATTCATCAAAGTTTCTGAATATTCTGACCGGGTGGCTAACATAGTCCCCGTACCCAAGAAAAATGGTAGAATTCGGGTTTGCGACGACTTCAGAGACCTGAACAAGGCAAGTCCAAAAGACGACTTCCCTCTACCGCACGTTGACATCTTGGCAGACAACACCGCCGAGCACGCCCTATTATCATTCATGACTGGGTATGTTGGGTAAAACCAAATCAAAATGGTTGAAAAAGACATGCACAAAACTGCATTCACTACGCAGTGGGGCACATATTGCTACACTGTCATGCCCTTCGGCCTAATCAACGCCAGAGCAACCTATCAAAGAACCGCCGCCACTCTCCTACACGACATAATGCACAAGGAAGTGAAGGTGGTCGGCAAAATACCGAGGTTTGAAATGGCCATTATCACGGCGCAAAAAAGGTGTTTTGAAAGTTTGAAACGACAAGGAAGGACTTATGATCACATAACACATAAGCACTCGCAGTTTCATTATATTATGCATAATGCTGACACGGGTTTTGCCTTAAAAGGGTGGGTTACACACCAAGCGATCAAACCTCGATTTTAGAGAGGGATACCAATCCAAACAAATGTTTAAGGAGGGTGCCCTAGCCTCGTGCACGAAGGAAATGAAAGCTCTTTGACGAAACAGAAATGTGTAACGTCAACGGTATGCTTGACTCAATCGGGATTCAAAACGTGGGGATGAGAAAACTCACGTCGAAAGGACGAGCCAATTGGTCGATAAAGGTTAGATTGTGGGCTCGGACAAGGAACCCGAATTATGACCGTAATATCAAATAATGCATTCAAACCAAGACCTCGTTCGAGTCTCACTATCTAGGGATCATAAAGACACAAGTGTCCTAGTTTTCCCCAACGAAGTCTCCAATATGTGGACATGGGCCACCTACATGCCAAGCCAGTCTGTGAACATGCAGCAGTCTGAAAGCCACGATCGGTGGCGTAAAAATGCTTTCGACCGGATATCTTTAGATCGGTTGGTTTCGTCTTATCAAGGGTCTCAAAACGATGTTAGAGATGTTCGGAGTCACCACCAAGCATTTGTGGGATGCTTGGAACCCGTTCAAATGCACTTTATACCTAGGTCAACCAAGGCAAAAAGCGGTGTTTGACATAGGTACTAAGGATAAGGAGTCGTTCCTCTTTAGCATCCTATCTCTAGAATGACTCTCGTTCGCCCTGGATAAGGTCATCCACTATCCAAAGTTTCTGAGTAAGAGGTGAATGTACGTATTGGTAAGCCCTTTAATCGGACTCCCAATCTCGCCCACGGTAGCGCCCTCTACTGATCGATCTTGGTTGGTTGAATGCAAAAGTTGATAAAACGGGTAAATGTATGAATGCACATCCACAAGTTTGAACCTAACATGTGAGCTTTATATATCGATTGTTTATCCAAATATCAAGTAATTGATGTCAAGTTGGATTTATTGTTGATTTGTATGCAAGACGGAAATTAAACATCCATTTACCGAGTTAGGTTTATGGTACATAACGTGATCCATTTGTCTTAGAAGACGTTTTTCAAATACAAGGTAAAAGGGGCAGGCTTGCCATCTGATCCATCTTGTATTCGTGTCAACCAAAGTCGAGATCATTCTAGACAAGTGATGGAAAAGAAGCAGGACCTGCCTCAGGCAGCCTATTGAGGCGCGAGTCATCAGGCGATGTAAAGGGACCTGTCCTGATTTGAAAACTGGAAAACAGTTGGCCTGTTTGGGCGCGAGACAGCAGACAATCTAAGGGATGTCTTCTGACTATTGAAAATGTTTGTAAATTGGTTTGTAAGAGGGTATTTGAACCCGTCTTTGTCGAAAAGGTCGTTTAGACCGCTTTTATGCCAATATGAAGAACGAGACTTGAATAATCATCACTGTATTGACGATATTTGATGTCGGGTTCGCTTTTGCAAGCTTGACATGAATAGTTTCAAAAAATGTTTATTATGAACTAATTGTATTAAGTTTATTATTTTGTAATTAGTCAATGTTTATCATCATACTCGGGTTTAAAATCGGCATGGTATGTGGAACCAAGGATGATAATGCATGTATGACTAATGTGGTTGTTTTTAAATGTAAAGAAATGAATAAAAGGCTTTAATATTCCTTTTAAAATTTAATTAACCAAATATTATCACCGAAACACGGATTAAACCGACATGGTATGAAGAACCAAGGGTGAAAATGATTTATGGTTAAAAAGTTTATCATAAAAATGATTTGAAACGGTAAAAATTGGTTGTGAAATGAAATGAAAAATGGAAAGAATGAACTGAAACACGTTTGAGTTCTGACCTGGACACCCCATTGAGACGCGAGGTACCTAGTGGTGACTAGGACCTTCTATTTCCGGTCAAAACTTGGTTTTGGCTCATTCGATCCGTATTTTGGACCATGTTATGCATGTTTTTAGCATGTTAAGGTCATTAAAAGAGATAAAAAGATATGAAAGAAGAGGATTATTACACCCTCATACTTATATGCTAGGTTGAAGACGAGAAATCGACGGAAATGTAAAAACTTGTTAGGTCGGAAAACTCGATTGAAAACCGTTTTAGGAATGTAATGAGTGTTTAGTTTAGTTTAGTGAGTGTGTAGTTAGTCGAGATGGTCGGTCAAGTGATTTAATACACGATGACGCTACCAAACAGTGTGTATGGCTTGTATTTTCGATCGGCAGGTCGAAACACGTGTCGGTTTGGGACTTGAGAAGTCGAGTGTAGAATTTTAAGGTAGAAATAAGGGGGTGGACAATCGCGTACCTTCAAATGGTGGTATTTGAGGGGTATTTATTGAAGATTGAGTGGTTGTGTGTGTTTTGAGAGACGTGGCCGCATGGGCTACTCGAAGAGGCGCAAGCCATTTCGCGGGTCTTCGAGCTGTCTTGTCACTATCACGCCTTTGAAATCATGAGTTGTTTTATCCTAGGTTTTGGATGGCATGATTGTAGTACTTGAGAATTCAAGTATACCGGGTATACTTAACATGGAAGCTTTGTGATGTTTGTTTTTTGTGTTTGACTCGGTTCGACTTGTTGTTGGAGTCAGGATTTGAATTTTTGAGTCGGTTTTTGGTCCGGTGTCGGTTTTGACTCTAGTTAGTGTCATTGTGACCCCGTCGTCGTGAATTAAACACTCCGGGTACTTTTGAAATGTTTTGAAAGTGTTTTGTTTTCAAAATCGTCTTGAGTTTTCCGACGTATAGTTATACAAAACTGTCGATTAAACGTGTCGATTCCTAAGTATGTTGTAGTCCGATAATCATCGGGTGTTTGTTGGGGAATCAACAGATACTGGGTATAACAGCTAGACTTATATTTTTGTACATTATACTTTGCTTTCGGGCGTGAGCTTGAATTTTGCTCTGTATATTTACATTTTGCTGTGTATATATGATGGCCTGCGAGCCATTTGTTGCTGCTGAGTGTAAAATCTATCTTACCTGCAGGTTAGCTTGGAAACAGGTTTGGCATATTGACGGTTTACCCCGTCATGCTGCCAAAATTCATGTAGAAAGACACAAACTAAAGAACATGTAGCAAAATAAAATTGGCCTAAACAGCACAAAATGCAATTTGATCAAGTCAAAAAATGTATAAATGAAAGTATGAAAGATAAAAAAAAGTGCCCCGTAGTGAGCAAAAATGGCTCGACGCGCGACGGACAACGAGAGTGTTTTCCCCTAAAAAAATATGGAAAAAAGTAAGTGTAAAAAGGTTAAAAATAATAATAAAACAAAAAGCGAGGGAGCGAAATGATTCCCAAAAAAAATAAAAAATGAAACGAAGTAAGTGTGCTTGTGACGAAATGTGAAATGACGATATCGGCTCGAAAATCGAGCCCGTGTTGGAATTGGATTCCGCGGAAAAAAGGAGTAGAAGTTTGGTAAAGAAAGAAAATTTCCGAATTTACCAAACATATCCCTATAGGAATAGGAAACAATAACTAAAACCGGAATAGCAAAGATCCTCGCAGGAATTAACAGATAATAAGGTTGGGGAAGGGGCGCAACAAAAGTTGCGGTGCTTCCTGAGGGCATAGCTGTTGCTGCGTTTTCTCTTGAGCTGGTCTCTTCCAGAGCCGAGTTATGAAAGGACGAATAGTATAAATAGAGGCCTCGGGTTAGCTTCTATTATCACAATTCTCCCTTCTATTATTCCATAGCTCGTCAAATATATAAAATTTCTCTCAAAATAATTTTTTTAAAAAAATGGATGCTTTTGAATCCCGACTCAAAGAGTGGACCAATGAGTTTTCGAACACGGAGAAGCATAAAATGAGTATTTTTGGATCGATCATCGGTTACAAGCAAGTAAAAGTGGTAAGACCATTTCTTGATTCTTGTCTTGAATATTGGAACCCCGATTATCACGTATTTGCCTTTCCCGGAGGCAAAATTTGTCCTTTTCCCGAAGAATTTGCAGCGATTGGAGGATGGGATGTGTGTCTCGTGTGTTTGATGTGTGTGTCATGGTTCCCTAGGCTAAGAATTGGTATATTTTGTATGATTGGCATGATTAGTTTAAATTAATTATGAAATGATTGATGTAAATAAAAGTTAACTGAAATATATGCAAAACCCGTGCACTGCATGAGCCTATTCTATTTTTTGTTTATCACATGTCGTTGTTTGTTTATGGTTTTTATTGTAATTATTATTGTAATCTAACCCATGTTTGTCTTGTAGTGTTTGAGTAAGCAATCTCTTTGTTTTCTCTTTGCTTGTTTCTTTATGCTAGAATAGCTAATGAACGCACATGTTAAATAACTTTGACGAAGTCAATTTGTATTAAGCTTTACTTTTAATTGCTTTCACATGCTAGGGTTAAATATGCATGGTTGCATATCGACAAATACTAGCTCGATTAAATTGGTCATTGTTTGACTAAGTAGAGGCCGTTGTTTACATCGGGCGGGGGTACATGGGTGTTTTATTAATGAACTTCATCACGTACTTTCACACGAATCTATTTCCTATAAAACGGTTTCTGAGTTTTTATTAAAACTCGGTGGCGACTCCAAATGTTTTGAAAACCCCCATGGATTCAAATTCTCACATCCACAGTCAGCCAAGGAGTGGAGCGACTTGACGGGCAGGGTTGGCCATTTTTGACAAATCCCCACGAGCTGAACTGAGGACTAGCATGGCGATGGATTTCCTTAATGGATCAACACTTCATTTAAGCCCTTAGCTACTCTAAACCTTAGTTAATTAGATTAATCTTTCCTTAATCATTCAATAATTTATCTTAGATCTACTCTTGTACTTGAAGATTTCTTGGGTTTTTATTAAAAAAGGTGACAACTCTTTATCTTGATCGAGGAATTCTTCTATTGTTCTTTATTATTTTGTTCATCTCTTAAGTTGGTATAATTCCTTGATCTCTTCTTAATCATTTGTTAATCCTTTGTTAATTACCTTGTTTAATCGTTATGTAATCCTGTGTTATGTTGTATGACAACATTATTATCATGTTAATTGATGCGTGTCCTAAATATGTTGTTTTACGCCCTATTTTACACGCATTTCAGAGCTCATTTATGTAGTTTATGCTACTATTTGCCCCATTTCGTCTACTTTCGTATTTTTATGTAATATTGCAGATTTATGCGGAAATGAGTAGAAATTTAGCTAAATCCATCCCCGAGTACCTTGCATTGCATTTGACGTGAAGTATTTACTCAAGGAACGAGCTTGGTGCGCATTTCGAGGCCTGAAAGATAATTTTATGAAGAATTAGAAGCGGACTATCAGCTAAAGCAGTCGATCGACTGGCCTTCATGGTCGATCGACCAACGCATGACTTACAGGAGCTACTGTACACTGCAGTCCAGTCGATCGACCGGTCACAGTGGTCGATCGACCACACCGCTAATCTGCGTGAATTAATAGAACGAGGAATAGGAAGCCCATTGTGTTTTAGGTTTTGAGAATAAAGTTACGTGATATTTCTATATAACGTAACCTGCTCATTCAGAGACAATCATCTAGTTTTTATTATCAGAAATTCTTTAGGGTTCATAGCTTAGAATAATTTCCTTCAATAAAAGTTACTTTCGCTTTCGGTATTTGATCTTTATTCCTGCAATTCTTCCGTTCGGTATTCTTCTGCTCTTATTTCAGTTTACTTTATTCGTTCATAGTATAGAAATTGCTAGATTAGTTTCCCGAAGCCAAAATTATCGTTTTATGTTATTTGCTTGTTTAATTATTTCAACCATGAATTTAGTAGTTTTATTCGTTCATATGGTTGTTGTTTTTATCATAGTCATGAGTAGCTAAATACCCTGTGCTAGGATGTAGGGAATCTGTAGAAGTAGGCGGCTTTAGAATAGTACAACCTAAATTGCGCCACGGTCGATCGACCGCACACACTGGTCGATCGACTGGCCACGTGAAGTTTTCCTTCGTTTTAATTAATTTAATTCCTATGTTTGACGAATCGAGTGCACGCGACTAGTTGAATGCCTAGGAATTGACCAACCCAATAAAGATCGAAAGATAGGGAAAGGAAATAGCCTACCTAATTAAGACGACTAAATTAATAAGATCGAGAGATGAGTTAATTTAGCCTTTTAGTCACTTTTCAGGACGAAAGTTAGTATTAGTGATATTAGGGACCTGTAGCGAGATCGAAAGATGCTACCTGTGAGAATGGACCAAGAGGACTTCTTATTTTCCCGTCTCACGTGTTTGTTTTAGACCTACCTAGTATATTGCCGCCGAAACTATAGTGAACCGACCATCTTAGCACCTTTTTAATATTTGATTTTATACGCTTTCTCTAGTTTACTTTTATATTTCATTGCCTTTAGCTATAGACCAAATCAACTCAAACCCCCACACAACTGTTACCTTAGACTAGAATTAAACAACTAATTATTGCATCTGCCTCTCTGTGGTTCGACCCGACTGCCGCTAGCTATAGTTGTAGTTGGAATTATAAATATTATTTTTGACACCTTACGACGGGTATCAAATTTTGGCGCCGTTGCCGGGGAGGCAATTGTTCTAATTTTTAGTTGTTTTATTTTAGTCTGTTTCTTAGTTTAAGGGACATTCGTTCCTTAAACTATTCTCATATTCTTTTTGTAGTTTCTTCTTATGCGCAGGTCACAGGGTGGTGAATTATTACCGTTCAATCCTGAGATTGAGAAGACTTTGCGCGAGTTGAGACGATCATCTAGGATATTGCCGACAGAGGAAGAGCTGAGTACTCTGTCCAGTTACTACGAGAACGAGCTGTTTGAGAAGGATCCGCATTCATCCCCTGTTTCCACTTCATCAGCTGAGACCGTCACTTCTCCAGATTTTCTAGAGATGGCTGAAGAAGCGAGTATAGCAAGTCACTCTGAGCCGACAGCTGCGAATCTATATAAGGGATTCGAATTACCGGGAGCAGATAGAAAATTCGAAACGAAGCCTTCTTATATTAACTTGGTTGAGAGGAACCAATTCGGGGGAGCTGCAAATGAAAATGCAGCCAAGCATATGGAGATATTTATTGACTATTGTTGCTCTATACCCCCACCGACCGGTGTGACCCAGGACCAGGTAAAGGAGACTATGTTTATATTCTCACTCCGTGATGCTGCTAGGGAGTGGTATAGAGACCTGGATCGAGCTGCTAATGGGATCACTGACTGGAATTCTCTGGCCTTAGCATTATATAAGAAGTATTTCTCTGCCTCGAAGACTAATGCCATGAGAGCTCAGATCACGAGCTTTAAACAAGGTCCTGACGAGAACTTTCATGAGGCGTGGGTCCGTTTCAAGAAGCTGGTGCGAACCATTCCGCATCATGGGTTTGAGAAATGGAGCCTATGCAATCAGTTTTATAATGGGCTTTATGACGATCAGAGGGCTATCCTGGATGCGGCAGCTAGTGGCAGATTCCAGGAGAATATGGGAGAGACTAAGGGGTGGAAAATTATTGATGATTTGGCCACCCATAAAGCTGAGTATGGAAATTCCGGGGAAATCAAAGGAGAGTCTGCTGAATCTCCTTCGTAGCCGCATTAGAGGCTCTTACGGCGAGATTTGACAAGTACGAGTTGGGAGGAGCTTCAAAAGGAGGGATTTATCATGTGAATGCTTTGTTTCGAGACGGTCCTTTCGTCCTCGCAAGAGATGTGGAGCTGAAGGACATGTTTCAGATCATTGTCCTAATCCCTATGAGTCTTGTGCTGCTTTTCAACATTATAGGCAGACAAACACGTATTTTGAGCCGAATGTCCATCCAAACTTGAGGTGGAGTAGCCAGAATGTTCAAAATCCAACTCCACCTCCACAACAGCAGCATCAGCAAAGTTATGTTCCCCCTCATAAGCAGCAGCAGCCGTACCAAAAGCCTCCATATGTCCCTCAACAGCAGCAGAAGATTCAAAATTCCGATCTTACTGAGTTGAAGAATTTGTTGCTGAAAGAGTCTCAAGTTAGAGACGCCGGGATGAAAATGTTAGAGAGCCAAATTGCTCAATTGGCAAGCAAGAATACAACTCGAGCTCCGGGACATTTACCGACGCAAACGGATCAAAAGGAGACCCTAAATGCTATTACTTTGAGGAGTGGGTCTACCCTTGATGGACCCGCTATGGTCGAGGATATTGCTGAAAAAGATGAGGCGGAACCGAGTAAGAAGAAGGCTGGAACGAACAGTGGAAAGAAAAAGACGATTACCAGGTATGTCAGTCGATCGACCAGTTCGCGAGATACAGTAGCTTCTGGTCCTGTAGAGGTCTGTCGATCGACTGACCAATCTGGTCGATTGACTGAGGACGCTGCTGATAAAGAGTCTTTTCGTCCTCCAATGCCCAATAATTTGAGGGACCACCTGTTTCGGGGTACGACTACTCCGAAAGTATTGAGGCAAGACCCGAATGCTGATGGGTCAGTCCCGGTTCCAAAGTATGACCCGATGTCGATCAATGGTTCATATTTGAGACGGTCTGAAGAGGGTTCAAGCTACAACAAGGAGAAAGTGGTGGATTTTCAGCCTAAATCAACCGACGCCGGCATGAGAGATTTAGAGGAGAGGGCCAAGTTACTTCTTACAGCCCCTTATCAAGAGAGATTAGTGCCGACAAAGGAACAGGTATCATTTAATAAGTTTGAAAATATTATCCGTAGCTTAAATGTGCAAGTTCCCTTCCTTGAATTGGTTAATCAATTGCCTGCTTACATGAAATTTATGAAGCAACTTTTGTCTAAAAAGAAGTCACTTGAAACTGTGCATTCTGTCGCACTAACTGAGGAGTCATGTTCTTATTTGACCCATACTGCACCTCATAAGCTAGAAGACCCAGGTAGCTTTTCCGTTCCTTGTAACATTGGTACCTTCTCAATTGAGAAGGCATTATGTGACCTAGGAGCCAGTATTAGTGTTATGCCTTTGAGTCTTGCTAGAAAGTTGAAATTGACTAGGTTTGCAGTTACCAACATGACAAAGTCTGAGATGGTGATCGATCTGCGGTCCAGCCTATAGGAGTCTTAGAGGACATTCCTGTGCAAATAAGAAAGTTTTTCTTCCCTGTTGACTTCGTTGTACTAGATATGCCCGAGGATGCCCACATTCCTATCATATTGGGTAGACCATTTCTGCACACTGCTGGTGCAGTTATAGATGTCGGTTCAGGGACTCTGACCTTCAAAGTAGGGAAGCACTCCATTGTCTTTGCCCAGACAGCTAAGAAAAAAGACCCCATGTGGCCAGTCACTTGTAATACGGTTTCTGAAAAGAAATCCTATTTTATGCTATCTGATATGCCTGTCTCTATGCCTGTTTCTGCTATAACACCTCCGCCCCAGATTGGGAGCAAATTGGAGGAAGATTCTTCTGTTTTGGATATTGCAGGAGCTGGTTTGGGGAAGGAAGAGCCGCATGTTGCTCCAGCTGTGCATGAGCCAATCATTTCACGAGGCGGCTTAGGATGTCTTAGCTATGGCACTGATGAGGAGCTTGATGATGAGCCAGTCAAAGAGACGGGGTCCGATTTGGATTCTGATGGGCCAGAAGAGGTCATTGCTTGGGAAGGTGTTGAAGCTGTTGGTCCGTTGAGTTCTGCGGATGTTGGAGCTAAGAGGAGTGCAGCTGAGAAGATGAGCACTGTGGAGGATACTTCTTGTAGCCAGAAGCCGAGCAAGTGGGCCATTCCGTGGCCATTCTTGATCAACCATTAGTTGATTAAGACTTTCTCAAAAACTTTCATTTTATTGCTTTTTAAGACTTTTTATTGTTTTTGTGTGCGCGAGACTTCGCTCTTTTAAGTTTGTTTAGGATACTTAAGCACTTTAGACTTTACATTTGGGTTTTGCGCAATGTTGGGCGCGTTATTATGTGTATTTGCAGGTTCATAGACCTTGATAGCTCAATTTATTGAGCTAATTCGAAGAAATCGATACGATTCTAAAGAGTATTTCATCGATCGATCGCGCATGGTCGATCGACTGAGCTGCGAGTTCCAGGAGCTTCTGTTCCTGTTCACCTTGGTCGATCGACTGGGTGATATGGTCGATCGACCACCCAACGCTGCTGTACCTGTTCTCGATCATTCCCCTGCTGTGTTTGATCGATTTGCGGAATTGATGGAGTTTATTCTCCACCTTATTTTCCGATTAATTTCTGATTTCTTCCGTTTTCTCATTTTTACACATAATGTTGCGTTTCAATAATTGTTTTCTCGGTTTTACGCGTGGTACTTTTCTGTCTTTTCAGGTACTTATTGGTAGCACTGCTGGCTACTGAAACCTCCTAGCTCACGCTGGTTTGGGGAGGTTTCCTTTTTGCTGCGCTTAAAATCTTGTGAGTTTCCGAGTCCTTACCTCATGTCTTATTTAATTAATTTTATCGCAAAATCCCATTTCCTTTTGCTTCTTTATACATGATTTTGCACAATGGGGACATTGTGTGTTTTGGTTTGGGGAAGGGTTTTGCGTCGCATTTCATTTGCTTGCATTCACGTTTACATTTTTGTCTTGCATTGTTATTTCATTTTTCTTATATATACAGAAATTCCAAAAAAAAAAAAATTGAAAAATTTCAAAAATTTTCAAAAAAATGCACGTTTATTTTAGCATATAGGTCGAGTCGGAACGGTAGTATTTCAATGATGACATTGCATTTGCAGCTGTTTATGCTTAAGCCGTGCTAATTGACATGTTATTAGTAGAATCATATATGCATAGTCTACGAGTTTTCGTTAATTTATTCGCTGAATCCTGAGACTTGACTTTGATTTTTGGCAAACTACTTATATTTCTGAGTTTTAGAGCTTATAACTGGTGTCATTCATGACCAGTTTATCTAGATTGTGAGTAGTTACTCCTTATGAGACATGTTACATAAATATGCATAAATATGAACTTGATTTGCTTAATACCTATATGCATTCGGTTTGTGGTTTGTTGACACATGTGGTAGAGGCCTCCTTTATTCATTTTACCCATAAGCTCCACACTGCCAAAAATAGCCTTTTTGTCCCGTTACTACATCCTACATGTAGCCTGCCCTTGTCAAGCTAGTAGTTTATGTTCTTGGGATTGTTACTTTGTTTTTGGTGGCATATGCTCATTTGAGATGATGTTGGGAAGAAGGAAAAAGGAAAGAAAGAAAAAAATAAAGAAGAAGAATGATTCGAAAAGAGAGAAAAAATGCGTGCTGTACTGTAGAGGGAAGTCGATCGACTGGCCTCATTGGTCGATCGACTGAAGCTCGAAAACAAAGAGAAAAAGAAATCAATTCGCATAATTCAAGTCCTTATTATATGGCGATTTTTGCTCCCATGTTGCATTTATACCTTATGGGGAGTTGGTTAATTATGGCGATTACGAGATTAGTGCTAATCATTTGCACCGGGTTTTATTGTTGATTTGGAGCAAGAAGTTGGATGCTGTCATATGGTTCTGTTTAGGTATTAGCTTGATCACCTATACCTCCACATTCCCATAATTGTTTTGCCTCTTCTTACCCATACCTCACATATCCATATTTACCTCGGCATGTGTCATGGTCATTTGTTTGGTTGGAATGCATATGTACGGTTGTAGAGATTACTTTCATATTAGATTGCAGGCATGTTCTTATAGGTCGAAGTTAGGTGAGAGTCTTTACAAAATGATTTCTTTCTATCTTATACATTATTCACCTGTGCTTATGAGTGATTCAAGCGACCCGTGAGAGTCCAATTTGATAAGTCTCTATAGTTGACGGTTCAGCAGTTTTTAACGACTCCATAACTCGTTTGCGTGATTCATGTTACTAATTGATTGTTAGTTGTTGCATTAAATTAGTGTAGGCTTTACGGGTTGTATTTCGCTCAGAGATTGAACTCGTTCCATTAGGTTTTAGGATCGAGTCTAGATCTTGCTTGGGGACAAGCAAGGGTTTGGTTTGGGGAAGTTTGATGCGTGTCCTAAATATGTTGTTTTACGCCCTATTTTACACGCATTTCAGAGCTCATTTATGTAGTTTATGCTACTATTTGCCCCATTTCGTCTACTTTCGTATTTTTATGTAATATTGCAGATTTATGCGGAAATGAGTAGAAATTTAGCTAAATCCATCCCCGAGTACCTTGCATTGCATTTGACGTGAAGTATTTACTCAAGGAACGAGCTTGGTGCGCATTTTGAGGCCTGAAAGATAATTTTATGAAGAATTAGAAGCGGACTATCAGCTAAAGCAGTCGATCGACTGGCCTTCATGGTCGATCGACCAACGCACGACTTACAGGAGCTACTGTACACTGCAGTCCAGTCGATCGACCGGTCACAGTGGTCGATCGACCACACCGCTAATCTGCGTGAATTAATAGAACGAGGAATAGGAAGCCCATTAAGTTTTAGGTTTTGAGAATAAAGTTACGTGATATTTCTATATAACGTAACCTGCTCATTCAGAGACAATCATCTAGTTTTTATTATCAGAAGTTCTTTAGGGTTCATAGCTTAGAATAATTTCCTTCAATAAAAGTTACTTTCGCTTTCGGTATTTGATCTTTATTCCTGCAATTCTTCCGTTCGGTATTCTTCTGCTCTTATTTCAGTTTACTTTATTCGTTCATAGTATAGAAATTGCTAGATTAGTTTCCCGAAGCCAAAATTATCGTTTTATGTTATTTGCTTGTTTAATTATTTCAACCATGAATTCAGTAGTTTTATTCGTTCATATGGTTGTTGTTTTTATCATAGTCATGAGTAGCTAAATACCCTGTGCTAGGATGTAGGGAATCTGTAGAAGTAGGCGGCTTTAGAATAGTACAACCTAAACCGCACCACGGTCGATCGACCGCACACACTGGTCGATCGACTGGCCACGTGAGGTTTTCCTTCGTTTTAATTAATTTAATTGCTATGTTTGACGAATCGTGTGCACGCGACTAGTTGAATGCCTAGGAATTGACCGACCCAATAAAGATCGAAAGATAGGGAAGGGAAATAGCCTGCCTAATTAAGACGACTAAATTAATAAGATCGAGAGATGAGTTAATTTAGCCTTTTAGTCACTTTTCAGGACGAAAGTTAGTATTAGTGATATTAGGGACCTGTAGCGAGATCGAAAGATGCTACCTGTGAGAATGGACTGAGAGAACTTCTTATTTTCCCGTCTCACGTGTTTGTTTTAGACCTACCTAGTATACTGCCGCCGACACTATAGTGAACCGACCATCTTAGCACCTTTTTAATATTTGATTTTATACGCTTTCTCTAGTTTACTTTTATATTTCATTGCCTTTAGCTATAGACCAAATCAACTCAAACCCCCACACAACTGTTACCTTAGACTAGAATTAAACAACTAATTATTGCATCTGCCTCTCTGTGGTTCGACCCGACTGCCGCTAGCTATAGTTGTAGTTGGAATTATAAATATTATTACCTTACGACGGGTATCATTAATCATGATTTGTAGTGATTAGTCTCTTAGTTAGAGTTATTGGGGATTAGGGGATGGTTAGAGGGTAGAATCCATGCTTAATGAGTCTATTTTATTGATTGAATGTTGTGGTTTCAACTAGTGCACATGTTATGTTTGATGAAATGCTTGATTGACACCTTTCATGAATCTCCATCTACTCAACTTCTCCTATAAGATCGAGAGTCTTAGGAGTAGTTAGACCATGCATGATGTTGGTAAGGAGACCGGGTGTACGCGAGAGCTAACCCGGCTCAACCTAGGTGGGCCCGTAAGATCGAGGGCCTCGGTCCTAATCTGACTACAACTTTGATTGATTTTAGACTCATATATATTAATCTTTCTTTTTTTCCCCTATGATCCCATGACACCCTAGTGTTTTGTCTATATTGTTTACATCTCCATTTTCTTACTTGCTTTAGTTTTCATTTGTTGGTTATTTCTTTTAGTAGTCTAGAACACAAACACAACCCGAGTTCATGACATAAGACATTGCTATTTCCATTTATAACTCTATAAAATAAACCGTCCTTGGGGATTCGATCTCTACTTATTTGTTATGCTTGTTAGTTAAGTTATAAATTATTGTTTGATTTGGTTGTGACGACCTAGAACCAGTCATATTCACTGTCAAGCCAGAAGCCTCGGGAAAAGTTAACAGAGCTCTCATCAGCACTTTGATAGATCTAATATCACTTTTAGTAAATAAAATAAGATTATAAGCAAAATAGAGGTGACACAACCTTAAAGGTTTGTATAATGGGTGGAACCTAAATCCATATCTGCAAGTAATCACCTGAAGTATTCTTGATAAATACTCTATACACAAAGTAAAATTCAAAGGAGAAATAATCAAATTGAGATCCATTAAGAGATAGAGAGTAAGAAGAGGAGTTTATACAAGCTATGATCCATCCAATCACATGAGAAGAAAAGTTGAGAGCCTGCAAAATACCTTCTATAAAACTCCATTCAATAGAATCATAGGCTTTCCTAAGATCTATTTTCGTTTAAGCTTCTAGGAGAACAATTTTTTCTATTGTATAGCCTTAATTTTCCCTTAATGAATCTTTTGTTTGTATTGAGTACTAAGGAGTGAGATTCAAGCCTCTTGATATCGATATAGCCGATAGATGATGAATGTAACTCTTCTTTCTCTTTGAACTTACATGATTCAAATTTGTTGATTTATGTCGTATGTTATTACCCCCATTGTTATCTAAGTCACATGATTTTATTGTTTTATGTTGGGATTGTGCTCATATATGTGTGTTTTGATGTAATATGGCTGGGAGAACCCCGAGTTACTCTCCACTGGCTGTAGCATTCATTTTTAATGAATGAACAAGTTGAAGTCGGCGCCTACATGTGGCTTTGACGAATGAGACAGGGAACATTGTTTTTACAACGATTGACCATTCTCGTTGTAGTTTAGATTAGTACTTCGTTTCGTATTCGTTTTTTATTAAGGGGTTGATATCCCTAATATTTAATTAAGTTGTATTTTGTATAAAAGTTTTTTTAAAATTTTAAGTTTGGTTTTTATGATTTAGTGACTTCGCGGTTTATTATAAAAGTTGTTAATATCTCGCATTTTTCGAAGTTATGTTTGTATTTAAATTGTTGTATAACCATGGGGTTTCGCACTTATTCTTATGCAATTATTGTCTTGGGAACGTATTGTTGTAGGTCGACCTAAAATTGTTAGGTCACTCAGAGTTGAGTATGATGGGAAGACTGCTCTCTTGGGTCTCAAATGATAGCGAGGCTTGATCCTTTAGGGTGTAGATGGTTGAGGCTGGATCATATGCATATATATCATAGGCTTGGTTTTATGGCATATAGGGATATGTTTTATAATTTGGTAGACACCGAATTCTCTTGCCAACCTTACACAAAAAATATCCTTCAAAATCTACCTAATGCTTGCCAAGAGGACCCGGATGAGTGGATTATGGTAGCCCCTATGATATGCTTTGGAATGCTCAAGTGGTAGATACCTAATAGGCGTGTTAGACAATTTAGGTGGTATCAAATAATCCTTCCCAATTGTAACACCGAGCCTTTATTTCATAAAAGTGATAAACAAGGGAAGACACGAGACTTCTAAACCGAGTTCACTATTTACATCACGAAATGGAGTGATCGAAAGGAAACTTTGTGGAACAGGGAGAACCATATGGCGGTCTCATGTCACATCTTGATCCACACATGATATGATATCCAGAGTGTAGTCGTCGTATTATTAGTCCTCACAACCGGATCGTAGGTGATAACTACCTCCAAGCACATTACTATCGTCTTAGTGCAGGTGACGTGGATACTCTCGTGAGCATTATCTCTTTATGTTTAGTTTCTTTTTACTATGTTTGTTTTAAAAATAAATTTACAAACAACTACCATGTCTAATTTGAATAGGCGGGTGGTCATTCCTATATTTACCATCAAGTAAACGAGTATATGTCAACTATGCCGCCAACAATTTATTTAAACCAAAGGAATTTGCTACTTCATATGCAAAATACTTCACTTAATTATTTGAAAAGTGGTCATTATGGACATCTTATCCAACCACCAAACATGCCACACCCAAGTTCAAGTCAAGAGATAAGACATGTAGACCACGTAACACATCTTATCCCAATCCAGGAAGTAGAAGATGACGCTGGAGAATCATCGCAACCAAGTAAAAGGTAAAGAAAAATTCGTCAAATTAGAGATTAACTTTGTTTGAACAAGTGAACAGCATCATTAGTGTTGTATTCAAGTTGAGCAACTTTAGGTTGTATAATATTTAGACTGCTTTTGTTTGTATCAAATGTTTGAACAACCATTTTTTTTCTTATGTTCTTAACAAATTAAAGATTGAAGACTTCTATTTGGTGTTGTGGTGATCTTGGTGCAACTTTTTTTTTTATGATTTCCTACTTGGAAAATGGTGGAATATAAAACGAATACAGTCTAACTGAACTCAGGACAAAGTCGTTGTGGAAGTGAGCGACTAAGGAGTAATCCAGGAGAAGTCTGGCGACTTTGAACCATGTCTTTCACCTACTCAACGACTTTGGTTAAATTGCATAACCTTAAAATAACTTATATATAATTGTCCCTCAGGATATAGTCACTTATAGGGAGAGCGACTTGAATCCAAGCCTAACTTTGGTGCTGACTTGGGCACATTTTGGGTATCATGTTTGAAAGTAACCGTATTTTATTAAATATTTTATTTTCAACCGCATTTTAGAAAAAAACAATTGTCACATGGTTGTATTCATAATATTCGATGATTTTTGTGTAAGTTTGTTACTCATTCTAATAACATATATTCCCTCTGACCGAGCCCTAGGCTATTTAAATTTTACGTTCATTGTGAGAGACCATACATAAATATATGATTTGGAAATGAGCAAGTACATTGGTTTATATACTCGGAAAAATTATAGTATCATACTCTATAATTGTAGAAACTTAATCATGTTCCAATATTATTTTTCGCAAAAGAAAAAAAAAGTAGGAAGCATAAATGGCTGAAAGTTAGGGTAAGTTAGAATGTTCATTTGTCGCGAGCTCAATGTGTTTGCGTAGGGTAGTTGTCTAGTAGTACTAGAATTATTTTAGAAAGATTAGAAGAATTTAATTCATTTACAAAATTTGATTGAAAATAGATAAGGATGTTACTCTTTAACACATCACACATAAATGAAAAAAATTACCTTCCACAATTCCATAACTGACATTATGCTTACAGTTCATAATAATTCTGAGTTTCACAAAGGTGGGAGGGGGATTATTCACTGATACTTATTTTGAAGAACTTTGAAAATTAGATGAAGGTTAATATAATATTGTCAGTGTAGACGATGAACTTAACCGGCTCTAACCACTACTACCCATGGAGACCCCTGAAGTTCTCGACGGGTTTGCGCTTATCACATCCTGCATGGCCAAAATGACAATTTATATCATTTTGTAAGAAATCATATTGACTATCATGTAATTCACGCACTATCAAGTATGAACTCCCAAAGATATAACCAAAATTATTGGGTTAGACTATCTTACAATAGGACATGTTGATAATTCTTGTCGTGCGGTGAGATTGTAATATCGAACTTCAAAAAATCACCCATAGTCCAAAGTTGTCTTATTGTAAGACAATCTTACAATAGAACACGATTATATCTTAAACATATGGTGAGATTCTAACACTGAACCTTAATACTTCACCCACCAATGTCTTACTGAAAGACCATCTTAGTTTACCCTTTTTTAGCATTTACTTAGTGAATATCTTGTTTACTTGCACTTACTTGAGTTGTGGAAATTTGGCTCGGTCGTGAAGGGACAAATCCAAGCATAGGACTGAACATGAAGTTTGGCATATTATCCTCAGCAAATTGCCTAAATCTATTAAGGGTTGGTAACATTTGTGGCAAATCAGGCCTATCTTTTCTTCTAAGCTCGGCGCAAGTTAAAGAAAGTTGGGCAAACTCCAAGGCCTCTTCATAAGGCCAATCAGAAATAGAAGGATCAAGCATTTCTTTGAACGTCCCCTTCTCAATAGCCCTTTGTACATGATGGGTCAAACCCATGGCTGGTTTTGCTGTAATTAATTGTAAGTACATTATTCCCAGAGAGTAAATATCCGATTTCGTGCCAAGCATCCCAGTTTGTTGATACTCTGGGTCAATATAACAGAATGTTCCTGCAGCTTGGGTCATCCTGTATTGGGTCACACTGTCGGCCATGGATGGTGGAACCAACCTAGCTAGTCCAACATCACTGATTTTACTTACATAATTTCGATCGATCAAAATGTTTGCAGGCTTAAGGTCCCGATGAACCAGTGGTTCAGGCTTTGATTGGTGCAGAAAGAGTAACCCTGTTGCAATTTCTGCAGCAATTCGGAATCGTAGTTGCCAAGGAAGAGGTGGAGTGTTTCCTCTACAAAAGAGGCGATCCTCTAAACTTCCGTTGGACATGTATTCATACACCAAACAACCATACTCTGGGCATGCGCCTAGGAGGAGAACCATGTTGGGATGCCTTATGCAACTTAGGATTTCAACCTACAAAAGGTAGAGTTCGAGTAAATTAATAATATCTTTTACTTATTTTTAAAAAGCCCCATACCCTCATTAATCCAATAAAAGCAAACTGAAACACGCATCAAGTCTAGGTTATCCATCCACCCCGAGTTGCATAATATAAATGAAATGACATTCCCAACTAACTCAACTCGCATCTTACCCAAGTGACCTTTCATAAAGTTTTGAATTATGTAAAAAAGTCTTACCTCTTGTTGAAACTGGGATTGTCCTTGAGCAGCGTCAGGCCTAAGAACCTTTATAGCAACAGAAGTATGATCTAACGTACATTGGTAGACAGGTCCATAACCGCCTTCTCCAATCTTAAGAGATTCCGAAAAGTAATCAGTAGCAAGCTCAATCTCCTCAATGCTATATCTCCTATACCTAACATCATTGTGTGTTAAAGCATCAATGGCCTTCTTCTTCTCCATGGCTTCTTGGCGTGCTTTCATTTCTGCATTCATCCTCTTCTGTGCTTCTAACTCTGCAATTCTTTGAGCAGCTTCAGCAGCTTCAATGGCCGCCTTGCACTTGGCTTTCTCCTGCTCTGCTATAGCCATTGCTGCTTCCTCTGCTGATCGTGCTTCTACTATCTTTTGGTTCTCTTCTGACTTTAGTTTCTGAAGATCAAGAGCCTGCACTCATTGAGACATAAACACAAATGGTAATTTATGAGTCTTATATGAGAGGTCTCGCATGAGGACATAGAAGGTTTCACTTCCATATATTTTTATTCTTATTTGTCCCTTATATGTTTTTCTTCTTTGGTCCAAGAAAAGGTAACAGGAAATGGTGAACATTATATAAGACGGTTTCATAATTGAGATTGATCAACATTCTTTGTTTAATTATAAGATAATAGTTGGTTTTACATTTGAGCTTATATCATAAGTTTTACAGCTAATTAAAATTTTCAAGCATGAGTTGGCAAGGCTGGTAAGAAACGATGTCACATTTGAGACAACTTTAATCCTTTATGTATTTCTTGTTTGATTATAATTATTGTTTCACATGCACGTAAGATTGTCTCGTAGGAGTTTAAGTTTATTGCACATAAGAAGTCTTTAACGTGAAATGGTGAGACTTGTAAGGAGATGGTCTCATACTCTCACATGAGAGATAGATCCGAATCATTTATTTATAAGATTATTGCTTGGTTTTGCATGTTATATTGTCTCATGTAGGTATTGTAAGAAGTCTTTTAACATGAAATGGTGAGGCTTGTAAGGAGATGGTCTCATACTCTCACATGTGAGATAGATTTGTATCATTTATTTATAAGATTATTGTTTGTTTTTGCATGTGATATTGTCTCATGTAGGTATTGTGCTGCTATGAATTCTTTAACAGGAAAAAATATAACATAATGAATGCATCAAAAGATGTAGCAAAATTTGTAGCTAATAACCTTCTGTTTAGCTGTGAGTGCTTCCTTGCAGGCGGCATTATACATGTCCATTGTTTGCTTTAGCTCTAGCCTGAGTCTTCTCATTTCAGCTTCTACATCATCCTGCATCCCGGACTAAATACAAATTCAAATGAGCTTCTCGACTACACGAAATTAGTAACATGAGGAATATATGTGACTGTCTATGTTACTAAGATTCATGTATGGGTGTCAGATACAAGCATATACCCAATTGTAGGATATGGGTGTGGCTCCAAAGGTGAAGAGTCATAAGTAACATAGACAACAATAGCACAAGAGCTTGTCTACTTCATATTTTAATGAGGGACAAGCCAAAAAAAGGTACACTAAAATTTTGAGCATACCATGCTTAAAGAAGATGACATCGAGAAACCACTGCAGTTGGAGTTGGAATCTGACAAAGAATTCAAATCAATGGATCTTCTGTCAGAGAAAGAGGATCCGAAACTATTATCGGACCCAGTTGAGAGACGAGCTCCTTGAGAAAAATCCATCATATCAAAGGAACCCCGATCAATGCTACTTCTCTCTACACTTGGCCTCCCTGAACTCACAAATGATATATCACATTCTGGCATTGATATTTCCCCATATGACATCCCGTTTGCCGCTCTTCCTCTCGTGAATGGTGACCTATTCAATGCCAAAATGAAATTAAAACAAATCTATCTTACATAGGTTGACGATTTTCAACGATGATGTATGTCAATAAAAGGCAACATGTTGTGGTATAGGTATATTTATTGTATACAAACTTTATTAGAGGTCACTATTCTAATTGTCATACTCACTGTCTTATGGAAAAAGTTCCATGCATTTGATTTAAGATAAAATGTTAAAATTTCATATCGGCTTTTATGTATTGAGTGTTTGGAACTTTTATTCAAAATAAAATAAAGAGTGGGAAAACATGCTATAGAGGGTACGATAATTAAGCTTTTGAACTCGCAGTACTTGGCACTAACCTGATTACATCCATTTCCTCGAAGAGCCTAGATGGTGTACCTGGCACTAGGAACAATGATCTTAATTAGTTTCTACCCTCGATATTAGTAGATGGTCATTTCATTTGTAACTTAGTCTTAGTTGGTGATATTTACATATTATTTCTACCCTATTGTTTAATGATTAATGATCGAATGTAAGTGCATGATTCTTTTATCTTTTATATTTGATCGTAAAATATATTTTAAATCCGTTTCATAAAAGACTCAATAATTATCATGCTTAAAAATAGTGGACATTTTTCTCTATGTTTCACCACATAAAACATCTTACGGAGAACCGAGATGTGGATAGCTATACCTCTGGAAGAATTGAAACCAGAATGAGGAGGAGGAGGAGTAGGAGGAGAGTCATTAAAATTGACAGCATTAGGAAATGATTGGGTGGGCATAGCATTGCGACCAGAGTTTTTAGGTGGAGAACGTGTTGCATTTCTCACAGATAACACTTTTCCTTTTTGAATCACGTACACTGTGCAGAAGTCTGGGGCTCCTTTTGTTACATTTGTTGCTACATCTGGTCCCTTGAACTTTCTGCTGCAAGAATATAATATAATTTGGTTATATAATTTGGAGTTTTTGAGGTAGGTTTAGTCAATGTAATTAAGGCTTTTTTAAGTAGTCTTATAAATAATTTGGAGTTGTTTGACGTAGGTTTACATAATGTAATCGAGTTATTTCTTAAAGTCATCTTTTAAATACTTTTGATATATGTGTCATATTAGAGTTTATGTTAGAAAAACTCTCAGGCTTCCAAAGACTGGAGAAATTACCTCATTAGTCCGCCCTTTGATGTCGCTCCTAAAACCATGATTTCAACAGCATTCAGGAAAGCATAGTCGATCAAAGCTTTTGATATGTCCACATCTTCCAACAATACTTCTTGACATTTTATCTGAGATACAAGTTTTTTTTATTTAAATCATCTGAGATTCAAGTTTAAATAAACAAAACTATAGCATTCTTGTCTAAAGGATAAACTAATAATGTAATACTCCATCCGCAGATAAGTGTTTGCCCCATTTCTCTAATATACGTGAGCAGTATTTTAATGAAATGGGGCGTACACAGGTGTGTGGAGGGAGTAACTCTTTTATGCATTAAGAAAAAAATGGAAGTCTTACATGTTTGCGTGACAAGAAGCAACGAAATGGTAGGAAGACCTCTCTAGTTTGAGCATCATTCTTTTGTCCAACATCTTCATTAATATCGGAAAATGGAATTGCATTTCCAACTGAAATTGGTTATAAGGGTATTTAACAAATATATAGTATAGAAGTATAAATTCTATATTTTATAGTCACTATAAGATTTTCAACCTAAATTAATTAGGTTTTCCATTATTCAAAACCGCTTTTCATCAAACAATGGCACAACATAATACTCCCTCCTATTCATTTTAACTCTCCCCCTTTCCTTATTTAGTAAAGTTTTATACTTAATTTAATCACTTTACCCCTCAACAATACCCCACAATACTCATACTTTATCTTATTTTAATCACTTACCCCACAACAATACTTATTTTAATCATCTTACCCCACAATAATACCTTCCCTCTCTCCAATTACCTTACACCACCACAATACTTTACAATAAAATAATCATCCCCTTAATTTACGTGCTCTTTTGAAAGGGGAGAGTTAAAATGAATAGGAGGGAGTATATACATATGAAACATGAGATGATATTCAAAGTATTAATTTCATTGTGGAATATATGATGACATTTGTTTTTTTGGATTAGAAAAATTATAAAGCTTCTAAGATAACCTTAGTATTCTCATATAGAAGGCATGATATTATGTTACATGAATACTGAACACTATTACTATATAAAAATTACAATGACACAACCTATATATAATGACATTATAAACGAATTTCGAAATCAGTTGTTTTTGTGAGGGTGTTTTTCCACATTTGAGTGAGAATGTAATTAACAAAAATCGAATAGCTTTTCATAAGAATTAATGGCATGATAATATATACAGATAAATACAAACCAGATAGGTATCATGTTGTGGCAAAAATCTTCTTACTTAACATAAAAAAAAAATATCTATCATGTACACAATAAGTTTTCCTAAATAAATTAAAGAACTACAAAAAAAATTTGGTACAAAGTAAAATTAAAAATAATAATATAACGATTAAGAACTAAATAACCTGGAGTTGGAGTTAAAGATTGCCTTAATTTAACATGCACCAATGTAACACTTTTATTCTTTGTGAGAAGATGTTCAGACGCCCATTTAATTGCAAATTGGCTCCATTTATCCTTATCAATTGCAACAACTACAGATTCATCCCCTTTCCCCTCCATACTTGATTATTTGTTGAAATTATCTTCAATTGTTAAAATATATTTCTTTTATTGAAAAATCTCCCTACAAAACATATTTAGCTTTCTTAATGTTACAGTTTGTCGTGTTTTCGGTAATTTTTTCTACCTCCTCCGCGTCACAGAGGAGATTCATGAAAAAAAAATATTTTTTTTTGGTGTTGAATTGAGTTGACGAACACCCAATTCAACTTCAAAAAATATTATTTCCCGATGACTTTTTCAAACTCTAATCTATTTTGTTATTTGTTAAACATTGTGTTCAAATTATTTGACAACAATCGTTTTTATTTTTCTTCTCTTTCTTTTTTTCTTTATTGTACAACCTTGCAATTGTCTAATTTAAGTGAATAAAACAACGGTTGCTCCTAAGCAGTAAAATGGCTATGTTTTATGATTTATAAACTAATGTTAGTCAAATTAATTACGTTGCTGACTAAACCTTTTAAATTTTAAATATTTAATAGAGTTGAATTTACTATTTAGCCCTATTTTTAAGGAATAAGATAAGAAATATATAATATTTCATGGAAAAACAAAAGTTACAAATGAAAAATTGTGGATTTCTAAGATTGGGACATGATATTAAAAGTTAAGATTATATTATTTAGCACAGACATCATAAAATTAGCTGATTAGTTTGGAAATGGCGGGTTTACTATAGCTCTAAAATCTTTTATAATCGTGAACACCAACTTTAAAACTTTTTATTAGTAAAAATTAAGATGGAACGAGAGAACAATAATCTAATTTTGAGTACGTAACAATTGCAACTTGCAACTCTTTGTGGTTTCAAAATCATATTCAGGTGATAAAATATAGAGAACTAATATTATTCATAAAAAAAAATATTTAGATTTTTTCTTGATATATAAAATAGTGAGGGAAAAATATATATCATATCCCATAGGAGGAACTACTATTAATGTGTAGACAATTTTCACAATATAATATCTATGAAAACATTATTGAGTTTATCTTAGATCATAAAAATTAGATGAATAAATTTGAGAGGATATACTTTCTTGATCATTTATAATGGATCATATATTAAGGAGGTTCAAGATTTTATAATTAAAAATACATTGTAAATTTGCCTATTATTTCCCTTTTAAGATTAATCAATAACTATCATCATTATTTATATAGGTATAAATATTTTTATAAGAGATCATCTATACGATAAGTAAGAGGTCAATATGAATAATGCTTATATTATACAGTTATTTTATTCTAGTTTTAATGGAACAATGAAATGGAATGTATGTTAGTTATGAAATCTTCTAAGATGTGTTCTTTTGTATTGACCGTTATATATATATATATATATATTATGAAATTTCTATTAAGTTACGATAAATAATAAAAAAATATTATTCATAAATAGCCATAAATGTAACTGAAAATTCCTAAATCAATTGATAGGCTAACCGAATAACTCTCAAAGACTACCCACCAATTCATGGAAAAGGAAAAACTAAGAGCATTTCTCACCAATAATGTTATCATTCTTTGTATTCCCTCAATTCAAGCTTCATTTTCATCTCCCCTATTCTTAGTCTCTTTCTCCTTTTCTCTTTCCACATCTTGTTTGATCTCATATGTCATCAAAATTAATACTTTTGCCTTCAAACCACCTCTTTTGCAAGATCGGCCACCCATACCAATTGTTACCCCTGTAAAGGGCGGGAACACTGCCCTTTACATTCCTTACATGGCTCCAAAGGGTCATGAACGACGACTATTTCTTGCCTTTTCACTAATCACCTTGCACATTGTCATCTCTTATGGTACATCATCTCCATTAAATGATGTAAACGCACTCTTAAAATTCAAGGAATCCTTAGAGGATGACAATGAATCCTTAACAAGTTGGGGTTCCTCTACTTTCCCGTGCTTTGGCAACAAGAATAATTGGGTAGGAATTATATGTTCACGTGGTGGTAGTATTTGGGGATTGCGACTTGAAAATATGAAATTGAAAGGAGCAATAGATGTTGATTCTCTAACACAATTACCAAGATTAAGGTCAGTTAGTTTTATTAACAATAAATTTGGTGGACAATTGCCTGATTTTAGGAAATTGAGACCACTTAAAACAATATTTTTGTCCCATAACAACTTTGAAGGGACGATTAGTCCTAATGCCTTTGAGGGTATGAAACGTTTAAGAAAGGTTCACTTAGAATATAACAAGTTTAGTGGTGAGTTTCCAACTTCACTAACCACACTTTCAAAACTTGTTGAGTTACGTCTAGAGGGTAATAATTTCCAAGGGCTTCTTCCCGATTTAAAGTTAAGCACATCTCTCCATGTTTTTAATGTCTCCAACAATCAATTTCAAGGACCTATCCCCGTTAGTCTTGCTAAATTTGGTGCTTCGGCTTTTTCAGGTACATATCATTATCATAATTCATCTTCTTTAATTAAAATGACCACCAAATTTCCAATTAACCGTTAAAGAACATGTATGCTAGTTCGTATTAAATAATTATTATTACATGCTATCATTAAATCAGATGCACAACATAAGAAGTAATTGTTATATACCATGCAATACTCGATATTTTATTTGAATTTAGCGATCAACATAATATCAGATAATAGATGAAATTCTCGAATATGAAATGACTATTATTAAAAGGCAAGCAATATTAATGTATTATCTTATTAAAATGACAAATGTATTCATTGATGATAAAAAAATTTGAACAAAAAAATAATAATTTATTAGTTTTTCCTAAAGAAATACTTATATGATAGATATTTTGAACAAATATTTAAAAATAAAATAAATAGATGAAATATAAACAATGTAAGTTCTTATTGAAACCATTTATCAATAACTATATAATTCATAAATTCATAAAATTATGTATTCCAATAATTTATAACACACACACACACACACACACACACACACACACACACACACACACACACACACACACACACACACACATATATATAGACACACAGACACACATTAATATTAAAAGTAATTAATCAATATCATAGAATACCTATTTGTATCATAGTATAATATTTATTTAAATTAGCTTGACAATAATATTATTACTTAACTATCTTACTGATACTCACCATAATACATGCATGATTCTAAAACAGGTAATAAAGAACTATGCGGACCTCCTTTACAAATATGCACACAAACCATTAACCAAAACATAACAACACCACCAACACCACAATTACCAAAACAATCATCTTTACTAGAAAAACCAATACCTATAATAGCCATAATATTTGGAGTTATTATAGCAATGATTTTGGCAATTATGGTGATTATAATGGTACTCCGTAGTCGAGGTGACAGAGATAACAACTTTGGTCCATCTTCAACGACAAGAGCGCCGAGAAAAAGCGGGACTACGGACATCAATCATGAGGACAATGACGCATCAGTTAGGAGTACGACAAGCGTCGGAGGAGGTCGAAATAAGAGTGAAAATGGTAAATTGACATTTATTAGGGATGACATTGAGAAATTTGATTTACCTGATTTGTTGAAAGCATCAGCTGAAATATTGGGAAGTGGGTGTTTTGGGTCATCTTATAAAGCAACTTTAACAAATGGAAATGCTGTGGTTGTTAAGAGGTTTAAGAAGATGAATAATGTTGGAAGAGATGAGTTTCAAGAGCATATGAGAAGGTTAGGGAGATTATCTCACCCTAATTTGCTTACTCTTTTGGCTTACTATTATAGAAAGGAAGAAAAACTTTTTATCACTAAGCCCATGCCTAAAGGAAGTCTTGCTGCTCTTCTTCATGGTATTATTATCTTCCTTTAAATGTTCTATACGACTGTCGGATAATAAAATTTAGGGTGTTGATTTTTGTTGTACGCATTTTACTTAACGCGGTACACTTTTGAGTACAATTCATATTGTGAAAATATTTTGAAATACTGCGTAAGTAGAGCTGTTCAAGGAGGGGATGACCTAATAGACCCAATTTGTCGACCTGCTAATAAAGCGAGCTTGAACAGTGTACTTCCAAAACTTACAAAGGCCTCGACCCACAAAACCGTCTAAAACCCACTAACTCGCATGTCTTTGAGCAAAGAAAAATTCATATTAGCCCAACCCTTCCAACTTAAGCCTACATTTTGTCACTTTTACATGTAAGACAAACTATCGTCCAATACTTTTGTGTACTTATACCTATTTTGTATTGTTTTAGTTTTTCATAATGTTTGACTCAAATAAATGTTTAAATAATTCACATTTTTATAGGTCAAGCTCGAGGGAAAACAACTCTAGATTGGCCAACAAGATTGAAGGTAATCAAAGGAGTAGTGCGAGGAATTTCTTATTTATACATGGAGCTACCTGTTTTAGTTGCTCCTCATGGCCACCTCAAATCATCGAATGTATTACTTAACGATTCATTAGATCCTGTATTAAGTGATTATGGGTTAATACCTCTAATTAACCAAGAAAGCGTGCAAGAAATGATGGTAGCTTACAAATCACCCGAGTACTTCAATAACGGACGTGTTACAAAAAAGACGGATGTTTGGGCTTTAGGAATTCTAATTATTGAGATCCTAACAGGAAAATTTCCTGCAGCTTACTTACAACAAGGGAGTGAAGTGGATATGTCAAGTTGGGTAGCATCGGTGGTTGATGAAGGGTTCGATAAGAACATGGGGCAAATAAGGAATTCTGAAGGGGAAATGGGAAAACTATTACAAATAGGGATTAACTGTTGTGAAACTAACATCGAAAAGCGATTGGATATCAAAGAGGTGTGTGATAGGATAGAGGAGGTGCGAGAACGTGATAATGATGATGATTTTTATTCTACTTGTGGAAGTACCGAAGCTGATGTGCGATCTTCTAGAGGAATGTCCGATGATTTTACCCTTATTATTAATTAATTTTTTCAAGAATATATAGCTTCTTTGTACAGATAGAATCATTGGTAGGACGTCATTAAAAAATATTTAATTAGTTTCAGTCTCACACTTCAGTAATGGATAAAAAACTAAAACACACTAATATTCGATGACGCCTTATCACAAAACTCATAGATAATTCATGCAACACCAATTTCCAAGGAATTTAGCTAAGAGACTCAAAATTTCAAAACTTTTGACTGGATAGATACTTGGTATGTATTATTTTAGTACCATACATTTTTGTGTTAGACAATAGTGGAGATTAAAGGCTAGCAGAGTAGCGGTAGACCTCACACCTAAGAAAATAATACTACACATTTTATTGTAATGAACTCTAAAGATATATATTAATATAATAGTAAATTATCCCCTCTATTAGGCTTGTTTGAATATTTCTCATTATATTTTGTTCTTGGACAATCTTGCTAAGCTTTAAATATAACTCGACCACTACGTTTATCTCTTGATTATACATCTTCCGCTTAAGATTGCACAATTACAAATTTACAATGTTGTTATGGAAGTCACTTATACCTTGAGTAGTTAGATTTTTTTTGCAAGAAAAGCAAGCCATATTATTCATCCATTCGGGAATAAAAACAGGTCAATCTTACAAAAGTATAACCAATAATTAACAATTAAGACTCTCTATTATTTCATCCTCATAAGATGGGTGAGTTACAAAAATAAGCCTTACTCCTACTATGTATTGTATGCGTTTGATAATATATTCGATGCTATGCTCTATACCTTGAAAAATCCTTATATTCCTTTCTTCCCAAAGACAATAGACAGCAGCATTTAGACAGCTAGAGTACCAGTGAGCCTTCCAATGTCTCCGCACCCTTCTGTTTGTAATCCAACGCAATTCCCTTCTCATATCCAGTGTTCTATCTTGCATACCCAGCCACTGCAACACTCCCTTCCAAACAGTAGCAATGAAGGAGCATTTGAAGAACAGATGAGTGTGTGTCTCGTTAGCTGCCTTACACATGATACACCAATTCACTAGGCAGACCCCCTTCTGATTAAGTTTGTCAATAGTAGCTAATCGTCTTTGCATTGTAAGTACTATTATAAAGTTATGTTTAGGTAGAAAAGCTCTCTGCCACACTCCTCTATACCAGCTTATCCTCGGTGCTTTTTCTCTAAAATGATCATAGATCAAGCTAAGTTTCAACCTGCTCCCCCTAGTACAGTCACTAAGTATCCTCCTTGCTGTTTCCAGACTGCCTGCTCTGACTATCAAATCATTTCTCACAATCAGAATACTCCTCCAACTCTGTTAATGGTAAGGTCTGATTGGCATAGTCCAAATATTGGCAGACTTAATATTATACACCTGATTCCAGATAGACCACAAGCTGTCAGAGTTATTGTCAATAGCCCATAACCATTTACTTATAATGCTTTTGTTCCATGACAAGACTTCCTTAATATCATATCCTCCTTCACTTGAGTAGTTAGATTACGTAAGACTTAGATAATGTAAAATGAATAAGTCTCTTGTAAGATGGTCTCAAGATAAATTATTTTAAGATTCAATAATATGGCAACTAAAAGTCATAAAAATAAGTACAACAAAACATGGAACGAGGTACTAAATATCAAATGTAATAAATGTAATGAGTTGTGTTGAAATAAGTGTTAATTTATAAAAGTGGACTAAATAACATTTTATTTAGTATTAAGATGATCTATTTACATGCATACAAGTAAAAAGAGATAAAGGTAAGGAAAAACAACCTTTTCTTCATAAATATGGCAAAAGTGATCATCTTCATCAACATTTGATAAACTTGGGTCCATGTATAAGGTAGTCCTCCAACCAACAAGGTTCCAAAGTAGGAACCCTCCTTCCAATTGCACCCAAAATATTACTCCAAAATACCTCTAGTTTTATAATGTTTTGGTAAAAATTTACCGAATTATTAATTAATTTATTGGTGATAATGATCGATCTATGGCCTAATACGGAATGAATGCAACTAGTATAACGAACGAATGAACGATCAATAAAAAGATTGACACGCAAGGTTTTGGTGACGCGGAAAACCCGATGTGGGAATAACCGTGGGGGGAGTCGGAATCCCACCAATTTGGCACTATAATCGAGAGGATATTATGCAAGTAAGGAAATACACTGATTAATTTTCTAATGGAGTATTGCTATGTGATTGATGAAAACGTGGGAGTATGAGTGTCGGAGTACGGAATGAGATGTCTTCCTGATTGATTTTCCCCTTCTTTTATAATGGTTGTTTGCTAAGGTTTTAGTCCTCAACCTCTCCCAGATTCTACTCCTGACTTCCTACTTCTCTTTCCCAAAAAATAGGAGGTAGTTTCTTGATAATAGGATGTTGTTAGTTGACTCTTTGTTTCCACTTTTGCGTAAAACTCAAGCACATGTGTGTTTGCTTTGACTAATCCAACGACCCCTATGCTTACACGTCATCAATCCTCTTGCTTTTGTCTTGTCCATTCGTGTGTTGCCACGTCGCCTTTGATAAAAAGTGTATTTTTTATCCCTAACAATTGCCCCCAAATTTCCGTCTCAAAATATTTTAGGCGGGAATTTCTGCTTCAAGACACCAAAACTGACGGGATTTGACAGTGATGCCGACTTTGAACTTCCCCTCAATTAATCTTCTCCTATTGTTACTTTATGTTCCCTACTCCCTATAATTGCTGCTGGGACTTTCTGCCTCTGACCAAGCTTTTGCCCCCAGGTTCTGGCAAACCCAAGGCTACACTTGCTGCGGTTCTGGCTCTGAGGGAGAAGAAACATGATGAAGATGCTTCCAAGCCAGCCAGAAGGAGAAAATATATCCCTGTCTCTGCTTCTGGTACCCGTGCAAAAGGAGATCTGCCTCTGGCCAGGCCAAAGAACAAATTCCCATTGAGGTTACTTCTCTCGCTATGAAGCCTCATATTCCAGGGTATGTTTCCTCTCACGGCTTTGCTTCTGGGGATCCTCCTGCTTCTAAGCCCATTCCCGTTCCTGATTCTACCCCTGCTGCTGAGTCCATCCCTGCTTCTGAGTCTCCTATTTCTGGGTCCCGTGCTCCTAAGGGTCTCTCTAAAGTAGCACTTAGATTCCCAGGAGATTTTGGCAGGTCGATATCTACACGAGACCTGGGTCTGCTTGGCTAGATGTTGTTTCCTGCTCCTAGGTCTGTGATTGGCAGTCTTTGCAGATGGTTGTGTTCCTGCGGGAGAAGATTTCTTCCTTGGAAGGCACCGTCTGCAAATTGTAAACTGAAAGGCTGAGCTTCTGGAGCAGGCAAATGTAGCTAAGGAGGGCAAGCTCAAGATCGAGGCTGAGTTACATGTGGCTTAGAATCTGCTGCTAGAGGAAGCTGCTTAGAAGCAGAAACTTCAAAGTAGCCTTTCTGATGCTGAAGGGCATATTTCTGGTGCTGAGGGTCGTGCTTCTGATGTTGAGAGATGTGCTGCTGATGCTAGGAGGTGTGCTTCTGATGCTGAGACTCGCCTCTCACAGGTTCTGGATGATAAAGCTTCCTTGACTTCCGAGGTGCAGGTGCTGAAGGAGAAGAATGCTGACCTTGGGAACACCCTGACGAATGCCCTTGCCTATGCTGCTCTGGAAACCAAAATTGAGTGTATAAAGGCATTTCAGAGTGGAAAGCATCTGGCCTGGGATCTGGAAGCAGAGGAGATGAAGCTGGCTGTAGTCTTTCCCGAGGGTCTGAACCTGGACGTGTTATCTGGTTTGGAGGGGGAAGGTGGCCCTGTTGACACACCAGATGCTGAGGAAGAAGTGACTTCTGCTGCTCCTGGTACTCATACTACTGCTTCTGAGACTGTGGAGCACATTGACCTGGAGTAGTGATAGTTTCCTGCAGTTGAAACTTATTTTGCTTGTTAGCTAGTATCTAGCCCTGCGTGGCGTATTATTTTGTTTATTTTTTGATAAACAATTCGGTGTACTTTGGTCTGGTTCATAGGACCAGATGTATTTTGTCATTCTGACGAACTTTTATGCATTACGTCTAAAAGCAGCATTTATGCTTTTAGGAATACTTTGTGTCGTACCGTTTCTGGTGTACTTTGATTTGTGCATGCACTTTTTACGCTGTATGTTTGGCCATCGCTGTTTGATTGTTGGCTATGGGATCTAGTTCGCCCACTCGTTCAGAGAAGCCAGGCTTGCGTGGGTGCTAATGCAGCGCGGGAGACTGGTTGTCCCGGTTGGACGTGCTTAGCCAAGGACACAAGCCTTCTGTAGTAAATGCAAGTTCCACCAGATTAGTTTGCACTTTATTCAATTAGCCATTTATTTGAAAGAACATTTTAAATAAACATAATTTGTGTACTACTTTTGGGAAAGAGAATTCATATACTTGAAGCGTTAATCATGATGAATGTTTGCAAATAAAGTTTCTAAAACGAAAGAGCTTTTGCATCCCATAATATATGCAGGCAAAAATCTTCAGAGCCAGAAAATATATGCAGAATTTTTTTTTTCAGAACCAGAGAACGTTGACGGTAACAAAAAATATGCGAGAAAACATATGTATTTGAATTTTGAAGGTCAATCAGATTTTCAGGGCCGGAGAATATTTAAGGCAAGATCTAGAACCTAGCGGAGTTGCATCTGGTAGACTGAGTACCCGGTTGTTGACCGTGCTGGTCTCTTAGGTGAAATACTTTTTCAAGTGGATGATGTTCCAAGATTTGGCAACCATTTGTCCTTCCATAGTCATGATCCGGTATGCGCCATTTCCGACTATGCTTTCTACATGGCATGGCCCTTCCCAGTTGTAGGTGAACTTTCTTGCTTGCCGGTTCTTGGTATTATGGAAGACTTTTATCAGGGCCAGATCTCCTACCTGCAGGGTTCTTACCTTTACATTCTTGTTATAGCTCCTGACCACCGTTTGTCGGTATGAATCCATCATAATCTGGGCGCTGGTTCTGAGCTCATCTATTGTGTCTAGACAGCTTGTCATTTCCATCTGGTTCCGGTCTTCAGTTATGCATGTGTACCTATAGGTTAGGACCCTGATCTCAGATGGAGTGACTGTTTCAGCTCCAAACACCAGACTGAAAGGGGTTTGTCATGTTGCGACCTTAGGTGTAGTTCTGTATCCTTGCCTCGGTGCCTTGTTGGACAGGCTCATACCCCCTGCATGATTTCCATATTCTCCGATATAGGGAGCATACAAAACAGCCTGAGATTCTTCCTGATCCAGGCATCTGAGGTAGGGTCCAGCGAGGAATTTCCTGAACAGGACACCATCAATTAGTATGAATCTGGATGCTATCATTTTGAAGCTCCTTACCTTCTTTTTATCTGCTGGCAGGATGTCATCCTGCAGCCAAGCTTGGTACGGTTTCCTCCAGTATGGAGTTTCTTCCTCATTGCTGATGCTACACAACACCCCTGCTTCCCGTTCAGGTTTCAGTATCGCTGGTTCCAGGGCGTGGACAATTGGTTTTGTGGAGATTGCTCCTGCTTTGAATGTTCCCCCAGGGTGGCTAGGGCATCTGCTTCTGCGTTCCGGTCCCTGGGAATCTTGATATGTTTGATTTTCAGATCCAGAGTCAGCCTCAGAAGCAGGACCCTTTAGCCATCTTTCTTGAAAGTTCTGGTTTCCTCATGATAGTTTGATCTTTGCAGGAAGCAGAGACTTACTGACGTAGTATTCTGGATATTGAGTTTTAATCATAAGTTGATCTTCTGGGTCCAGAGTCCTCCTCCAGTCTCATAACAACAATTGCCTTTGTTTTTACTTCCTCAAAGGTAGTGCACGGATGTTTGGTCAGGTCCTTGTATAGATCTGAATCCTGGTGCAGCCCTTGGCGGAAAGCTTGTATAGCGGTTGAACCTGTTCAAATAATCACGAGTGGATTCCTCAAACCTTTGCACTATCCGGTAGAGGTCACTGGTCTGCTTCTCTGACTTTCTACTGCTGGCGAACTGTTGGTTGAATGCATTGACCAAGTCGGCGAAGCTGGTTATGCTTTTATTGGGCAAGCTGACGAACCATTGCAGTGCGGCTTCAGACAAGGTCGATCCAAATCCTTTGCACATACAAGATTCCTTTAAGGGTCCGATCGCGGTTATCACCATCATTTTCTACTTGTAGTGGTTGATGTGATCAAGTGGATCTGTGGTTCCGTCATAGAGCGTCATGGCTGGTGGTACACATCCTTTGGGAACGCCGACGAGGGCTATGTCATCCATGAATAGTGAGTATGCATAGCTGTCTCATGTCGCTTTCTCTAATGGACGTGCTACACCTGGTATCCTGTACATCAGGTCCCTCAACTCCAGCTATTGCTGCTCCAGCGAACTACCTGCTCCTGCAAGGGGGTTAGAAACAGGCGGGTAGGAACCAGCGGGAGTACCTCATAACCATGGTCCTCCAGAAAATTGTCCAGATGCTGAATGGCTAGTCATTAGTGTTGTACTGAGTATAGATCCAGGCTGCCATCCTGGTGTCTGTTGCAGACCTCTGACCCAGGCTCCACAGTTGAACTGGCTATATGATGGAACTACTGTGTTGATGACAGGTCTAGATTGTCATCCTGATGCCTGGTGTGCGGGAGTACCAGAAAAGGTTGGAAAGTCAGATCCTGATAGAGTGTTAAACAAGGCATTACCTGATGTCTGCTTCAGGCTGGGTGGATTGTCAAATGACAAGCATCCCAATCCTCCGGGCTCAATGGGTTCACTAGGTGCTAGTCCTACAAGGTCTAGCCTGGTGACTAGTTCTGATGGAATTGATCGACTTGATCTTCCACCATCGGTCAGGTTCAGGGCCTCAGGATTTCATGCTGGTTTGGGTTGGACTGCTGTTACGATCTGAGCGATCAGATTCTGATTGTCCTTCCTCAGATCCTTTACGGCCTGGCGCAGAGTATTCATCCCCTGGATCATCACCTGCATCGGGTCAAGTACTGGAGGTCCCCTGCTTCTGAGAACTTCTACACCTGATCCCTCCTGGGTCGGGGCTCTTGAACGCAGCTTCACCTCTGCTGGGGCTGCTCTCCCGGCTGGATCTGGACTGGCTGGGCGTACCTGCTGCCTAAGGTATCTGCGGCGGTTTAAGAGGCGGAGGCAGAGGCATGGTTCTGGGCGACATGCTGACGGGGATCATCTGGCTGGATGCTGGAGGTGCATTCACTGATCCTGCAGATGCAGGAGAAGGTCCTGCTCCTCCTCCAGAGGATAGGGCTGACATGCTCTGGCTGCGGGACGGATTCTGGCTGGTTCCGGCCATGGCTACGGTCTGGTTAGATCTTGCGAGATTTGGCTATAGAAAATGATCACTATGCCCCACAGTGGGCGACAAACTGTTTTGGTAAAAATTTACCGAATTATTAATTAATTTGTGGGTGATAATGATCGATCTATGGCCTAATACGGAATGAATGCAAGGAGAACGAACGAATGTACGACGAATAGAAAGATTGACACGCAAGATTTTGGTGACGCGGAAAACCCAATGTGGGAACAACCGCGGGCGGAGTCGGAATCCCACCAATTTGGCACTATAATCGAGAGGATATTATGCAATTAAGGAAATACAATGATTAATTTTCTAATGGAGTATTGCTATGTGATTGATGAAAACGTGGGAGTATGAGTGTCGGAGTGCGGAATGAGATGCCTTCCTGATTGCTTTTCCCCTTCTTTTATAATGGTTGTTTGTTAGGGTCTTAGTCCTCAACCTCTCCCCAGATTCTGCTCCTGACTTCCTGCTTCTGTTTCCCAAAAAATAGGAGGTAGTTGCTTGATAATAGGATGTTGTTAGTTGACTCTTTCTTTCCACTTTTGCGTAAAACTCAAGCACATGTGTGTTTGTTTGCTTTGACTAATCCAGCGGCCCCTATGCTTACACGTCATCAATCCCCTTGCTTTTTTCTTGTCCATTTGTGTGTTGCCACGTCGCCTTTGATAAAAAAGTGTATTTTTTATCCCTAAAATATAACTAGATAATAACTAAAAGTTACCTTGAATAATATTATAAATATTACTACTTTAGTAATAAATGATGTTTATTGTTATTTGTGATTTTATTTGAAGAAACTTTGATCAATATTTGATCAGTTTTGATGAAAAAGATGATGAAGAACATGAAAATAAGATGAATAAAACATGAACAATTCTTGTCTTTCTTCATTACATGCCCACGGCAATATGGTCACATATGGAGTAATTTTTTGTCAAAATTTTTCTTCATAAATAAACTAAATGATTAGTGTATATATAGGAGACAAAACGCTATAAAAGTTAGGCAATATTTTTCTAAAAAATATGACCAAAAATATAGTGTCTTACACTCTTACTCAACCGGTCACAAGACTCTTTTTAGTCCATTTTTAACTTTTAACATTTGTCCTACAAATTCTTATAAGTGGCTAGTGCAAGGATAGTATACCGGATGTGATAAGCGTAATGACATGTGAGCTAACTCGGGACGAGTCACCGATAGTCGGTGGACTACCGAACATTCTCTTTTCTTGCAGGAACGGTACCCTTTCATCTTACTCAGAAATCACTAGCCATAGTGAAGTACTTGACCGAGTGCGAGCCAATACTAGGTCGAGTACAGGACACTCGACCGAGTGGTCGACCATACTCGACCGAGTGGACCATTGTTCCAGAACCTGGAATTTTCTGAAAAATAGGTCACTTGACCGAGTGAAGTAAGCCACTCGACCGAGTACAAGCACCACTCGACCGATTGGATTCTGGGTTGAAAATGTTTCCCGTGAATTGCCCTTTCTTACTTATTCTTATCAATTTCATTCTTCACCTTTCTTTATATCTTCAAATATCATAACCTCTCTAAAAATTCTACAAAAACTCCATTGTTGTCCATTCCTGAAAAGATTTAAGGTTTCCACTTCATTTGTCCTCTTCATCTCTACTAATTAACTCAAAGTAAATGGGTTTCTCTTTCCTCTTGTTTTTTTTCCCCAATTTGATTTTCCTTAGATCTACTCTTATTTGCTCAAGTTTTACAATTTAAATGCCTGTTTTTCCATTAATTTATGATAGTAATCGACTCTTTACACCATTACTTGTCACAAATATAATTTTCATGTTGAAATTTTACCCAAAATGGCAAAATTTGAAAATTTGTGTTCTCGAGGAAAAATATGGGTTTTGTGTTTGGTTTAGTTGTTCAACAAGGGCCTAACCTTTGTTGTTAATGGTAGATCTTGTCTTACATTTGAAATTTTGTGAATTTCGAAATCTAGGGTGTTCATGCGCAAATTTTGATTTTTCATGCTTAAAACTTGGTTTAATTGCTTTAAAGGACTATTATCCTTGTTAGTAGTGTTGAACCTTGGTCTAAATCGATAATCTTGTATCAAAATTCGTCATATATTTTCGAAATCCATGGGATATATGAACACATTTTGATTTTCATACTTAGAACATAATTTAATTGCCTAGTAATGCTTCAAACTTTATTAGCAATGTCATGAGTCGCCTTGACATTGAAAATTTACCTTGTAATTTCTTCAACGTTTAGCACAAGAGTGGTTTACATACCCGGATTTTGATTATTTCTTAATTCTTGCTTAAATTGTCTTTTGAACTCAAATCTTTGTTCATAATGTGTCTTGGCACTTTACATTGCAAAATTTTGTCTTAGAATTCCCAAAATTTCGAAAACCACGATAGTAAACCCGGAAAATCATGATTCTTACGCTTCATTCTTGATTGAATTGTACCCAGGAGTTTGAAAACAACTAAATTTAAGTTGGAATGTTCAAAGTGAGTTTAAATTGTTGTGCAATTTCTGCACCAAGAGCTGACGTACAGGGCTCAGCTGATTCTAGTCCAAGCTCAGGCCAGGGCCAACCAAGTTCAAGTTCAGGCAATGCTCGGGCTTTCAAGAGGATGACAAGGTCCAGCTATCAGCTACCTACCTGGCCAGCTGATAGAACCCTCAACTAAGCTCCCACTGGCTGAAATCCAGGGTTAATCCAGCGTAGTTAGTTCAGTAATAGCAACCAAATAACAAGTAGAAGGCAGATGAGAAGTAGAAGGAATGTCACTATCAATGTCACTATCACATTTATTTAACTGTTCAGACAAAGGCTAAAGTAGAGAGATCGAGGTATTTGGAAGAATGTAGGTTTGCCCAGCACTTTTTTTTTTTTGCAAAACAACAAAGACAATTATAGTTTTTGAAACTCTAAAAAGAGCACCACCACAAACCTGCATCAGAACAAGAAGTCTGCACCAGAACAAGACAAAGGGGACTGGCATTCACCTGATTTTACCTTACTTTTAGTTGACTCCCTTTGTAATATATCTATTTTATATTGTATGTTTCCTAGATGGATTTGTTGCCCTTGGATAAATCGTACTCAGAACTGTAACCTAAAGCTGGCCTATATAACGACCAAGCTTCTATGAATTCAAAAGACTTTTGATGAATGAAAATTAAACCTTGAGAATTCTCCCAACTTTCAAACTTGTGCATTGCTGTAGTTTGAGTCCAGGCCTGTTAACTAACTTGTGCTTTGTTGTAGTTAGTTGAACAAAGTTTGTTGGCATAATTGAGTCAATCCTGTGTATTGCTGTGGATTCATTCAGTTGTGTTGTTTTCAAGTTTGAGTCTTAATCCTGTGCCTTGCTGTGGATTCGAGTCTTAAATTTGTCAAATTATTATCTTAAGTATCGTGTGCCTTGCTGTGGAGCTTGAGGTTATAATTATATCCAGCTACCAGTCCAAAAATCAAAAGAATAATTCAGTTTAGTCTGTTTCTTCCTTAGAAAAGTGACTGTCCTAGGGTATTACACTGCAAATTGGTAACTAGAGCCAGGTTATAACACAATTCCACCTTTGTGTTAGTCTTAAATTGAGAGAAGTGTGAGTTCATGATCCCTACCTACAACAAACACACAAAAACAACCATGAGTGAAGAGAGACTTACTGGTATTGAAACCAGGATAGAAACCCTTATAGGAAATGTGGATACACTACTCAATACTGTCCACACAGTAATGGAGAGGTTTCCAAACCATGATCCAAGAAGATAACCACCCGCCAGAGAAAGAGGAAGAGGCAGAGGCTTCTTTGTGGGAGCAGGGAGAGGACAACCACTACATGAGTATGAGTCAGACTCTGAAGAAAGCAACATGACTCAGGAGGAGGTTCCTGAGCACACAGACAAGCATCTAAAGGTAGAAATCCCTGAATTTTCTGGTAGCCTAAATCCTGATGATTTATTAGAATAGATTAGGGATATTGAGAAAATCTTTGAGTACAAAGGCTACACTGATGTTAAGGCCTTTAAAGTTGTTGTTTTGAAATTAAAGGATTATGCTTCTCTATGGTATGATAATCTGAAACACCAAAGGCTTAGGGAAGGGAAAGAACCACTTAGGTCTTGGTCTAAGCTTAAGAAAAAGATGTTGGGTAAATTTGTCACCAAAGATTATACTCAGGATCTCTTTATTAAACTATCCAAACTTAGCCATTGAGGCCTACCTGAGGGGGTTTGAGCAATTGACCTTACAGTGTGAGATTAATGAGAAACCTGAGCAAAGGATTGCTAGGTTCTTAGAAGGCTTAGATAAGGGTATTGCTAACAAGGTTGAGATGCAACCTCTATGGTCTTATGATGATGTTGCCAACTTGTCATTGAGAGTTGAAAAGATGGGAAAGACCAAACCTATAGTACCTAAACTTGCTACCAGACCTGTGTTCAGGCCTTACACTGGTGTCAGGATTAGTGAGATACCTAAGCCTGTAACCTAACCCACTCCTGATAAAGGAAAAGAAGTCCTGAACCCAAAGCCTAACCCAGCCCCAACTGAGAACAAGATCAAGTGTTTCCAGTGTCAGGGTTTTAGTGATTTCAGGAAGGATTGTCCTTCTAAGAGAACTATGTCAGCCATGGAAGTGGAAGAGTGGGAAAGAGATTGGGTATTTGAGAATTAACAGGAGGATCTTAGTGGGGAAGAGATAACTGTTGAGGAAGGACCTAGTCAAGATGTGATCTTGGCTCACCCTAATACATGCCAAATTCTTGTCCTTTGGAGAGTGATGCACTCTCAGCAGGCACCATTGGAAGAGGACCAAAGGTCCCTAGTTTTCAGAAGTAGATGCGCCATTTAGGGTAGAGTGTGTAACCTAATCATTGATGGAGGAAGCTGTACTAATATGGCATCTTTCACCTTGGTTGAGAAGCTGAATCTAAGCACTCAGGAACAACCACACCCTTACAAACTCAGGTGGTTGAACAAGGAAGTAGAGGTAAGGGTTGACAAGCAATTCCTGGTCCCATTTTCAATTGGGAATGTTTACAAGGATGAGATTCTGTGTGATGTGGTTCATATAGATGCCTGTCACCTACTCTTAGGCAGGCCATGGGAATTTGATAAGAGCTTAGTTCATCAAGGGAGGAGGAACACCTATTCCTTCAAGTAGGGTAGCAGGAAGATAACATTGACTCCTCTACCTCCTAACGAAAAGAGCCGTGGAAGTCCTTGTATGACTGATGGACTCAATGAGGTCTTATTCCTGTCTGAAGCAGAGATGATTAAAGAAATACAGCAAGAGCAACATGTTCTTATCTTGTTGTCAAAGGAGATTGCAGACAAGGAGGAACCTCAGGTTCCTGAAGGGGTTAAACCATTCATTGTGCAGTACTAAGATGTGTTTCCTACTGAGCTATCAAGTGGATAGCCGCCCTTGAGATGCATTGAGCACCAGATTGACCTTGTGCCAGGATCTGTACTCCCTAACAGACCTACATACATGTCTGATCCTGATGCTACCAGAGAATTACAAAGATAAATTGATGAGTTGATGGCAAAGGGATTTGTGAGGGAATAATTGAGCCCTTGTGCTGTGCCTGCCTTGTTGGTACCCAAGAAAGATGGCACATGGAGAATGTTCATAGACAGTAGAGCTATCAACAATATAATTTTTAAATACAGATTTCCAATTCCCAGGCTAGATGACATGCTTGATGAGTTGAGTGGTGCCAGGGTTTTTTCCAAGATTGATCTCAGGTAAGGTTATCATCAAGTAAGGATCAACGAGGGAGATGAATGGAAAACTGCATTCAAACAAAGCAAGGATTGTATGAGTGGCTTGTAATGCCATTTGGATTGTCCAATGCACCTAGCACGTTCATGAGGCTGATGACTGAAGTGCTGAGGCCATGCTTGGGCAGGTTTGATGTGGTGTACTTTGATGATATCCTGATCTACGGCAAAAATAAGGATGAGCATCTAAGTCACCTTGACTCTTTATTTAAAATTCTGAGGAACAGCAAGCTGTTTGGTAAATTAGAGAAGTGTACTTTCTTGACAACTGAGTTGAAATTATTGGGATATATAATCTCTGGAAAGGGATCTCTGTGAACCAAGACAAGATTGAGGCAGTTAAGTGGTTGGTGTATGGATTTCGGTTACTTGTCGTTAAGAGTTACCTAGACCAAAACAATATTTATAACCTCACAAACTACTCTACTTTTAGCAAAGAGGTAAGTAAAGGTCGGATCCCAAGGGACGGGTATTGATGTAGGATTTTCGATTGCAAATGGTTGTGTCTAAGGGTGTCACAATTTGGGTTGAGGTAGGAGATCAACTAGACTAAATAACAATGCAAACAAAATAATGAAAGCAAGCAAGATGATTAAAATGAGATGTAAACAATTTATTAAAGGCACTAGGGTGTCATGGGTTCATAGGGGATTCATGGGATTTGATCATACAAACATATTTTCTATTAGATGCAAGCAATTATTGTTGTGTTGGAATGGAGTTGGTATTTATCTTAGAATCCCTAAGAAGGTTTGGGTCCCAGAGCCGAATTGATTAGATTGTACAACACCTATAAGTCGACTTAATCCTCCCTATCTAACTATATGCATGGTCTAATGAGACTCGAATTGGTTTATGTCTTACAAGTCTCATTAAAAAGGTAAGTGATGAGTAAAAAATGCAAGGATTCATAGGCTCGCATTTCATCAAACATAACATGTGCATAAATTGAAATCACAACAAGTAAGCAAATTAATTATGAAAACATATTAGATTAAGCATGAATCAATCCCCATGTTGGTTTCCCCTAATTCCCCATTAACTCTAGTTAAGGAAACTACTCACTCATTATCAAGTTTAACATGCTAACAAGGTTGTCAATCATACTAGTAAGGCAAAACATGATGAACAAATAAAGATGATTAACAATAACTAAAAAGGATTAAGAGAGAATTATACCTATAAAGATGATTCCAAATAATAAAGAAAAGAATAATAGAAGTACTTGATGATTGATGGAAGGTTGTCAATCCTCCAAATAAACCCAAATAATCTTCTAATTACCCAAAACAAATGATGAACAATAGAGAAATTAAGGAATGATTAAGAATTGAGATTTGTATTAATGCTGAATTAAGAATTGATTACAAGATTAAGAGAGTATTAAGACTTGATTAAGATAAGATTAAGATCTATTAAGATGACATGCTAATCTAGGTAGTACAATGGGGTATTTATACTAGATATTAGGTACAAAGATTAGGGTTACTAAAGGCTTAAATGACTATTAAGACCCTTAAGAAATGTTGAGGAAGTGCTCCTCTCCAAGGAGATGCTCATCTCCGTTTTGGTGGTCTCCAAGGAATATGCTCGTCCCGAGCGTCTAGGCAGCAAGGACGGTTGGTTCTGCATGGGGATCCGAGCGGATTGTGGGAGGGACGCTCAGATCATTTAGCCTCAAGACGAGCGTCTTGGCATCGGGACGCTCGGATTGTAGCAGGGAGACGCTCGTCCTGGGCAGAGAGATGCTCGGATTCCTTGTCAGTCACTTCTCTTCTTTTCTTTCCTCAAAAGTCCTCGAGGATCTTGTTGGAGATGCAAGGATCCTTTCATCATTGCCCAAGCTACTTTATTTCCTACATAGGCCTTCTAGCATTGTCTTCCTTTTGATGCTTGGTCATTGAATTTGATCAATTTAGCTCCATTTTGCCATGAAAATGCAAGGTTTGCACTCCTTTCCTACCAAGGGAAGAAAACCTCAAAGAATATGCAAAACGGGAAACTAAAGATAGTAGATGACCCAATTATACACTAAAAAGCATAGGAACGAGGCTAATTCGGGGACTAAATATGCTTAAATATGAGTCACATCAAATATCCCCAAACTGAACCTTTGCTCATCCCGAGTAAAGAGGTGACAAAAACTAGGACCCTTATTCAAACTAACCTACTAATATAGCCGATGTGAGACAATTAGCGGGTCTCACTCTGCCCCTTCAACTCACAACAAGACAACTATGAGGTAGGATGCCTTCTTGCAAGGCAAGGTGGGGCTTGCCAAAATGGCGACACATCCAAGCATTAAAGCACACAAAACAAGTAAATGGATGCATCTACAAAAATGAATAGCCACTTTCGTCATCTAAGTGGCGGAAATTATCTAAAGGGGACGCAATATAAGGGTACACATTCCATTATAGATATGGTTTCTTCAAACTACTAAGCCTAGAAGGATACCAATAAATCACCTCCAAGTTGTGTCAAGCTAGGGTACCTTTGTCCTCAATCGTTAAATGCTTTCGTCAAGAGTAGACTCCCTATGGTGTTAGAAACATTGGAGGATCGCGGAATTCCCCATCTTGCCTAGACAAGAAGAAGGGTCGTCCCCTCTCTACCATGCACAAAAGTGGATACGATGGAAAAGGGATCAATAGAACTTGAGTTTCATATGGGAGCTTGCTTTGTTGTTGTCCCCCCCCCATTTCTTGTGGCATTAACATTTTGAGAACATTTTCTTTGCCATTTCTTTTGATATTTGACATTTTCAACACTTGACGAATTTTCAACTTTTTGCATTTCTTTTTGAACATTTTCAAAGTCACCCAATTTGTAGGGAGGGTGCTTATTTTTGAAGCATAGGAGTTTTAATTTTTGTTAGTCCTCTTTTCTTTTGATGCAATTGCAAACTTTTTCTTTTCTTTTCATTTCTTGAACTCAAATTTTTGAACAATTTTTGTGCCCATTCCCTTTGATGACAAAATGTGGTAGAACATGGATGATGGATGCATGGTTTCAAGTATTTGGAATAAACGGTAGCCAAGGAGTTATCACACCACAAGGTACTCTTGACTAGGCCTTAATCCATGGGTCAAAGGATACTAGCGTGACACATCCTAGGGTGTTTTACAAGTATTCTAACAAGCAAAGTCTTAAGAAGAAAAAGTATCTACAAGGGCCTTATATACACTTGTCAAGCTTCCCAAATAGACGGTTTTACAATTTTTTTCCTAAATGCAACTATATGCCATGATGTAACTAACATTTATACAACCTAATACATATGCTTTTACCAACTAGTATGTCAAATAATCTAAATGCAATCCTAAATTCACATTTTTTATACCGCATCAATCAAAATAAAGCCACATAGTCATTAACATAAAGAGAAAAAAGGAGATTGGAAAGATCATACCATGCGGGTTTCAATATCCTCATGTCTCGGATGTGGCGTAGTCGATCAATGTGAAAAAGAATGAATAAACACCATATATACAAGACTATATATACAAGACTACACTACAAAGGAAATGAACATGTTTTTGGATTTTTGAATTTTTCAAATTTTTATGGATTTTGTTTTATGAAATAAAAAGACATGTTTTTGTATTTTTCAAAAAATTTCAATTTTTATCATTTTTGTTTTTAGAAGTCATGTTAGAATTTCTCATCCCCACACTATGGGCATTGTCCTCAATGGCCAAAACGATAGAAAATTATGCAATTTATATGAAAATGCATGATTTCTAAGCTAAATGCAAACTATATGACATATAAACAAGAGTGAATGCAAACTAACCTATGCTATATGATGCATGAGTTTTTGTTATGTTGGAGAGCATAATTTAGATTAGCTCCCAATGCATATGCATAAACTTCCCCAAACCAAAATATACACTATTTCTAATGTCGAAAATTGGGGGAGTTCATGCATAAGGATGCTATGCATGAAACTAAAATTGTCATTTTGGATTTTGAATGTGGGAACAATAAAAGAAACACCTCAATGTGGCCGAGGTGTGAGTCCTCTAGTTGATGCTAGGACTCAAAAATCATGATCAAGATAAAAATTATATGAAAAACAAGAGAAATAAACAAACCTTAAAGGAGGTGTAGGAAACTCATAAAGTAATGTGGCATCCTCCCAAGAGCTTGCTAATCTTCAATCTTCACCCATGGCGTCATCACTATCATCTCCATCATCATCGACCTCCATAGATGTGGAGTCATTACCACTTGCACTTGAACTTCCTTCTTCATCCTCACTACCCTCTTCTTCTTCTTCATCATTCTCTTCATTTTCTTCACCTTCTTGCCCACCACTCTCAACAAAAATCATCTCCTCTTCACCCAAGCTACCACCTCTAGGAGTACTAGGAAAGAAGATTTCCTTATCCGCCCAACTAGGCAAAGGACAAGATGGGTCAAGAAGTCCTTGCCTAGAAAGATGTAGGAGAGGCGGATATTGTGCTTTATAAGCATCGACTCTATCCTCATAAGCTTGCTTGTGCATTTCTTTCATCAAGAGAGTCAAGTAGTCATTCCCCGCCTTAACATTTTCGGGTTGAAATTCGTGGTAGGTGAATGGGTAAGGTGGGGTGATAATGGAGGAGGAGGGCTCGGAAATGTCTTCCCCTTGGTGTTGTATAATATACCCGGCTTCCTCAGAGAGTGGGAGAAGGTAGTTTGGCCTATGAACATTTAATCGGCAAATCTTGCTTGGCAATGTGAAGGATTTAGCATCTTTCGTTAACCACTCAAATTTGTCATCAAGAGTATCATTCGTGACCCATTTGAATTTTTGAACCATGGTGGCTAGATCAATGATATGGCCTCCCTTAACCGGTTTATAGGTGCCATCTTTGTTGAAGTTCCGGTTAAAGTGTTTAGCCAAATAAGTTACCAAACCTCCATTAACAATAAAGGCCGTGCCTTCTTCGCCATGATCGACTTTGAGCCACCTCTCAATCAAAAGTTGAAGAATGTTATACTTTTTGGTGAACTCTCTTCCAATGTTCAAGGTCGACTCGAGATAAATAAAGTCAAGTTCGGTGAAATGGTTCGTTCCCTTTCTAGCAATCAAAGTATGCCCAACAACCTTGTGCCATACTCTTATGCCCGGATGATGGACAAAAAGAGCACGAAAATCATGGTAAGATGTAAACTCTCTCCCGGTAATAGCCTTCCACAAGGGAGCGGGATCATACTTGGTAGGTTTCTTCGTGTAAGTCGGGTCATTACTAAGGCCAAAAATTTCACCAAACTCGCGAAAAGACAATTTCCTATCAATAATCTCGAGACGGAATTCAATGTTTGTTCGGGTCTCCACCTTGGTAACTTTCAAAGAGCTTAAGAATTCTAAGGTGAGGGATGAGTAAGTCAACTCTTGTATATCAAACAAAGTACTCAATCCCATGGACTCAAAAAAGGTTTTGGTTTGTTCTAAGACACCCAATTTTGCCAAGGTCTCTTGGCATATGAATTTGGTGGGTAAAATAGATTTATTAGCAAGGGAAACAAATTTCTTCCTATGAGAGTTGGAAGTGAAAATTACCTCCGGATAATAATCTAGTTGTTCAACAACCGGAGTAGAAGTAGTAGCTTCCATAGGAGGAATAGACTCTTAAATTTCCATCCTTGTATTTTGAACCACCAATGCCTTAGATGCTTAAAGAGCTTGTAGAGCTTGTTGTCTTTTAGAAAGGTTCTTCTTTGGGGGTGCCTTGCTTCCGCCTTTTGTTCTAGCCATGTTCTCCTTTATGTAGTAACACCAAAGATAAGCTTGATTTCTTCAAATTCCAATAAAACCCAAATCGATTTAGAATAGTTGAATTTTGCCTTGTATCCTAAAAATCGATTCAAACTTTGAAGATGTTGGTGTTTTAATTGCTTGTTGTTGGTAAAGGAGTGATTTGTTTGAGTTTTGAGGAAGTTTGGAATTAATTTGGGTGAATTTGGTTGAGAAATTTGATTTTTGTGGATGGAGGGATTGAGGGTTTTGGAGATGTGTTTGTGTTATGAATGAGTAAAATGAATTGGGGAAGGTGGGGTTTTAATCCCTTTGGTTTTGAATTTCAGAGGGGAGACGAGCAGATTCTCCACGGGACGCTCGAATTCTGCTCCAGTTTGCTTCAGAAATGAGGACGTGCTGGGACGAGCGTCTTCTGAGGAAGACGAGCGTCTTTTTAAGGAGGACGAGCGGATTGCTGTGAAGACGCTCGGATTCCTTGTCAGGGAGAAATCCCAACTTTTACCAGCAGTAGGACGAGCGAATTCTTTTTGGGACGAGCGTCCTGACTGAGACGAGCGGATTCTCTATGGGGACGCTCAGATTCTCTGTCAGTCCGAAAATTTCTTTTTCCAGCTCTCTCAGGACGAGTGTCTTCTCACCAGGACACTCGTATTATCTTCAGGACGAGCGGATTCCTGTCGGGCCGCTCGGATCTTCCCTTTACCACACGAATTCAGTTCCATCCGTAGGTATTTCATAACCCGTGTCATTTACTCTTCATTCCTTTGGTCTTCATTGTGGGGGCACTACGAAGGCTTGGATAGCCTAGGCAATTGCTATCCCTACACTATGTCAAAACACTACACATCAATAATCACATAAGTTCCTCCCTCACTTTCTCTCGAAATGATGAAAATCTTGATCAAGGCATAAAAATATAAATCCAAAATTGACAAAAATGCAATACAATAAGTAAAATACAAGTTAAGGGGTTAGAATATTTACAAATGGTGGTTTAGGGAGGACTCCACCAAACTCTCATCCATAGATGAGATGTCAAGGGGGCATAGCCAAGGTGTTGTTGATGTTGCTCAACACCTTGAAGAAGTAGTCGAAAGCTTGTTCATTGTCATGATAAAGATCTTCAATAGACCTTTGCACATGTTGTTCTTCATTGTGGTCTTGGGTCATAGCATTACCGATATAGGGATTGAATATACCTTCAAACTCATCATCCCAAAGACCGCATACTTCATTTACTTGTTCCCCAATAATATCACGAGTTGATGAGAATAACTCTTCTTCCTTCTTGTCATGGCCAATGAGGCCTTCTTCTTTACTTGTCATGAGTGAGCTTTTCAAGCTCTCTTTGTTGAGACTTTCTTGTTCCTTGGACGGAGCATCTTGGAGATTACCCATTTTCTTCTCCCATATGGGTGGTGATTCTTTACCCATAGCTTGTTCTTTGCATTGAGATGCCAACTTCTTCCTATCACTTTCTCGGCTATAATGATCAACCATGAAACATGGCTCATGCAATCGGGGAGCTCTCATTGTCTTGTCAAGATTAAAAGTGATTGTTTCATCTCCCATGATGCGTGTCTTTTATATGATGTTTTACACCTCATTTTACACGCATTTCATAGCTCATTTGTGTAGTTTTATGCTACTATTTGCCCCATTTCGTCTACTTTCGTATTTTTATGTAATATTGCAGATTTATGCGGAAATAAGTAGATTTTGTGCTAAATCCGTCCCCGAGTACCTTGCATTGCATTTGACGTGAATTATTTACTCAAGGAACGAGCTTGGTGCGCATTTCGAGGCCCGAAAGACAAATCCACGAGAAGTTAGAAGTCAAGTATCAGCTACTTCAGTCGATCGACTGATGCCCATAGTCGATCGACCAGACCACGAGTTCCAGTAGCTACTGTTCAGCGAAGAGCAGTCGATCGATTGCCTTGCATAGTCGATCGACCAAGCCGCTAATTCTGACGTGAATCAAAAGATCGAGAAGTTGGAAGCCCATTATACACTAGGTTTAGGAATAAGAGTTGCGTACTTTTCCTTTATAACGTAACCTAGTTTACAGAAGTTATCATCCAGTTTTGATACATCCAGTTTTTTACATTTAGTTTTCATTCGGTTTTTAGTTCAAGTTTTAGAATATCAAATTAGGGTTCTTAATATTGTTTGCTATTCAATGCAATTTACATTCACATTCGGTTTCCGGATCTTTCTTCTGCAAATTCATTCGGTATTCCTCTGCTTATTTTCAGTTTCATTACTTTATTATTGTTCATAGTATAGAATTGTTATTTAGTTTCCCGAAGCCATAATTATCGTTTTATGCTAACCTTTTATTCCATTAATTTAAGCATGAATTCAGTAGTTAATTTCGTTAATTTCATTGTTGTTATCATTCCTAGTATGAGTAGCTAAATTAATTGTGCTAGGATGTAGGGGATCTGTAGGTTAGGCGGCATAGAATTATGTAGACCTGCTATCGCGTGTTGGTCGATCGACCGCCCTACCCGATCGATCGACTGACCTCGTGAGTTTTTATTTCGTTTTAATTGTTTTAATTGTTATTTTTGACGAATCGAATGCATGCGACTACCTGAATGCTTAGTATATAACTGACCCATTAGATCGAAAGATAGGGAAATTTGTTAGACTACCAATTAAAATGACTAAACTATGCTAAGATCGAAAGATAAGTAAAGTTTAGATTTTTAGTCACTTTTCAGGACGAAAGTCAGTATTAGTGATATTAGGGACTTGTGGCGAGATCGAAAGATGCTACTTGTGAGAGTGGACCGAGAGGACCTCTTATTTTCCCGTCTCACGTGATTGTTTTAGACTTACCTAGTTTGCTGCCGCCGAAACTATAGTGAACCAACCATCCTTGCACCCTTTTAATTCTTGATTTTATCCGTTTATTTAGTTTACTGTCTTTTATTGCCTTTAGCTATAGACCAAATCAAATCAAAACCCCACATCATTGTTACCTTAAGACCGAAATTAAGACAGCTAGAAATTACATCTGCCTCTCTGTGTTTCGACCCGACTGCCGCTAGCTATAGTTGTAGTTGGAATTATAAATTTATTTTTGACACCTCACGACAGGTATCAAATTTTGGCGCCGTTGCCGGGGAGGCAATTGTTCTAATTTTTAGTTGTTTTATTTTAGTCTGTTTTTTAGTTTAAGGGACATTTGTTCCTTAAACTATTCTCATATTCTTTTTGTAGTTTCTTTTTATGCGCAGGTCACAGGGTGGTGAACTACTACCGATCAATCCTGAGATTGAGAAGACTTTGCGTGAGTTGAGACGATCATCTAGGATATTGCCGACAGAGGAAGAGTTGAGTACTCTGTCTAGTTACTACGAGAACGCTTTATTTGAGGAGGATCCACCTTCATCTCCAGTTTCTAATTCATCGGCTGAGACCGTTACTTCTCCAGACTTTCTAGAAATGGCTGAAGAAGCAACTATTGCCAGTCGCTCTGAGCCGACAGCTGCGAATCTCTACAAGGGATTTGCATTACCAGGGACAGACAGAAAATTCGAGCCAAAGCCGTCTTATATCAACTTGGTTGAGAGAAACCAGTTTGGGGGAGCTGCGAATGAAGATGCAGCTAAGCACATGGAGACATTTATTGATTATTGCTGTTCCATACCCCCACCAACCGGTGTGACCCAAGACCAGGTGAAGGAGACCATGTTTATATTCTCTCTTCGTGATGCTGCAAGGGAGTGGTATAGAGACCTGGACCGAGCTGCTAATGGGATAACTGACTGGAATTCATTGGCATTGGCGTTCTACAAGAAATACTTCTCTGCCTTGAAGACCAATGCCATTAGAGCTCAGATCACGAGCTTTAAACAGGGGCCTGATGAGAACTTTCATGAAGCATGGGTCCATTTCAAGAAGCTGGTGCGAACCATTCCGCACCATGGGTTCGCAAAGTGGAGTCTATGTAACCAGTTCTATAATGGGCTGTACGACGATCAGAGAGCTCTCCTGGATGCTGCAGCTAGTGGCAGATTCTAGGAGAATATAGGAGAGACTAAGGGGTGGAAAATTATTGATGACTTGGCCACCCATAAAGCTGAGTATGGGAATTCCAGGGGAAATCAAAGGAGAGCTGCTGAATCTCCTTCTGTGGCTGCATTAGAAGCTCTCACGGCGAGGTTTGATAAGTACGAGTTGGGAGGAGCTTCAAAAGGAGGGATTTACCATGTAAATGCTGTTTCAGACGGTCCTTTCGTCTGTAAAAGATGTGGAGCTGAGGGACATGTTTCAGACAATTGTCCTAGTCCCTTTGAATCTTGTGCTGCCTTTCAACATTATAGGCAGACAAACACATACTATGAGCCGAATGTCCATCCGAATCTGAGGTGGAGCAGCCAAAATGTCTTGAATCCGACTCAACCTCCACAGCAGCAGCAGCAGCAGAATTATGTGCCCCTTCATAAGCAACAACAAGATGCAAAAGCCTCTCAGTATGTCCCACAAGAAAAAGAACAAGCCCAAGGTTCTGATTTCAATGAGTTGAAGAATTTGTTTCTGAAAGAATCCCAAGCTAGAGAGGCCGGGATGAAGATGTTAGAAAGCCAAATTGCCCAATTGGCCAGCAAGAATACAACTCAAGCTTCGGGACATTTACCGACTCAAACTGATCAAAAGGAGACCTTAAATGCAATCACCTTGAGGAGTGAGTCTACCCTTGATGGGCCCATTATGGTTGAGGACGTCACTGAAAAGGATGAGGCGGAACCAAGCAAGGAGAAGGCTGTGACGAACAAAAACAAGAAAACGACGATCAGCAGGTATGTCAGTCGATCGACTAACATACCCAGTCGATCGACTGGTCCGCGACAACCAGAAGCTACTGTTCCTGTAGAAGTCAGTCGATCGACTGACCAACCTGGTCGATCGACTGACAGTGCTGCTGATGATGATTCTTTTCGTCCTCCGATGCCCGATAACTTGAGGGACCACTTGTTTCGGGGTAAGACTGCTCCGAAAATAGTGAGGCAAGATCCAAATGCTGATGGGTCAGTCCCAGTTACGAAGTACGATCCTATGTCGATTAATGGTTCACATTTGAGACGGTCTGAAGAAGGGTCAAGCTACAACAAGGAGAAGGTTGTGGACTTTCAGCCTAAGTCCACCGATGCCGGCATGCCAGATTTAGAGGAGAGGGCTAAGTTACTTCTTACAGCCCCTTATCCGGAGAGATTGGTGCCGACGAAGGAACAGGTATCATTTAATAAATTTGAAAATGTTATCCGTAGCTTAAATGTGCAAGTTCCTTTTCTTGAGTTAGTCAATCAAGTGCCTGCTTACATGAAGTTTATGAAACAACTGTTGTCTAAGAAGAAGTCACTTAAAACTGTGCATACTGTCGCACTCACTGAAGAGTCATGCTCTTATTTAACCCATACTGCACCACATAAATTAGCTGACCCAGGTAGCTTTTCCGTTCCTTGTAATATTGGTACCTTCTCAGTTGAGAAGGCATTATGTGACCTAAGAGCTAGCATTAGCGTTATGCCTTTGAGTCTAGCTAGGAAATTGAAATTGACCAGGTTTGCAGTCACCGATATGACAGTACAGATGGCTGACCGATCTGCGGTCCAGCCAATAGGAGTCTTAGAGGACATTCCTGTGCAAATAGGAAAGTTTTTCTTCCCTGTTGACTTCGTTGTACTAGACATGCCCGAGGATGCTCACATTCCTATTATATTGGGTAGACCATTTCTGCACACTGCTGGTGCAGTTATAGATGTCGGTTCGGGGACTTTGACTTTCAAAGTGGGAAAGCATTCTATTGTCTTTGCCCAAACAGCTAAGAAGAAAGCCCCCATGTGGCCAATAACTTGTAATACGGTTTCTGAGAAGAAATCTTATTTTATACTTCCTGATATGCCTATTCCTGTTGTGACACCTCCGCCCCAGATTGGGAGCAAATTGGAGGAAGATTCTTCTATTTTGGATATTGCAGGAGCTGGTTTGGGGAAGGAAGAGCCGCATGCTGCTCCAGCTGTGCAGGAGCCAATCGTCTCAAAAGGTGGTTTGGGATGCCTTAGCTATGGCACTGATGAGGAGCTTGACGATGAGCCGGTCAAAGTGAGGGAGTCCGATTTGGACTTTGATGAGCCAGAAGAGGTCATTGCTTGGGAGGATGATGAAGCTGTTGATCCGTTGAGTTCTGCGGATGTCGGAGCTGAGAGGAGTGCAACTGAGAAGATGAGCACTGTTGAGGCTGCTTCTTGTAGCTAGAAGCCAACCAAGTGGGCCATCCCGTGGCCGTTCTTGATCAACTATTAGTTGATCAAATGCTTCCTCATAAAACATTGCTTTTATTGCTTTTTGTTAGACTTTCTTTTTATTGTTTTGTGTGCGCGAGACTTCGCATTTTATTTCGTTTGCTTAGGATTTTAAATACTTTAGTCGGATACTTTGGGTTTTGCGCAATTTTGGGCGCGTCATTATGTGCTTTTGCAGGTATATAGACCATATTAGCTCAAGTTATTGAGCTAATTCGAAGAAATCATAAAGTTACAGCAGGTCATCCAGTCGATCGACTGCCTCCTATGGTCAATCGACTGGGTTGCGATTTCCAGGAGCTTCTGTTCCTGTTCACTTGGTCGATCGACTGGGTGAGTTGGTCGATCGACCGTTGCTCGCTGCTGTACCTATTTTCGATCATTCCCCTGCTGTGTTTGATCGATTTGCGGAGTTCAGGGAGTCTTTTTTCCACTTTATTTTCCGCTTAATTTATGTTTTCTTCTGTTTTATCATTTCCGCACATAATTTTACCGTCCCAATTTTGCTTTCTCGAGATTACGCGTGGTATATGTTGTCTTTTCAGGTACTTATTGGTAGCACTGCTGGCTACTGAAACCTCCTAGCTCACGCTGGTTTGGGGAGGTTTCCTTTTGCTGCGCTTAAAGTCTTGTGAGTTTCCGAGTCCTCATTTCGCGTCTTATGTATTTATTTAACGCAAATTCCCATTTCCTTTCTTATTTCATTACATGATTTTGCACAATGGGGACATTGTGTGATTTGGTTTGGGGAAGGGTTTTGCGTCGCATTTGCATATGTTTTACTGCATTTCAGTTGCACGTTTACATTCTGTATGCATTGTTTATCTCATTTCTTATATATACAAGAAATTCAAAAAAATTGAAAATTTTCAAAAAAATTCAAAAATGCGTGTTTATTTTAGCATATAGGTCGAGTCGGAACGGTAGTATTTCAATGACGACATTGCATTTGCATATGTTTTGCCTAAGCCTTGTTAATTGACATGTTATTAGTAGAATCATTTGCATAGTCTACGAGTTTTCGTTAAATTTCTTGCTGAACTTGAGACTTGACTTAGATTTTTGGCAAACTAATTATATATTATGAGATTTAGAACCTATAACTGGTGACATCTATGACCGGTTTATTTAGGATTGTGAGTAGTTACTCCTTATGAGACATGTTACATTAATTTGCATAAGTATGAACTTAATCTGCTTAGTGCCTGTATGCATTCGGTTTGTGGTTTGTTGACAAATGTGGTAGAGGTTCCTCTTTGTTCATTTTACCCATAAGCTCCACACTGCCAAAAATAGCCTTTTTGTCCCGTTACTACATCCTACACATAGCATGCCTTTGTCAAGCTAGTAGTTTAGTTGTTGGGATTGTTACTTTGTTTTTGGTGGCATATGCTCTTTTGAGATGTTGATGGGAAGATGAAAAAGGAAGGAAAGAAAGAAAAAATAGAATTGAAAAAAAAAAGAAAAAAAATGAGAAGAAAAATGATTCGAGAAAAAAAGAAAAAAGATTTCTGTACTGTAGAAGTGGTCGATCGACTGGCATCATTGGTCGATCGACTGCATCCCGAGAAGAAAAAGGAAGAAATCAATTCGCATAATTTAAAGTCCTTATTATTTGGCGATTTTTGCTCCCATGTTGCATTTATATCTTATGGGGAGTTGATTGATTTATTATTATGGAGATTGCGAGATTTGTGCTAATCATTAGCACCGGGTTTTATTGTTGATTATGAGCAAGAAGTTGGATGCTGTCATATGGTTCTGTTTAGGTACTAGCTTGGCCGCCTATACCTCCTCATTCCCATAAATGTTTTGCCTCTTCTTACCCATTACCTCACATATCCATATTTACCTCGGCATGTGTCATGGTCATTTGATTGGTTGGAATGCATATGTACGGTTGTAGAGATTATTTTCATATTAGACTGCAGGCATGTTCTTATAGGTCGTAGTTAGGTGAGAGTCACTACAAAATGAATTCTTTCTATCTTTACATTATTCACCTGTGCTTATGAGTGATTTGAGCGACCCGTGAGAGTCCGATTTGATAAGTCTCTATAGTTGACGGTTCAGCAATTTCTAACGACTCCATAACTCGTTTGCATGATTCATATGCTAATTGATTATTAGTTATTGCATTAAATTGGTTTAGGCTATTCGGTTTGCATTTCGCTATGAGATTGAACTCGTTCCATTTGGTTTTAGATCGAGTCTAGTTCTTGCTTGGGGACAAGCAAGGGTTTGGTTTGGGGAAGTTTGATGTGTGCCTTTTATATGATGTTTTACACCTCATTTTACACGCATTTCAGAGCTCATTTGTGTAGTTTTATGCTACTATTTGCCCCATTTCGTCTACTTTCGTATTTTTATGTAATATTGCAGATTTGTGCGGAAATGAGTAGATTTTGAGCTAAATCCGTCCCCGAGTACCTTGCATTGCATTTGCTTGCATTGCATTTGACGTGAAGTATTTACTCAAGGAACGAGCTTGGTGCGCATTTCGAGGCCCGAAAGACAAATCCACGAGAAGTTAGAAGTCAAGTATCAGCTACTTCAGTCGATCGACTGATGCCCATAATCGATCGACCAGACCACGAGTTCCAGTAGCTACTATTCAGCGAAGAGCAGTCGATCGACTGCCTTGCATAGTCGATCGACCAAGCCGCTAATTCTGACGTGAATCAAAAGATCGAGAAGTTGGAAGCCCATTATACACTAGGTTTAGGAATAAGAGTTGCGTACTTTTCCTTTATAACGTAACCTAGTTTACAGAAGTTATCATCCAGTTTTGATACATCCAGTTTTATACATTCAGTTTTCATTCGGTTTTTAGTTCAAGTTTTAGAATATCAAATTAGGGTTCTTAATATTGTTTGCTATTCAATACAATTTATATTCACATTCGGTTTCCGGATCTTTCTTCTGCAAATTCATTCGGTATTCCTCTGCTTATTTTCAGTTTCATTACTTTATTATCGTTCATAGTATAGAATTGTTAGTTAGTTTCCCGAAGCCATAATTATCGTTTTATGCTAGCCTTTTATTCCATTAATTTAAGCATGAATTCAGTAGTTAATTTCGTTAATTTCATTGTTGTTATCATTCCTAGTATGAGTAGCTAAATTAATTGTGCTAGGATGTAGGGGATCTGTAGGTTAGGCGGCATAGAATTATGTAGACCTGCAATCGCGTGTTGGTCGATCGACCGCCCTACCTGGTCGATCGACTGACCTCGTGAGTTTTTATTTCGTTTTAATTGTTTTAATTGTTATTTTTGACGAATCGAATGCATGCGACTAGTTGAATGCTTAGTATATGACTGACCCATTAGATCGAAAGATAGGGAAAGTTGTTAGACTACCAATTAAAATGACTAAACTATGCTAAGATCGAAAGATAGGTAAAGTTTAGTTTTTTAGTCACTTTTCAGGACGAAAGTCAGTATTAGTGATATTAGGGACTTGTGGCGAGATCGAAAGATGCTACTTGTGAAAGTGGACCGAGAGGACCTCTTATTTTCCCGTCTCACGTGATTGTTTTAGACTTACCTAGTTTGCTGCCGCCGAAACTATAGTGAACCGACCATCCTTGCACCCTTTTAATTCTTGATTTTATCCGTTTATTTAGTTTACTGTCTTTTATTACCTTTAGCTATAGACCAAATCAAATCAAAACCCCACATCATTGTTACCTTAAGACCGAAATTAAGACAACTAGAAATTACATCTGCCTCTCTGTGGTTCGACCCGACTGCCGCTAGCTATAGTTGTAGTTGGAATTATAAATTTATTTTTGACACCTCACGACGGGTATCATCCCACTTCAAGGGTGAGCTCTCCATGTTTCATGTCAATCACCGCTCCCGCGGTGTGTAAGAAAGGTTTTCCTAAAATGATAGGAATGTTGGAGTCTTCCTCCATATCAACAATAACAAAGTCCACCGGGATGAAGAACTTGCCAATTCTTACCGGCACATGTTCCCATACCCCTAAAAGTTTCTTCGTTGATCGATCCGCCATTTGAAGTGTGATATTAGTGCACTTATGCTCTCCTATTCCTAACCTCTTGCACACCGAATATGGCATGACACTCACACTTGCCCCAAGGTCACATAGAGCTTTGTTGATTATGGTGTCGCCAATGGTACATGGAATAGAGAAGCTTCCCGGATCCTTTAGTTTTTTAGGTGAACTTCCTTGTAGGATGGCACTACTCACCTTAGGGAAAGCAATAGTCTCAAGTTTCCGGATGGATTTCTTCTTTGTAAGAATATCTTTCATGTATTTCGCATAGGCCGGAACGTGATTGATTAATTCCGTAAATGGATTTGAGACTTCTAAGTTCTAGACAATCTCCATAAACTTTCCAAGTTTTTCATCAAACTTAGGCTTAGCTTGACGACTTGGAAATGGAAGCCGAATCACAATAGGCTCTTTCTCTTTAGCCTTCTCTTCATTCTCCTTTGAAACTTCTTGAGTGGTGATGGGTTCTTCTTCTTCTTTCTTAGAGTCTTCAACAACTCTTTCCTTGTCACTAGCATTCACAACATCTTCATCAACGGGCCTCTTCGGCCCTTCATACCTTGTACCACTCCTCAAATGGATGGCACTCACCGATTCTTATCTAGAGGGATTACCTTGAGGTGGTAATTTCCCCTTTTGTCTTTGTGAACTTGAAGATGCTAATTGAGACATTTGGGTCTCCAACATCTTTGTGTGAGCTAGTATGTTGTTAATGGTGATGTCTTTTGCTTGGCTATACTTTTGCATTTGAGTGAAAAATTCTTGTTGGTTCTTTTGCATTTGGAGGACCGATTTTTTAACATCAAAACCTTGGTCATTTGTTTGATTGTATGGAGTTTGGTTTTGATAACCTTGGTTTTGATTGAAAAAGGGTCTTTGATCTTGGTTTCTCATTGGAGGTGGGGTGTATGTTGTTTGAGGGTTTTGAACATTTTGGCTTTTGTATGAGAGGTTGGGATGGAATTTGGTGTTTTCATTGTAATAGTTGGAATAAGGGGTACCACTCTTGTATGCTTGCAAAGCATTCACTTGTTCCCCTACATTCACTTTGGTCATGTCCCAAAGTTCCACAACTCTCACATACTCCACTTGGAATTGATGAAGATGCCACCATAGCATTAACATGTTGCTTAGGTGATTTGGAGGCTTCTTCAAGCTTAGCCATAACCTTCTCAAACTTCAAATTAATGGTATCAATATGAGCACTAAGTTGAGCACCCAATTGAGTAATAGAGTCCACTTCATGCTTTCCTCCTATAGTAGCCTTCCGAGGTCTACTATATTGTGAGTTATGGACCTCCATTTCCTCAATCTTGTTCCATGTTTGATTATCATCAACTTCGGTAAACATACCATTTGATCCCATATTGAGAATGTTTCGGGAGTCTTCATATAGACCATTGCAAAATTGTTGTACAAGGAACCACTCGCTAAGTCCATGATGTGGACAAGATCGGCAAGTATCCTTGAATCTCTCCCATGCTTCATACAAAGATTCCTTATCCCTTTATTTGAACCCGGTGATTTGGGCTATCAACATGTTAGTCTTCTCCGGAGGATAGAATTTCTTGTAGAAAGCAAGTGTCAATTTCTTCCAAGAGTCAATACCAAGAGTAGTCTTATCAAGGCTCTTTAACCATTGTTTCGCGGAACCAATCAAAGAAAAAGGAAATAAGACCCATCGAATATGGTCTTGAGTCACTCCGGTTTGAGAAATCGCATCACAATAGTCACAAAAAGTCTCCATATGAGAATGAGGGTCTCCACTAGGCATCCCCCCAAATTGACTTCTCTCAACTAATTGTATAAATGCGGATTTTGCAATGAAATTACCGGTTAAGTGTTGTGGTATGGGAGTACCATTTGGTAGGTTCTCCTCGGTTGGTACGGAATGTGATGAAAATTTAGGCATTGTGGGTTGATTTTGTGGTTGGTTATGTGTTGGGTTATCCTCTCCTTCTCTTGCAAAAGGGTTGATGAACTCAATGTTATTTGGTTGAATGTCCACAATCTCACCAATACCTCTCAAAGTATTTCTAGCAAGTCGATCTACTATTGTAGGTCAAAGTTCTTTCAATTTCAAGATCAATGGGTAACAAGTTACCTTGTGATCTCCTAGACATGCAAAATATCAAACAACTTGAAAATAATTAGAACAAACCTTGAGGAGTTTGACTTCCCCAATGTAGAGAAAGACACAACTAAAGACAATCAAAAAAAATCAAATCAAGTTAACGCCGTCCCCGGCAACGACGCCATTTTTGGTCGGTGTATGGATTTTGGTTACTTGTCGTTAAGAGTTACCTAGACCAAAATAATATTTATAACTTCATAAACTACTCTACTTTTAGCAAAGAGGTAAGTAAAGGTCGGATCCCAAGGGACGGGTATTGATGTAGGATTTTCGATTGCAAATGGTTGTGTCTAAGGGTGTCACAATTTGGGTTGAGGTAGGAGATAAACTAGACTAAATAACAATGCAAACAAAATAATGAAAGCAAGCAAGATGATTAAAATGAGATGTAAACAATTGATTAAAGGCACTAGGGTCTCATGGGTTCATATGGGATTCATGGGATTTGATCATACAAACATATTTTCTACTATATGCAAGCAATTATTGTTGTGATGGAATCGAGTTGGTGTATATCTTACAATCCCTAAGAATATTTGGATCCCGGACCCGAATCGATTAGATTGTACAACACCTACAAGTCGACTTAATCCTCCCTATCCAACTATATGCATGGTCTAATGATACTCGAGTTGGTTTATATCTTACAAGTCTCATTGAAAAGGTAAGTGATGGGTAAAAAATGCAAGGATTCATAGGCTCGCATTTCATCAAACATAACATGTGCATAAGTTGAAATCACAACAAGCAAGCAAATTAATTATGAAAACATATTAGATTAAGCATGAATCAATCCCCATGTTGGTTTCCCCTAATTCCTCCTTAACCCTAGTTAAGGAAACTACTCACTCATTATCAAGTTTAACATGCTAACAAGGTTGTCAATCATACTAGCAAGGCAAAACATGATGAACAAATGAAGATGATTAACAATAATTAAAAAGGATTAAGAGAGAATTATACCTATAAAGATGATTCCAAATAATAAAGCAAAGAATAATAGAAGTACTTGATGATTGATGGAAGGTTGTCAATCCTCCAAATAAACCCAAATAATCTTCTAATTACCCAAAACAAATGATGAACAATAGAGAAATTAAAAAATGATTAAGAAATGAGATTTGTATTAATGCTAAATTAAGAATTGATTACAAGATTAAGAGAGTATTAAGACTTGATTAAGATAAGATTAAGATCTATTAAGATGACATGCTAATCTAGGTAGTACAATGGGGTATTTATACTAGAGATTAGGTACAAAGATTAGGGTTACTAAGGGCTTAAATGACTATTACGACCCTTAAGAAATGTTGAGGAAGTGCTCCTCTCCAAGGAGATGCTCATCTCCGTTTTGGTGGTCTCCAAGGAATATGCTCGTCCCGAGCGTCTAGGCAGCAGGGACGATTGGTTCTGCATGGGGATCCGAGCGGATTGAAGGAGGGACGCTCGGATCATTTGGCCTCAAGACGAGCGTCTTGGCATCGGGACGCTTGGATTGTAGCAGGGAGACGCTCGGATTCCTTGTCAGTCACTTCTCTTCTTTTCTTTCCTCAACAATCCTCGGGGATCTTGTTGGAGATGCAAGGATCCTTTCATCATTGCCCAAGCTACTTTATTTTATACATAGGCCTTCTAGCATTGTCTTCCCTTTGATGCTTGGTCATTGAAATTGATCAATTTAGCTCCATTTTGCCATGAAAATGCAAGGTTTGCACTCCTTTCCTACCAAGGCAACAAAACCTCAAAGAATATGCAAAACGGGAAACTAAAGATAGTAAATGACCCAATTATGCACTAAAAAGGATAGGAACGAGGCTAATTCGGGGACTAAATATGCTTAAATATGAGTCACATCATTAAGTCTTGGCTAGTTCCTCAAAACATTACTGAAGTAGGGGGTTTCCATGGCCTTGCTTCCTTTTACAGGAGATTCATCAAGAATTTTAGTGCCATTACTGCTCCCGTCACTGAATGCACGAAGAAAGGAGAGTTTAAGTGGACTGAGAGTGCCCAACAGGCCTTCAGAAACATCAAGAAGCTGCTGTGTGGAGCACATGTCCTCAGATTACCTGATTTCAAATGTCTGTTCGAAGTTGAATGTGTTGGAGCTTGTGTCCTCCACAAATTAGTGTGATAACATTTGTAAATCTCTTACAGGTTCACAAGGGTATACTTCGTATTTTAATCAGTTGATTAACGATTACCTAATAACGGTTGGCTTGCTAGAAAGTTTGACGTTATTATCATACAGATGGCGGTGATCAACTGGTCCCTAAAGGTCACACCTATAGGATGTGTTTGAGAGATGTGGTTATAGAAATATAATCACATTGATGCCTTATATGACTAAACAGTTAGTCAATGTGTTGATGAGACAATTATTTAATGAAGATTAAATAATATTAGTTGAGACGAATTAATCAATTAAGTAAATTGAATATAATAAGTTATATTTAATTAAATGTATTTAATGTTAGCTTGGACGAATTAATCTGTTAATTCGTAATTAAATGTAATCGGTTATATTTAATATCAACAAGATGAATGTGTCATAGTGGTAATAGTGAGGGTACTCAAACCAAGAGGTCATGGGTTCGATCCTCACTAGATGACAATTTACACGTTTTATACATTTTTGGAATAACCGAAAATAAGAGAAATAACTCTCCTAATTTCGGTATTTGGGCCGAATGATTAGAAAGAAAAATCTGCCCTAATCTACCTCATACACGGTTTAAGAGGGAGATGGGGTGATTTTTTCTAACCTAATTCATTCTAACTCATTTTCTTTGCCTCTCATCTAATTAAAAACACAAAAACCTAATTAATCAGTTAATTTTTGGTGGATCGATTCTAGCAAACAAGTTAAAGGCATTTCTCATATCGTCTTGGGTGCAACTAATAGGCGAATATCATTGCGATATTGTTCTTAGGCCGAATTTGCTAGGACCGAAGGTTGTTTCTTAATCCTTTATATTTTTGTTTATGCAATTTAATTTTATGACTAGTAATCATCACTTTAGTATTCGTTATAATCCTTGAATTTAAAGGGATGCATACAGATAAATCCCACAAGTGGTATCAGAGCCAAGGCCACGAATTTTAATTTTGATGATTCTCATAAAATTGTTTGTAAACTAATTAGGGTTTCGAAAAACAAAACCATTTACACGGCTGATTTTTTTTGCCGATTAAAAAAAAAAAATTTTTTTGCCTTGTGGTTTTGTTCTTGTTGTGATACGATTTTTCATTTTTTATTTTTCATATCATTGTTTTAATCAGTTAAAATTATCATATGAAGAATTTGTAGATGTTAGGTTTAATGAGGATTAAATCATAATGTAAATGAAAATCGTATCAAGTTGTTGATGACATAAAAATTGTTTGTGCTATATAGTTTTTAGCATATACGATTAATCATGCTTTATTAATTCATATGCTAAATCATGTTCTAATAGCAACTTTAAACATTTTCTTCATCGAATTTTTGTATTAGGGCTTTTTGCCGCAAAAGAAAAAAAAGTGACGGCTCGTTTTTAGGGTTTGCCGAAAGCATAAAAAAAAATTTCTGTTTTTTTTATGTTTGTTTTTTTTTTCTGAAATGTCGGAAAAGAAAAAAAATTAGAAAGGATTTTTTTTTTCTGTTTTTGCCTAATTGCCGAATTGAAAAAAAAAATTGGGCTGTGTTTTTTTTTATTCCAGCCGTGAGCAACTGGGAATTTTAAAAAAAAAAGTTTTTTTTTCTGTTTCCCCGTGTTTTGCCGAAACCAAAAAGAAAAAAAAAGGAGATTTTTCGATTTTGTTTGGTTTGTTTTGGCCTAGAATGATTATACATTAAATTTGCAATGTATGATAAATAATTGTGAAGCGGTTCATAATTCTTAGATACCTAATTATTTTAAAGCAGTTTAAAATATTGATGGATTAAATTCATATTACAAGTTTAATATGAATTAAGATTAAATTAATGTGATTAATTGAGGAATTGTCACTTAATTTGTTAATTTAAATAGGTGGTTTGGATAAATTAATCAACATAATTAAGGAATTGTGTCATGTATGTTTAATTTATTTTTAGTTGATGCATTTTAATTTTGTTGAATGAATTTATTTACGTATTTTTTTGCAATCGGTTGTAATTTGTAATACTTAGTGTGGCCTTAGTCAAATTATGTTTTCGTAATGAAGGAAACATAATTTTTATGTAATTATGAGATCTCGAATCTCCTTTATTTTTCCTTTAGTTTTGGGTTTTGAAATTAGAATGTAATAAATAGGTTTATTATGTAAATTTATTTATTGTAATTTTCAAAGAAGACTAAAGATGGAGATTGGAGCTCACTCCCGCTACATGGATCAAGATGGAACATCGAGACAAGCTTCTCGGGTCCAAGGATGGATTCCAAACTTGTATTTAATGTTCATTTTGATAGGATAGGCCACGCTAGGACTTTATTATTGCTTTTACGTTTTTCATTCCTATTGCTTTTCATTCACATGATAGTTTATGCATCATATTCCGCCTAAAATCAAACCACCTACTACTAAAATGCATGAAAATTGACTCATATAGGTTGTATGTTAGTTTTCATGGACATACAGATGTCACAGACTTATTAAGCCATCACCTTAGTTTATTCATTCTCGCATGCTAGATATTAGTTCACTTAAAATGAATTAAAATAAAGTTGATGGGATCTTCCTCGAAAACGGAAATTGAGATTAGTCTTTATAAGGGCAAACAACTATGAATCCCTTCTTCGTCGGTAGGCATAATATGACCCCTTCTACGTTGGGTAAGTAGTTGTGTTGACTTATTTTACCCAACATCATAGTCCGAAGAGTTTCTCGTGATTATGATGGACTAAAGATAGAATTTACAGAAATTTATCGACCAATAATTCTAACGGTAGAATTAGCTAAAAGGTTAGCTTATCAATTTACAGATAATTGAGTCTTGGGATCATTTATATAATTCTTGAGGAAGGTCAATTGTATAAATGTTTTGAGTCTTCGCGTTATAACAAAAAGAGTTTCATTAGACTTAAAAATATAAACGATGCACATGCTTATTATTTTTATTCTTCTTCTCATGATGTAGAACACGTTTATTTTGATAATACTGTTACAACAAAATGTCTGGAAATAACGCAATCCAAATGCCTAGTGCCACACTTGGACGCGAGTCCTGGCTGAAAATATTCATGGACCAAATGAATCAGTTCACACGTCTCAAAAACGACGGGTCCAACTTTGCGGATCGGGAGGCAAAGACTACGGAATGCTTGCCATTGCGACGGTAAGCTCGGTACCTAATCGAGCCAATACCGTAAACCCAGGCCCCAATGCGAGAGTCAACGAGTCATTCGCTTATAGTGACTTCGTTATGGAAGCGGGTGCGATAAAGAACGTACTCATCTTTGCAATGGAAACCAATTTGCAGAGACGCTTCATTGCCCAAGGTGCGAACAAGATTTTCACCACGCTCACTAACGAGTTCTCAAAAGCACCGAGAATCGTTAAATATGAGCATACCTGTCACTTCTTTGATGCGAAATTCCATAAGGGCCAACTGGTTAGCCCACACATTCTTCACATGATTGAGAATGTCGAGAAGCTGGAGGCACTTGATTGTAAAATCAGTGAGAGCATTGTCATAGACCGAATGCTTCATTCTCTTCACGATGGTTTTGCCCTTTTCAGGGCGAACTACTACATGAATGACTTGAAAAAGAGTCCTCATGAGCTACACTCCCTTCTCTTACAGACCGAGAAGGATATGAAATTGAGTGGGAGCATGAAGCAGGATGTTCTCACGATTTCCAACAAGGGTAAACGTAAGGGCAAGGCTCATGGCGACCTAGCTGTAGGTAATCCAAAGTTTAAAAAGCCAGGAAACGGTAAGAGTGGGCTCGGTGAGACTAGTGGCTCACAGGGCAAGGCAAAGAGCAAGGGCGGTGACATAGAGTGCCACCATTGTCACAAGACTGGACATTGGAGGAGGAACTGTCCCGTCTACCGTGAGGACATCAAAGCGAGCCGCGTCGTTCTGTTGGTATGTCATCTTATATTCATATGATTGAGATTAACCATGCAAGTTTCGGAACTTGGGTACTTGATACTGGTTGTGGTTCTCATCTGTGTAATCATTTGCAGGGCCTAAAGAACATCATACCTCTCGAAAAAGGTGATGTGGACCCGCGAGTCGGGAATGGAGCACGAGTTGCTGCTATCTCGAAGGGAACATATGTAATCCAACTCCCTAGTGGTTTTGAGTTATTTTTAAATAACTGTTACTATGTACCCAGTTTGTCTAAGAACATTATTTCTGTTTCCGTACTTGCTAAAGACGGTTTTGCATTTTCAATAAAGGATAATAGCTGTATTTTCTCTTTCAATGAAATGATTTATGGTAAAGCAGTTTCCATGAATGGAATTTACATCTTAGATCAAACCACGGAAGTATTACACATGAATAATAAGAAGTTAAAGGTTGGTGACAAAGATCAAACCTATCTATGGCATTGTCGAATGGGACACATAAATGAGAAACGCGTAAAGAAACTCGTCGATAATGGGACTATTCCCACATTCGAATTTTCTACATATGGCACGTGTTAATCATGTCTCATTGGCAAAATGACTCGAATTTCCTTCAAAGGTGTTGGAATGCGCGCTAGTGACCTATTAGGACTCATACATACTGATGTTTGTGGACCTATGTCAATTACCGCTAGAGATGGCTATAGATATTTTATCACTTTCACGGACGATTTGAGTAGATACGGATATGTCTACTTAATGAAGCAAAAAAGTGAGTCCTTTGAGAAATTCAAGGAATACCGAACAGGTGCAAACCAACTGGGTAGAAAGGTTAAAGCACTCCGTTCAGATCGGGGTGGCGAATATCTTTCAAATGAGTTTGATCAACACCTTAAAGACTGTGGAATCGTTGTACTGTTAACGCCACCTGGAACACCTCAATTAAATGGTGTGTCCGAACGGAGAAATCGAACCTTACTTGATATGGTTCGATCCATGATGAGTCACACGGTAGTGCCTGATTCATTATGGGGTTTTGCTCTTTTGTCAGCTGTTCTTATACTTAACCGAAGTCCGACTAAAGCTGTCGACAAGACTTCATATGAAATGTGGAAGGGAACGGTCCCCAACTTGTCCTTTATTCGGGTTTGGGGTTGCGAGGCTTATGTCAAGTGGAGACACGAGGATAAGCTCGGCCCGCGATCGGTCAAGACATACTTTATAGGTTATCCAAAAGGAACATTTGGTCATTACTTCTATTCTCCTACCGAACATCGAGTTTTTGTTGCGGCTAGTGCGACGTTCTTAGAGAAAGAATTTCTCGAGAACAAGACGAGTAATAGAACCTTCGAGCTGTCGGAGATTCCAAACCAACAACCGAGGAACGATGGAGGAACTTGTTCCTCCAACGATGATACGGTTAATATTCTGAGGAACCTATGAGGTCGGGCATCTCTCATCCTCCTGGACAGATACATTGGTATGGTCGAGGAGAATGACGTTTTACTCCTAGAGAGTAATGAACCCGTTACCTATAAAGGTGATATGACCTGTTCCGACTCAAAGCTATGGCTCGAAGCCATGCAATCCGAGATGGACTCCATGTATGAGAATGACGTATGGGATCTAGTGGATTTACCTAATAAGGTAAAACCTCTACATGCAAATGGCTTTACAAAATAAAGCGTTACGTAGACGCGCAAACCGAGATACCTATAAGGCACGACTAGTGGCAAAAGGTTTCACTCAAGTGCACGGATTGCATTATGATGAGATTTTTGCACCTGTAGTCATGCTACGTTCCATTCGGATAATCTTAGCGATTGCCGCTTTTCATGATTATGAAATTTGGCAAATGGATGTGAAAACCGCCTTCTTAAACGGTTATTTGGAGGAAGAGTTATACATGGTGCAACCCGAAGGTTTCATAGATCCAGAACATCCTAAGAAAGTATGCAAGCTTAAGCGTTCCATTTATGGACTTAAGCAAGCTTCTCGGAGTTGGAATCATCGTTTCGACCAGGTGATAAAAGAGTATGGTTTCACTCGATCGGTCGAAGAACCATGCTTATATATCAAGTCCAGTGGGAGCAAGATTGTATTCTTGATATTGTATGTCGATGACATACTCCTGATTGGGAATGACATTCCTCTCCTATCTTCGGTTAAAGAATGGTTGAAGAACCATTTCCAGATGAAAGATCTGGGTGAGGCACAACGCATTTTGGGAATCCATATCTACCGAGATAGATCACGACGGACGTTATCACTTAGTCAGGAGTCTTATTTGGATAAGATTCTTGAGAAGTTCAGCATGACCAACTCCAAGAAGGGGAACCTTCCAATGACGACTGGGATGCACTTGAGCAAGTCTCAGCCACCCACGACGCCTGAAGGGATTAAGCGCATGAGTCGTGTTCCTTATGCATCTGCAATAGGATCGATCATGTATGCCATGATATGCATACGTCCAGACGTGGCATATGCATTGAGTATGACGAGTCGGTACCAAAAGACTCCAGGTGAAACACACTGGATAGCTGTCAAAAACATCCTCAAGTACCTACGGAGGACTAAGGATTGGGTATTGACCTATGGAGGAGATACTAAGCTATGCGCAACCGGTTACGCAGATGCTAGCGTCCAAACGGATCGAGATGATTCAAAATCTCAGTCCGGGTTCGTCTTCACTCTTAATGGTGTTTGATCAGAAGAGTTCCAAACAGAGTGTTGTAGCAGATTCTACTACTGAATCCGAGTACTATGCCGCTTCGGAGGCAGCTAAGGAAGCGATATGGATGCGTCAATTCTTACAAGGACTTACGATAGTTCCTAGTTCGAATGACCCGATCACCATCTATTGTGATAATAGAGGTGCCATCTTCCAGGCTAAGGAGCCAAAGTCTAGCAACAAATCTAGACATGTACATCGGAAAGCTCACCTGATCCGTGATTACGTGGAGCAAGAGAAGATAGTGATAGACAAGATTGCGACGGATGATAACATCGCGGATCCTCTCACTAAACCGTTGAATTATGATAAGCATGTAGGGCACGTTATTTCCATGGGAATTAAACGTGTTCCTGAGTTGTAGTACTTAATTATGGATTTGATACATTATCTTTTTCATATACTATTTATAACTTCATCGTTTTATTATAATATTTTGTTTTTCATGTGGATTGTACTGACAACATTGAATGTCACAATGTGAACTGAATTACATTATATTTTTTTGGTCCGTAATCGCCCATGTGAGCTGATAACTCCGGCTATTATATTGTGCAGTCGATTGATGGTGGGTTCAACGAGCCATAAGTCAAACGGTTGACTGATCGATCACAGATGCGAGATTATAACGATACCTCGTAGGACAACTTTTTGTGACAACGTAATGGAGTCCTAAATGTTTAATAACATTCGGTGCCAGGTCGTGGATAGGACATCCATTGTGTTCCTAGAGTCGATTCTTTTGACTATCGACTGTCTCTTGAGATTAAGGCAATTTTTGGGTGACTTTGGTTTCTTTCTCATGGTCTGCCGTAACTGGAGGCTAAGTAGATTTTTTCTGGGTCATTTCATACTTGTGCTTACATCGCGGATTCGAGTTGAGGAAAATATCCAACCCTTATCGGTATAGTTATTTCTCGGGGCCACTCGAGGAGTTGTAACTGAAATGCATGGCCATGCTCGAATGTTGATTCGTTTATCAGTTAAGTTACTCTCTAGTCGGGGAAACCACTCTTGATGATGATCGCTTGTAAAATACGACCTTTGTGAATACGGATTTGCAAATTGTTTTACATTGAGTGGGAGAAATTTTAGGATATGAGAATCGGTTATCGCACATACACTTGTGAGGACAAGTGGGAGTTTGTTGGAGCTTGTGTCCTCCACAAATTAGTGTGATAACATTTGTAAATCTCTTACAGGTTCACAAGGGTATACTTCGTATTTTAATCAGTTGATTAACGATTACCTAATAACGGTTGGCTTGCTAGAAAGTTTGACGTTATTATCATACAGATGGCGGTGATCAACTGGTCCCTAAAGGTCACACCTATAGGATGTGTTTGAGAGATGTGGTTATAGAAATATAATCACATTGATGCCTTATATGACTAAACAGTTAGTCAATGTGTTGATGAGACAATTATTTAATGAAGATTAAATAATATTAGTTGAGACGAATTAATCACAATTCGTAAATTGAATATAATAAGTTATATTTAATTAAATGTATGTAATGTTAGCTTGGACGAATTAATCTGTTAATTCGTAATTAAATGTAATCGGTTATATTTAATATCAACAAGATGAATGTGCAATAGTGGTAATAGTGAGGGTACTCAAACCAAGAGGTCATGGGTTCGATCCTCACTAGATGACAATTTACACATTTTATACATTTTTGGAATAACCGAAAATAAGAGAAATAACTCTCCTAATTTCGGTATTTGGGCCGAATAATTAGAAAGAAAAATCTGCCCTAATCTACCTCATACACGGTTTAAGAGGGAGATGGGGTGATTTTTTCTAACCTAATTCATTCTAACTCATTTTCTTTGCCTCTCATCTAAAAACACAAAACCTAATTAATCAGTTAATTTTTGGTGGATCGATTCTAGCAAACAAGTTAAGGGCATTTCTCATATCGTCTTGGGTGCAACTAATAGGCGAATATCATTGCGATATTGTTCTTAGGCCGAATTTGCTAGGACTGAAGGTTGTTTCTTAACCCTTTATATTTTTGTTTATGCAATTTAATTTTATGACTAGTAATTATCACTTTAGTATTCGTTATAATCCTTGAACTTAAAGGGATGCATACAGATAAATCCCACAGAATGTGATGCCAAAGGTATGGGTATAGGAGTTGTTCTTATTCAGGAGAGGAAACATATGGCATATTTCAGTGAGAAGCTGAGTGGGGCCAAGCTGAGCTACTTCACTTATGACAAAGAGTTCTATGCTCTTGTCAGGGCTTTTATACATTGGAGCCAGTATCTCAAACCTAAATCATTTGTTCTGCACTCAGATCATGAAGCCTTAAAGAATATCAGTGGCCAGCACAAAATGAACCACATGCATGCTAAGTTGGTTGCCTTTTCATGCAAGAATAAAGAAGGCAAGCAAAACATTGTTGTCGATGCCCTATCAAGGAGTCATTCCATGCTGACAGTAATGAAACAAAAGGTGCTTGGCTTTGAATTCATGAAAGAACTGTACAAACATGATCCTGACTTCTATGAAGACTGACAAATTCAAAATGAGGGAACCTGGGTTCAGGGAACTAAGTTCTTGCTATAGAAAGGGTTCTTGTTCCATAGGAATAAGTTGTGTGTTCCAAGAGGCTCCTACAAGGATCTACTGATCAAAGAAGTCCACTCTAGTGGGCTAGGTGGACACTTTAGGGTCCATAAGATATTGGAAATATTACAGGACCTGTTTTATTGGCCTAAAATAATGGGGGGATGTTCAGGTAACCCTGAGGAGATGTTCTGTGTGCCAACAGGCCAAGAGTTCTTTCCAGGCTAGCCCCTACACTCCATTGCCAGTGCATAACAGGCCTTGGGGAGGATGTTAGTATGGATTTCATGGTGGCATTGCGTAGGAGCCAGAGGGGCAATGACTCTATAACGGTGGTTGTTGACAGGTTTAGCAAGATGGCTCATTTCATTGCTTGAAAGAAGACTGAGGATGCTGCAAATTGCTGAAATCTACCTGAAAGAGATAGTCAGGCTACATGGTGTTCCTAAAACCATTGTGTCTAGCAGGGATATGAAGTTTATGAGCTACTTCTGGAAAACCTTATGGAGGGTGCTAAACACTAGGTTGTTGTTTAGTACATCTCACCACCCTCAAACAGATGGCCAGACTGAGGTCAGAAACAAAACATTGGGAAGGATTCTGAGATACATTGTTAACAAGACCTTGAAAGATTGGGATTTGAAGCTACCTCAGGCTGAATTTACCTTCAACGAAGCACCCGCGTCTGCAACTGGTCACGGTCTATTTAAGGTGGTATATGGGGTCAATCTCTTAATGCCCTTAGATCTATCAAGTGTGCCCAAGGAAGAAATGAACTATGATGCAAAGAAACAGGCATAACAGATGCTAAAGCTGCATGCTTTAGTCAGGAGGCAGATTGAGAAGGCTAATGAATCCTATCGGAAACAGGCCAGGGTCCTAAAGAAGAAGAAGGAATTTGTGCCAGGGGATTTAGTCTGGATCCACCTCATAAAGGAAAGATTCCCAGGCAAGAGGAAGAGCAAGCTAATGCCAAGAGCTGATGGTCCATTTGAGGTCATTGAGAAGGTTAGTCAAAATGCTTACAAGATTGACCTTCCTGGTGACTATGGTGTGCATGGGACATTCAATATTGGGGATCTAAGCCCATACAATGAAGAGTTAGAGGATGAATAACAACTAGGATTGAGGTCAAGTTATTTTCAACCAGGGGAGCATGCGGCAGGAGCTGACGTACAGGGTTCAGTTGATTCTAGTCCAAGCTCCGACCAGGGCCAACCAAGTTCTAGTTCAGGCAATGCTCAGGCTTTCAGGAGGATGATAAGGTCCAGCTATCAGCTGCCTACCTGTCCAGCTAATAGAACCCTCAACTAAGCTCCCAGTGACTGAAATCCAGGGTTAATCTAGCCTAGTTAGTTCTGTAATAGCAGCCAAATAACAAGCAGAAGGCAGATGAGAGGTAGAAGAAATGTCACTATCACATTTCCTTAACTATTCAGACAAAGGCTAAAGTAAAGAGCTCGAAGTATTTGGGAATGCAGGTTTGCCCAACATCTTTTTGCAAAACAACAAAGACCATTAAAGTTTTTGAAACTCTAAAAAGAGCACCACCACAAACCTGCACCAGAACACGACAAAGGGGACTGACATTCACATGTTTCACCTCTGATTTTACCTTAGTTTTAGTTGTCTGCCTTTGTAATATATCTATTTTATATTATATGTTTCTTAGATGGACTTGTAGCCCTTGGTCAATCGTACTCAGAACTGTAACCTAAACCTAGCCTATATAACGACCAAGCTTCTAATGAATTCAACAGACTTTTGATGAATGAAAATTAAACCTTGAGAATTCTCTCAACTTTCGAACTTGTGCATTGTTGTAGTTTGAGTCCAGGCCTGTTAACTAACTTGTGCTTTGCTGTAGTTAGTTGAACAAAGCATGTTGGCAAAATTGAGTCAATCCTGTGCATTGCTATGGATTCATTCAGTGGTGTTATTTTCTAGTTTGAATCTTAATCCCGTGTCTTGTTGTGGATTTGAATCTTAAATTTGTCAAATTATTATCTTAAGTATCATGTGCCTTGCTCTGGAGCTTGAGGTTATAATTATATCCAGCTACCAGTCCAAAAATCCAAAGAGTAATTCAGTTCAGTCCGTTTCTTCCTTGGAAAAGTGACTGTCCTAGGGTATTACACTGCAATTTCAAAAACCTCTTATTTTTTGGAAATGTAAGTCTCGAATAAATTTGGTTGATGAATGTACGGAGAAACACCATTTCAAATCGTATTTCAAATTGTCATCAATTAATTTGAAGTATCGGGGAATTTCAATTCATTTCCAAACTTGTCTTGATTCTCATTATTTTCATATTCGACATCTTGTTTTTGTGAATCGATTTTGTAGCATGTAGAGGTCTACAAGAAACGCCTGCAACACCCTTGGGAGGCAAGTCCGCGAGGAACCGGAAACTTCATCCGCCATTGTAGCTCTGGGATTCCCGGGTATCGAGTTCGATAGTGAGGTCCAAATAAACACCTTTCTTATGTTAGCAGGGAGACGTATGACCCCCACCCGGTGTGTGTTAACCGAGGCATTGAGGGCGTTGGGTATAGAGGAGGAAGTGCATGGTATCATTGACATACTCAGGTTTAAGGGACTATACAATTTGGATGAGATTAGCTACCGTAATCTTACCCAAGAATTCTTGAGTTTTTTTAGCTACAACCAAGGGGACCATTCGTTGAGGTTTAGGCTCAAAAACACTACCTTCCACTTGTCCAGTGACGCCTTCGCGAGCCGTTTGTGAGTGGGTATGAGGGACGGTGGTTGTCATGATAACGTGACCAAAAGTATGAAAGCCACTAGGTACTTTGATCTGTATACGGGCAACTCTAACACCGTGGTGAGTGCCATGAAGAGTAGTGATGTGAAACACCCGATTTTGAGGATCTTCTTGAGGCTTATGACCCACTAACTTTATGGGAGGAAAGATGTGACTAAGCTAAACTCAACAGAGGTCTTGCTTTTGAGTTCATACTTGAACCTCTATCAAGAGGAACCTGTTAGATTTATATATCTCATAAATTTACATATTCATATATGAAATGATTTATTTAGTCATAAAATGAAAGCTAGATCTTATGCATGCAAACATAAATAAGATAAGAGAAGAAATCGTCACTTCTTACTATTGATGTTTCGAATTAAAGGGCACAAGTAAGATCTCCTTCTTACTTGTTCTTGAGCTTCCTTATAATGGATGAACAAGGATCCAAAATAGAATCCCTCCCAAAAGTGAATACCCAAGGTAACCTCTTAAAAACTAATATTATTTGATCTAAAACAATATTAATCTTACTAAAATGACCCAAAATATAAATTTTGTTCTCTTGTTTTTCGGCCAAGAGAGGTAGGATTTTGGAGATTTTATTTCTCTAATTTTTCATAAGAATAGAGAGAATATTTCTTTTTCTTACACTAGAGAAAGAGTTGAAGAAGTGAATGAATAATTGTGGAGGAAAAACACTCTAAATTTCCCCTTGGTAAAACCGGTGGTGAGATGGAAGGGTGCCCTATGCATGGGCTTGTTTATCTACCCAAGAAGATAGGCATGCAAGGCTAGTCCTTAGGGTTAATAATCATGTTCCTATTTAAAATAAAAACACAATATTAATCCTCATACTCTCTCCATTTTTGGCACCTATAAGATAATATGGGTTCCATTTTATCTTTGTCAATTTATCAATTTTGTCACAATGTCACATGTAACATGTTACATGTTTATGTCTCACATTTAGGTATTTTTAATCACATTAAAAATCAACATACTAATAAAAATATGTCATATACAAAATTGACTAGTAATTCGTAATTACTTGTACCAAAATGGTTTATTGAATTATAAATCACGACGTCTTGTATTTATAATAAATTATTCATTCAATTTCAATTGTTTCGTAAACAATAATTTCATCTAAGTAATAAAACAATTTGATTACTTAGACCGTATCTTATTTAATCGAATTACAACAAGACACGTCAATAATACTCACAAAATCGTCCGTCAATTTTAAGCAATTTAATTAACCTGTATCGACGTACGATCAATTAAATATTCAATTAAGAGTGTCACCCTTTAGGTATGACTTAAGGGGATCAACTGATCACCACCGTCGCACGACAGTAATGTCAAACTCTAGTCAGCCAATCATTACCGATATGTGTGGACCAGTTGACTGTAAATAATTACATCCCACATGTACTCTTAAAATGAGATTTAAACATGTGATCATTATGATCAACAGTTGTGATCGGATTATTGTCGGAGGACGGATGTTCAAACAATCTCCCACTTGTCCTCGACAAGTGTGCGTCACCAATTCTCTTGTCCTATTACTATCTCCCACTCAATGCAAGGTGTCTTTCAGGTCGTACTTGCAAGTGATCATATCGAGAGTGGTTTCCTCGATCTGGAGAATAACTGATTGACCGGAGTTATCTACCATAGATACCTTCCGAGCGTGGCCACGCATTTCCACTTCATTACTCCTCGAGTGGCCCTGAGATATTGTTATAACCTTGACAAGAGGTGGACAATTCCTATCACACTTATTCCCTTTGACTAGCCACAGCCATCATAACCCAAAATATGCCCATTTGACCCCATTTACGAAGGTCGTAGTAACATAAATCAAAGTTAATCTGAAACGGTGCCACCTTAGGCGAACAGTCTTTAGTCAAAAGAATCGACTCATTAGAATACTATAGTAGCTCTCGCCACGATCAGGCTATATAAATTTGCCAGAACTCTATAAGCGGTCATAAGGCCCGACAAAGTGTTCCTAACAGTCTGCCTATGTGATCGACTAGTCATCTCATATAACTCTATGGCACTTGAACTTGCCGTCAATCGCATCACACTCTAGTCACTTCGAGACGTCACCTCATACAAGTGACTATGGGCAAATACCATGTTAATCCGAGTTCACTTTAATGGGGTTCAATATTGTCTCTACAACCTGTTTGGATGTAACAAGGTATAAAAGGAGTTTTTAGATTTTAAAAACTCGAACGACAAATGTGATTATCACATATGAATAGTCAATACCAGATTACTACTTCATAATTTTATAATCAATTTTCATCTTATATGTAGTTGTTCATCTAAATGACATATGACATGACTCATCACGTTAAGCCTATTAGAAGGCTTTGGTTAGTAGGTTTTATCAACTTCTTGTACCTTACTCAACCTTACTACATTCTCGTTTTCCTTTGTAATGTATACATTTGCATTACAAAACTTTCTGAGTACGTGTCTAGATCCAATCTAGACATAGGCTTTCTTTCCTTAAAATAGCTCCCACTGTTTTTACAGTGTGCGGGACTCATCCCTCTTGCACATCCCATGATTGCAAGTGTACTCAATTTCCGTTGTAAATATTTCTCATTGTTCTTTATTGCCTAGAACGATTCTAGCAAATCTATTTCTTAAATAACATAGCCACAATGGTTCCTTAACCATCTTCACGTGTTTTGAATACGTGTTTTTTTTTTCTTTGTCCGAAACCTTACGCAATCTCAATTGTCATTCGTGTAACACCCTTACACAAATTAGTTAATTGCATCAAAAACACTTAACTTTCCATCCTTAATGCTTCCTCAAGCACTTAAGAATAATCCATATGGCTACTTGGTAACTATTACTTGAAATCGATTTTGAAACAATCCATCATACTCAAAGTATATGAAGTGTTGTACATTATTACTCATTTAATTGATCCGGCAGCGGAAGCAAATGGAATCAATCAAATATGTTCAACTCGATTGAACAAATCATGAATCTTATCAACATAAGACTTCTTATTTGACGCTAATATCATGTAGATTTATCTCCATAAATCCGGATATTAAAGATGTATTATAATACTCTATAAGTGTCAAATCATTCCCAATGATCAATATGTCATCCACATATAAGACTAATTAAAATTTCCGTAACTCCCACTAAACTCCATGTATGAACACAACTTCTCGACTTATCGAGAAAAGTTTTATAACATGATCAAAATGTTGATTCCAACTCATTGATGTCCTACTTAAGACTCTCTCTTAAGTTTCACATTATCTTAGGATGGCAAGAATCTACAAAACTCAAGACATGTATTGAATACATTCCTTCTAATTGAAGAAGTGGGTTTTAGATTCACTCGCTATATATATCTCATAATGAAACACAATCCCTAAGAAAATCCAAATAGACTTAAGCATTTCAACTAGTGCAAAACCCTTTGCAACCAATCAAGCTTTGATATCTAACAATTCACTTGGAATTTATTTCGGATTTTCATGGCTCTAAACCTTGTATTGAGTTGTGACTTAAACACTGTCATGTAAGTCATATGTTCATTACTTTCCAGAAGTAATCAACTTGAATCAAACAATTTCCTTGTAAGTTGCAAGCTTTTTTACTTTTAAAAGTAACACTAATTCATCATCTTCAACAAGTGATGACTTTAACCTCCTAGGTTTGGAAGAAACAATGTCTTACACAAAACGTCTCATGTAGCCAAGAAAGACCAGTTTCTTGCGACATAACATTCTTTGTGGCTCTTGAATAATTTCTCCCACTCTGTCTTCTAGAAATAAACTTGTATTCTAGAAAGATAGCTTCACGAGCCACAAACCCGTTGTACTCGTGATTATAGTAAGGAAAAATGAGCATTTGTTTCTTTTGAAAAACTTACAAACATGGTACCTTACCATTTCATATCTCATATGATTCGTTTTAGATTTAGTGGAAAAATAATTTAGACAAAATGATAAAATCCCCAAAAAAGGATCAAGTAGCTCAAAGTAACTTGATTGAAGTCCAAACCATATCGAATAGCGTTTGATTTCTTTATCCAACCACACATTATCCCATAATGCGTGCTAAGAGAGATTAATTTGTGATACTATATCACATTTCCTTTGGCTTATATCAAAGTCTTTACTTTGATAATCCCATCACGACTAAATCGTGATTCTTTGAACTCTTTGAACTTCTTCAAAGATTTCTCTATCTACCTTATTAAGTGAACAGATTAGCATCAACTTAAATCGTTGGTAAAAGAAAATGATCAACCTATTTTGGATCAATGATTTACAACCTCGATATCCTTTTCAACCAAAAGGTACGAGACATCTTGCTTTGAATACAAGATACGCATATACCATAAGATTAACAATCTAATGGTTTCAAGAGTAATCGATAATCCCCAGGGGAATTCTCTTATCTGGATTGGTAGGAGACATTGGTCACAGGTGCAAAAAGACGTTTGCTTAGCAGTCTTTATGGCTGTTCATTACATGGTGTGGCAACAACGTAATTCTGCCAGATTAGAAGGTGCTGTGGTTCGACCTACTGTTGTGTTTACTCATTGCAAAAATCTGATGAAAATCAGGCTTAGAAGTCAATTCAGTAAGGTTGTAAGAGCTAGTGATAGGGATTGGATCAATTGTATTCTGAACTAAGTTATGTTGTATCTTGTATCCTTGGTTTGAGCTTAATGAGATTACTTACATTTCACCCAAAAAAAAAAGAGTACTCGATAACTCTTTGCGTTCATCATTCCAGAATTTAAGGTTTAATCTTGGGTTACCAATTTGAGTCTTGCATCATCTACGTGATGTATCATTCTAGTTTGGTTTAGAATATGTTCACCTTGATAATGGGCTAGCCATACATCAAATCGTGGTGTATAGGGTCACAAAATTGAAACCTCTTTTGTATCTTAACAAAATTATATTCTTATTTAGGGTCCATGTACTTAATATTCCTATTTAAGGTACAACTTTAAACCCAAAACTAGATTTAGTACACAATGACTCTATCTCTCGACATTATTTGATGCTAGTCGTCATATTCTAATCATCCTATGTATCGCATACAATGATGAAAACCACCATCAGTTTCTAATATTGACGAAATAGTATTAGCAAAATTTATGTCAATCAAATAAACATTTAAAGAAGAAGGTCCCATTAGATGTCCCACAACTAACTTGTTGATTCTTCAATAATTTGGGGTAGTTTTCTTTCTAGCGTCCAACAATTAAGATAATGGAAACTTTATCGGTCGGGATTGATAGGTTTAGTATCGTTATTCTCAATAACTTTACTTTTAACATTACCTTGTATCAATTCCATTCTATTTTTACTTCTTTAAACCTCATCCTTTTCTTAATGGTTTAAGAGAATGCTCCCACTCATTTCAATGAGTCTTTGATAAGAGAAGCAAAATTGAAATTCATGAAGACTACTCTTCATTTCATTCGTTTAGTCTTAAAACTTTCATTGAAGTGGTTGCGGTATTTTGGTCAATTTTTATTTCCTACAAATCTAGTTACCAAAATGATTTAACGTTTCAAAGTACTTAACTCAATTAAGCATAGGAGAAACAATTCATTGTTAAGTAGATATATTAGTCTAAAATCAAAAACCCTTTTGATCACGAATAACTTTTATCTATACTCTTCACAAGAGATTCTTACAATGGTTCATATGAGGTTTTAGAAGCAAATTCATATTTGTCTTTAGTTACGATGTTTTAATGGAGATTTGAATCAAAAATCGAAATGATATCGTATATAAATTGTGGTAAAGAAATAGAATAATATGATAACGGAATAGTGAAAAACTTAACATTTATCGTTTTATTAATACTTGTAAATAACAAGTAAAGCATTTAAATAGTGACCTCTACCCAACTATGATAAATGATTCCAAGATCCAAATTCATATTAACTTGGGCATCGGTAAAGCCGAATACAACCCTCATCAATATAACTCGGTGGATTAACTCTTTAATCGATTCTACTTTTAGAACTCTTGGTCGATAAAATTACATTAATATTTATCTTTAGCTCGAAACACATCCGGAAACCGTCGAAAATACTTTCGTTGAGTTTAACCCAAATTTCGAATAAATGTGTCCATGATCCAAATTTACATCAACTTGGGCATCGGTAAAGCCGAATACAACCCTCATCTTTATAAATTCGGTGGGTAGACATTTATCACCCACTTCCCCTACGTAGCAAGGTTTGTACCCCGGTAAGGCCGGGTGCATGATGCCTGTCGTTGTATGCACCAAAAATAATATTTATAGTCCAAACTACTACTATAACTAGTGGCAGTCAGGGTCGAACCACAGGGAGGCGATGCAATTATTAGTTGTCTGATTCTAGTCTAAGGTAACAAATGTGAGGGGGATTTGATTTGAGTTGGTTTATGCTAATGGCAATGAAATTAAAAGAAAACTAAAGAAATGTATGAAATCAAATGATAAAAAGGTGCTAAGATGGTCGGTTCACTATAGTTTCGGCGGCAGTATACTAGGTAGGTCTAAAACAAACACGTGAGACGGGAAAATAAGAAGTCCTCTCGGTCCATTCTTAACAGGTAGCATCTTTCGGTCTCGCTACAGGTCCCTAATATCACTAATGCTAACTTTCGTCCTGAAAAGTGATTTAAAAGGCTAAATTAACTCATCTTTCGATCTCATTAATCTAGTCGTCTTAATTAGGTAGGCTATCTCCTTTCCCTATCTTTTGATCTTTATTGGGTCGGTCAATTCCTAAACATTCAACTGGTCGCGTGCACTCGATTCGTCAAATATGGAAATTAAATTAATTAAAACGAAGCATATCTCACGTGGCCAGTCGATCGACCATGGCGCGTTCTAGGTCTACTATTCTAATGCCGCCTACTTCTACAGATTCCCTACATCCTAGCACAAGGGATTTAGCTACACATTCTCTTGATAAAAACAACAATAAGATTAACAAATAAGGCTAACGAATTCATGCTTAAATTAACTGAACAAAAGACTAGCATAAAACGATAATCTGGCTTCCGGGAAACTATTCTAGCAATTCTATACTATGAACGAAATAAAAGCAATAAAACTGATTAATGGAACAGCGAAAATACCGTATGAAAACAGGAGAGAAGAATTGCAGAACAAAGATCCAGAAACCGAATGCAAAAGTAAATTGTATTGAAAACGAAACAATCTTGAGAACCCTAATTACTGATGATAAAAACTGAATGGATGCTTGATAATGTCAGGTTACGTTATATAGGAATATAACGTAACACTTATTCCTAAACCTAATATACAATGGGCTTTGGAATTCTCGTTCTATTTCTTTAATTTGCGCGTCAGCTCGTGTGATGGTCGATCGACCATGCAAGGCAGTCGATCGACCACCATAGCTGGTAGTCCGCTTCTAATTCTTCATAAAGTTGTCTTTCAGCCCTCGAAATGCGCACCAAGTTCGTTTCTTGTGTAAATACTTCATGTCAAATGCAATGCAAGGTACTCGGGGACGGATTTAGCTTGATTTCCGCTGGATTCTTCACATTTCTGCAATAATGTACAAAAACACGAAAGTAGACGGAAATAGGGAGAATAGTAGCATAAACTACATAAATGAGCTCTGAAATGCGTGTAAAATGAGGTGTAAAACATCATATTTAGGACACGCATCAGTGCACTTCCTCACGAAATAGGTTTTCATGGTTTCTACTTTTTGGTAAGGCTAAGTCTCAATTGTTTATTTTAGTGAGAGGTCATGTCAATTTATTATCTATCACGTTTTAAGTGAACTAAAGCGGTGAACTACGATAATTGTAATTGACACGGTCGATATACTCGATAAAAATGATAATGCATGTTTTAGTTATGGCGATTTAGCGATGCATGCAACATATAAATAAAATGCAAAGCATAAAGATAAAATCCTAGTATGGCCTTCTTAAAATAGTAAATCTAATAAACTATTACAAATTCGGAAACCAACTCCTTTGGTCCCTTGAACTTCGGTCTTGGCACGCACTTCAAGGCAACACTCTCTTTGATGGATCGCCTTCTCGAATGGCACCGTCTTCAAGGAACTCCGGAATAATAAAATTACAAAATGAATTACATAATTTCCTATTATACATTTGTAATTAAAATAAAATAAATCTATTAAATTACAAAACGGTGATACGAGATCACAATAAATTACAACCGAATCGATATTCCCATACATTTCGGGTAATATCAATTAAAACTAAGGTCATACTAAATAAAATTATATAATTCAAAAATTACATAAAATTAAAATATGACAATCATAAATAAAATGCAGCATTATAATATGTATGAACATGCCCAATTTTATGCTAAATCGCCTTTAAGGAGCCAATATCGTATATTAATCGGTTTTTACGGATTTGCGTGATTTAACCTTTTAAAAATCACAATAATTACATAAATTCATATTTATGTACAAGTTAATTACCCTAACTAACTTAGGACTCAAAATTAGTCTCCACTAACATTTTGACAATAATTAACCTAGATTTCTTAATATTGTTCATAAATGGACCTAAAATACAAAATTATGCCATAAACTTCAAATTAAATCATAAAAAATTTCAAAAAATTTCAAAATTTGAAATTTAAACTCATGAATATTCTGAAAAAATACCATGACACTCATAATGTTCAAAACTTAGGTTAAAAATTTCGAAAATTTATCGAGAAAAACAATGTTGCGGTTTATCGATTTCAACAATTATGACCCTAAAAATATGAGAAAAATTATATTCATCAACTTTTCATTTTTAGATCTGAAATATATGATAAAATGCAACATGTGACGTTTTTCCTTAGTCATGAAGTATGTTTTAGCATTTTTACTAATTAAAGTCACTATTTATGTGATTTTTTATCAAAAATTCATAAATCATGCATAAAGACTTCATTATAGACAAATATTTTACACACATCGTTTAAAATTGCATGTGACAACATACTAAATTTCCATGACCAGATTCGAAATATAACTCATATTAACCTATTTACCCATTTAAATACGATTTTAAATTGAAAAATCCATATTTCGAGCAAAACAACTCATTTTATCATGAAAATTTACTGGCCATCAGTATATAATATATGTGAAAACATATCCAAAAACCACTGAAAAATTCGAAGTTTAGCTATTTTTAGTCCAAAAATGACATTTTTATCATAAAAATCACATTTTAATGCCATTATTATATAAAATGAACAATAAAATCCATAAATAAACCAAAATGTCCTAAAAATCACTTAGGATCAGAAAATTTTAACATGCAAATTTATTTTAAGATTTATCTTCATAAAACCAAATTAATTAGTTTTGTATGTTAATCATATAACTCGGAAAAACTATAAACCGATTTGCATGCAAACAACCTAAGGCTCATGATACCGCTTGTTAGATTTATATATCTCATAAATTTACATATTCATATATGAAATAATTTATTTAGTCATAAAATAAAAGTTAGATCTTATGCATGCAAACATAAATAAGATAAGAGAAGAAATCGTCACTTCTTACTATTGATGTTTCGGATTAAAGGGCACAAGTAAGATCTCCTTCTTACTTGTTCTTGAGCTTTCTTATAATGGATGAACAAGGATCCAAAATATAATCCCTCCCAAAAGTGAATACCCAAGGTAACTTCTTAAAAACTAATATTATTTGATCTAGAACAATATTAATCTTACTAAAATGACCCAAAATATAAATTTTGTTCTCTTGTTTTTCGGCCAAGAGAGGTAGGATTTTGGAGATTTTATTTCTCTAATTTTTCATAAGAATAGAGAGAATATTTCTTTTTCTTACACTAGAGAAAGAGTTGAAGAAGTGAATGAATAATTGTGGAGGAAAAACACTCTAAATTTCCCCTTGGTAAAACCGGTGGTGAGAGGGAAGGGTGCCTTATGCATGGGCTTGTTTTTCTACCCAAGAAGATAGGCATGCAAGGCTAGTCCTTAGGGTTAATAATCATGTTCCTATTTAAAATAAAAACACAATATTAATCCTCATACTCCCTCCATTTTCGGCACCTATAAGATAAAATGGGTTCCGTTTTATCTTTGTCAATTTGTCAATTTTGTCACAATGTCACATGTAACATGTTACATGTTTATGTCTCACATTTATGTTTTTTTAATCACATTAAAAATCAACATACTAATAAAAATATGTCATATACAAAATTGACTAGTAATTCGTAATTACTTGTACCAAAATGGTTTATTGAATTATAAATCACAACGTCTTGTATTTATAATAAATTATTCATTCAATTTCAATTGTTTCGTAAACAATAATTTCATCTAAGTAATAAAACAATTTGATTACTTAGACCGTATCTTATTTAATCGAATTACAACAAGACACGTCAATAATACTCACAAAATCGTCCGTCAATTTTAAGCAATTTATTTAACCTGTATCGACATACGATCAATTAAATAATCAATTAAGAGTGTCACCCTTTAGGTATGACCTAATGGGATCAACTGATCACCACCGTCGCACGACAGTAATGTCAAACTCTAGTCAGCCAATCATTACCGATATGTGCGGACCAGTTGACTGTAAATAATTACATCCCACATGTACTCTTAAAATGAGATTTAAACATGTGATCATTATGATCAACAGTTGTGATCGCATTATTGTCGGAGGACACATGTTCCAACACAACCCTCGTACTTTATTGCCATATCCATGGTGTCCTTAGCCCTTGAGCAAATGGCCACGTCCGACAAGTGCTTGTTGGATGGTGGTGCCTTAGTGACCCGACTAGCTAAGAGGTTGTTGCGATACGAACCCGGGGAGATAGATAGGTCGTTATCTAAGGAAGTACGGTACTTTGACATTGATAACTTGGAGGGCCTCTAATAGATTGTGGATTTGGAGGGAGGGGAATATGCGTGGAAGGTGGAGGGGACTTGGTACATAAGACTCTCCCGGCGGGGAACAACCTACCAGAGGTTGAGCATCTAGAAGAGGCGAACTCGCCTCCTTCTTCACCACTACGTTACACCATTCCCCCACAACCTCACCTACTCACTTAAGGATTTGAAAGGCCAACAAGCTCTTACTTCCTCTCCTCCCCGTGTTCCATCCATGAATCCACCCTACTCAAGTCGATATGATCAACCCCCACCCTCTTATGACCACAATTACTATATGGTGGATCTCTCCCGCCACATGAACACTGATTTGGTGTTAAGGAGTACCGATGAGGCGACAATTCTACAAGGAGTAAACTCCCCCACGACCTAGCTATTGGAGAGGAATGGGAGATAATTTGGGTATCTTCAAGGCCTATGGTGTGGCATCGTCGTATTGGGGCCCTAGGCTTCCTCATGGTGAAAGACACTTGCTTGGTCCTTGGGCGGGACCGTCCTACTCGAGCAAAAGCTTCTTTGGCAATGCCTTCCAAGGGAAAGGGAGCAGAGCGGGCACTTCCGGAATGGCAATGGAAAATGTGGAGCAAGAGTATGATGATGATGATGATGAGGATGAGAATGATAACAATGATGATGGTGAGGAAGCCCATGAAGAGGACTAAGAGGAGGAAGAGGAAAAGCAAGCCGAGGAGGAGGAGGAGGAGAGGGCAAGTGAGGATATACCATTGTCAGGATAGGCAAATATTTTCCGCGGGAAGAGGAAGTCGTCCCACTGTAGACACCTCAAAATTGTGTACTAGCCTTACGGGTTACCGATGACTAGGCTCAAATTTAATGACTTAATGAAAATTGAGAATGTTATAATTAATGGCTCTTTATGCTTATTTTCTGAAAAATTACTTAAAATAGCCCAAAACCATTTCAAGGTTCATTTCTCACCCGATCCATTTCATTACTATATTCCATACCCTTTTAATAACACTATAAATCTACACTGTAAAATTAAAATAGAATTCCATATCAGAACTTATGTCGACCCAATTTATAGTACGCCCAAATCTCGTGACACACCAACAAATAAATAAGCCCACAATTTTCACATAGAATCCAATTTACACAGTGTAATATAGTCTTCTAGATGGATATAAGTGGTCAAGTGCAAGTAGAGATAAAGGGAATTATTAATTATATTTGCTTGATAAAGATAAAAGAAAGTGAGATAGAATTTAACATGTGATATTAAGTTGTGTGCTCAAACACCGACAACAAGACAGAATTTGTTTGATAGAAGATAAAGTTGACAAATTACTTTGATACATCAGCGATGATTATAGAGAGAGTTAAGGAAGTTGATCAAAGTAGCAATTCAAGATATATACGAAGTACAATACTCTTTCGAGGTGGTTTGATAGCCGGTGGCTTCAACTTACCTCCCTCATTCGAAAGGATGAGATAGATTGGTCATATCCTAAAGGATCGACCTAGTTTTCTTACCTAATAAAATATATATATATATATATATATATATATATATATATATATATATATATATATATATATATATATATATATATATATATATATATATATATATATATAGTTGTTGTTGTGGAAATAAGTTAAGTTGAGCATGTGGGTAGCTAACGAGTCAGCATGACTCGATTGAGTGGGTGATACTCGATCGAGTAGGTGGGGCTCGAACGAGTGGGCATGACTCGGTCGAGTGGGGTATATGACGTTTTGGAGCAATCGCTGCTGTATTTGGATACTCGATCGAGTAAGTTGGGGACTCGATCGAGTAAGTGAGGGGCTCGATCGAGTGGGTTATGTGATGCTTTCTGGTTTTTGCTTGATAAATAGGATCATATGAGTTTGGTTTTTTTGGTGAGTTACCCCTTTGAATCTGAACCACTAATCTAATCTAAGATAGATGGCTGAGATTAAATCTTGCTTAACCTATAAATACTCACTTTTCTCTCCATATCCCTCATTATTAGTAAAATCACACTCTCTCTCCTCTTTTCCCCCTAAAAAGCCAGAAAAAAAAAAAAAAAAAAAAAAAAAAAAAAGAACGAAGAACGACGACATCGTTCAACTTTGTCAAATTCAATCTTCATCAAATTCCTTCAAATTGCAGGCTACAAACTCAATCTTCATCCTCAATCTTAATCATCCTCGTTCAAATTTCTCATCAATTAAAGAGATTCGTTGTCGCTTTCGCTTCATCTTAGTATTTCTCTTCAATTTCACTATAGGTAAGTACTAATTTTGTTTTTTTCTAGATCTGATTTATGCGTTTTCACTTTTCCTTATCGTTCTTATTTATTATCCGCTTCATTTTCGTTGATTCGTTGTATTTCCGTTTGTACTTATGTATGATATTTAGTCTGTCTCACTGTCTGAGACTTCAGAAAGTAAGAAACTCACTTTGTACAACAATCAAGATGTCTCAAGCATCAAACTGTCGCATTTTTTCTGTTGGTGTTAGTTATTGTATTGCTTTGACCGAGTTATTGTATTATTCAAACTCAGTTATTGTATTTTGTAGTTATTTCTTGTTTATCGTGTTAATCTGTAAATAATAGTTATTGTATTACTTTAACCGAGTTATTGTATTATTCTAATTCAGTTATTGTATTTTCTAGTTATTTCTTGTTTGCTATATATGTTAGAATATATTTTGTTAATAGTAGTTATTGTATAGCTTTAACCGAGTTATTCTATTATTCAAACTTAGTTATTGTATTGTTTTAACTTACTTATTTCAAATTAGAGTTGTTGTAAGATGATTCCTTTTTATATTATCTGTTTAAGTTGGTTATAGTAATATTACATATCAATTATTGTATTGTTTAACTTAGTTATTTCAATTTGAAGTTATTGTTGTGGTCTTATATAATTTGCTTATAGTTTCATAATTATTTATAACTTACCCCATTTTTTTGCTTTTAGATCTTTCAGTGAGCTTTTGTTTTCTGCGGATTCAGCCCTCATTAATAGGCAAAATAATGTTCTCGCCGGGAAGAAATACTGGTGGAAAAATGGTGAAAACAACGACAAGACGCGATTTTCGTTGGAAGAAACACTTTTAGACGTAGTATCGGAGATAAACATATGTAATATTTGTGATGTTACCACTGTTTGATGTATTATTTGAAACGCTTAGATGTAATGTTACTGATGCTTAGTTATAACTTATTGGAGATGTTTAAATATAATGTGTTGAAAGTTATACAAAGAAAATAAGTGATTTTTTTTAACCTTGTTATATATATTATTATCATTTTTCTGATTTTGCTATTGCATTAACCAATCTCAATTATTGATTGAATGAAAATAACTAGTTATTCAATTAAACAACATGAAAACAAACACAAGATAGAAATTTGATTATATTTGAGTTTCATCTCAATACAATAACACAATTTACCCATTACAATAACCGAGTTTCTGCATTACAATAATTACAAATACCAAAGTTTTACATTATAATAACTGAGTTTCTGAATTACAATAATTGAGTTTCTACATTACAATAATTGAGTTTCTACATTGGAATAACTACAAATATCAGACTTTCTACATTACAATAACTGAGTTTCTCTACATTACAATAACTAAGTTAATGAATTAAATAAGATGAAAGCTAACAAAAAATGACCAAGTATATACATCAATTTTTCCATTGAACGTCAATTATCCGCGTATATCGTGACTCAACCTGCAAATCACCAAAAAGCAGAATATAACTTAACAGAACACCCAAGAAGTAACTGGATTGTAAAATAAATTGATTGTAAAATAACTATAACTTACGAGTGAATAACTGAATCACATATCGAATAACTGACTTTATTCAGTACAATAACAGAGTTTTCGCATTACAACAATTACAAATACCAGAGTTTCTACATTACAATACCTGAGTTTCTACATTACAATAACTGAGTTCCTACATTACAATAACTGAGTTTCTACATTAAAATAACTATACATACCGGAGAACATTATTCTCAATAAACAAGTTATTTTATTATAGCAACGTAATTATTCTATCATACAACATCAGTTATTCTATTACACGACGTCAACTATTCCATGGAGCATCAATTATCCATGTTCAACATCGTCATTCAACCTGCAAATTACAAAAAAAAAAATGAAATCTTATCAGAATTTGTTGTAATCAACAAATTTTCTGTTGAATTTGTTCATTAGTAATGTTATTAATCATGAATTCGCAAAAAGACATAAATCTGACGAGTGTTTGTTATTCTCATCCTGGTTTTACTGAAATTCACGGAAAATTAAACACAAAAATCGGATTTGATTTGATATATTAGGGTTTTTCCGAAATTTCATCATTAATTGGAGAAAAAACTGATCGTATCAATTAAAATAATTAAATTTGTGAATGAATTTGGTGTAGACGATTGAAATTACAAAAAAAAAATTGGGAAGAATTGATGAATTTGTTGATGAATCTGGATGATTTTGATTGAATTGATGAATTTGTTGTGTTTGTAAAGAGAGAGAAAGGATGAAAAAAGTAGAGAGAAAGTGCGATGAAATGTTTTGTGTGAGCAGGTATATTTGTTACATCAATTGTATATATATGCGGGGGTAACTAACGAAAAGTGGCAAACTCACCGGATCCTGCCTCTCTCTCTCTCTCTCTCTCTCTCTATATATATATATATATATATATATATATATATATATATATATATATATATATATATACATATATATATATACATATATATATACATATATATATATATATATACATATATGTATATATAGAGTAAAGATCAAGTGAGTCCTCCTCTTACATTTGAGTCCATAAGTCCCATTATGGGCCATTGGATCTTGGAAATGAAGGGCTAAGATGAGAACCCAAAAATTAAGGTTAATACTCTAATTTTGCCATCTTCCTCTAATTTTCTCATTAACTACAATAATCCTCCTCATCTTTCATTCATCAACTCATTATCACATCTCCTTATTCTCTCTCTATATCTCACTTCTCCATATTCTCTCCAAAAAAAACCAAGAAAAAAAAAACTCAAAAAACCAAACAAATAAAAAACCCAAAAAATCCAAATAAATCATTTACTCATCTTTTCCTCATTCACCATCCACTTACCACCACCCACCTACCACCACAGTCGCCAACCGCCACCGCCACCACCACCACCACCGCCGCCGCCCGAGGTCTTTTTTTTTTTTTTTTTTTTTTAAAAAAAAAAAAAACTTGATGTTTGGGTAGTCTTTTTATTTTTTTTGTTGTTTTTTTTTCTCCTTATATCGTCTTGCTATATAATATTGTTTTAAATTTGTGAGTTTTTTTTTTTAATTTTAATCTTAGATCTACTAAAGTAGATCAATTTTTTTTTGACCCGTTTTTTTTTTTTTCCATTTTCGTTTTGTTTTTTTTTTTTTTCAATTTTGTTGTTTTGGTCTTTTTTTTTCGGTTATTGACATTCTTACAAATTATAGTGTGATTTTAGTACTAAATCTATTAGTTATGAAATGTCATTTTTTACTTTTTTCTTGTTGATATCACTTTGTTAATATTCGTCTTTTTATATATATTTGCCAAATTTCGTATTTAAAATTTGCTTTTGGTATTGTGTGATTTAGGATCTATTAAAATTACTTTATCGGTTAAAATTACATTTTTTTTCGTTAAAATTACACTTTTTTCCGTTAAAATTACACTTTTTTCCGTTAAAATTACACTTTTTTTGGGTTAAAATCACAGTTTTTTCCTTGTTAAAAATACCCTTTTTTCCGTTAAAATTACACTTTTTTGTGTTAAAATTACACTTTTTTTTCCGGTTAAAATTATAGTACTAAATCTATTAGTTATGAAATCTCATTTTTTACTTTTTTCTTGTTGATATCACTTTGTTAATATCCGTCTTGTTATATATATTTGCCAAATTTCGTATTTAAAATTTTCTTTTGGTATTGTGTGATTTAGGATCTATTAAAATTACTTTATCGGTTAAAATTACACTTTTTTCCGTTAAAATTACACTTTTTTCCGTTAAAATTACACTTTTTTTTGGTTAAAATCACAGTTTTTTCCTTGTTAAAATTACACTTTTTTCCGTTAAAATTACACTTTTTTCTGTTAAAATTACACTTTTTTTCGGGTTAAAATTACACTTTTCCGTTAAAATTACATTTTTTTCTGTTAAAATTACACTTTTTTCCTTTAAAATTACACTTGTCTTCATTAAAGTTACATTTATCTCTACTAAGGTTATCTTCTCAATGACTAAAGTTACGCTTTTGGACTAAAGTTAGAATAATTTGGACTGAAGTTACAGAAATTTGGACTAAAATTACACAATTTGGACTAAAATTACATAATTTGGACTAAAGATACACAAATTTGGACTATAGTTATACAATTTGGATTAAAATTACACTTTTATGGACTAAAATTACACTTTCGTGGACTAAAATTACACTTTTGTAGACTAAATTTATACATTTTTGGATTAAAGTTACACATTTGTAGACTAAAATTACACTTTTTTGGACTAAAATTACACTTTTGTGGACTATAATTACACTCATAAAATGATAAAAGATAAACACACTATCAATTTACTAAGTTACACTTTGGTGGACAATGATTGAAATTGCACAATCTAAATGACTCAAAATAAATGAATTGTGTAACTTTAGTTCAAATTGTGTAATTTTACTCTAAATTTAGTCGTAAATAGTGTATTATTAGTTCAAAATTATTCGTAAATAGTGTATTTTCAGTCCAAAATTGTATTTTTAGTCCAAAATTGTATAATTTTAGTCCAAATTTAGTTGTAAATATTGTATTCAATTTAGTCGTAAATAACTCCATTAGTCCGTCCAAATAGTCCAAATTAGTTAGTCCATATTGTCCAAATTGTCCAAATTAGTTAGTCCAAATTGTCCAAATAGTCCAAATTAGTTAGTCCATGTTGTCCAAATTGTCCAAATTAGTTAGTCCAAATTGTCCAAATAGTCCAAATTAGTCTGTCTAACTTTAGTCCAAGAGTGTAACTTTAGTCATTAATAGAGATAAGTGTAATTTTAACAGGAAAAAGTGTAATTTTAACCGAAAAAAGTGTAATTTTAAAGTAGAAAGGTGTAATTTTAAAGGCAAAAAATGTAATTCCAACAAGAAAAAGTGTAATTTTAACAGGAAAAAGTGTAATTGTAACAGAATTGAGTGTAATTTTAACATAAAAAGTGTAATTGTAACCAAAAAAGTGTAATTGTAAGAAGAAAAAGTGTAATTGTGACAGAAAAAGTGTAATTGTAACAAGAAAAAGTGTAATTCCAACAAGAAAAAGTTTAATTTTAACAGGAAAAAGTGTAATTGTAACAGAATTGAGTGTAATTTTAACATAAAAAGTGTAATTGTAAAAAAAAAAAAGTGTAAATGTAAGAAGAAAAAGTGTAATTGTGACAAGAAAAAGTGTAATTCCAACAAGAAAAAGTGTAATTTTAATAGGAAAAAGTGTAATTTTAATTGGAAAAAAGTGTAATTATAACAGCAATAAGTGTAATTTTAACCAAAAAAAGTGTAATTGTAACAGAAATAAGTGTAATTGTAACAACAATAAGTGTAATTTTAACCAAAAAAAGTGTAATTGTAACTTTAATAAGAAAAAGTGTAATTTTAGCGGATAAAAGTATAATTGTAACAGAAATAAATGTAATTTTAACAAAAAAAGTGTAATTTTAATATACTAACAAGACGGATATTAACAAGGCGTGATTTGTAAAATATAAAACAAGACAATATAATAATAAGACGAGATTTTAAATAACAAATCTGAAAAAAATATAGTCCGTATAACCTAGCAAAAAAATCAACAATACTAGACATAAAAAATAAAAACCAACAAATCTGAAAAAATAAAACCAAATAGATATGCAAAATAAAAAATTGGTAATTCAAAGGGAAAATACACAACAAGGATATCAAAAAACCAAATCAAAATATGAAAACGACACAAAAAAAACAGAAATTAAAAAATGCACAAAAAAAAACGAATATGAAATTCAATCATTCAAACCCATCTGAAATTCACAAAATAAACCGAGATCTGAAATTTAATAATAAAAAAATGCACAAAAAAAATGCACAAAAAAAACCGAGAAGAACTCAAAAATGGTGGACTAATTTACAAAACATTCAAAGGGGGAAAAACCCTAAAATACAAACACACATATTCGAACAAAAAAAAAAAGGCAACAGCAACGACAGGAACGAAAAAGAAAAAAAAGAAGAAAAAAAACCAAGATTGAATGGTGGCAAAAACTAAATAAGAAAAAGAAAAGCAAAAAATAAGAAGGCAACAGCAACGACATTCAACACAACATAATAAGAAAACCAAGATTCAACACAACAAGAACGAAAAAGAAAAAAAAAGAAAAAAAAAAGAAAACAAGAGACAACATCAACGACATTCAACACAACAAATTTATTGCCAAAAACCAAGATCTCAGATGAGAGGAGGAAGGAGGCGACAGTGGTGGAGGAGAGGAGGGAGGCGTGGGCAGGTGTGCCGTTTTTTACGGTACGGCAGGTGGACAGACGGTGGTGGTGGTAGGAAGGATGGAGAGGACGAAGGGAGTGGCGGTCGTGAAAGGTGGCGGTGGTAGGGTGCGGGGTGGCTGTTTGAGGGAGGGAGGGAGGGAGGGAGGGAAGGAGGGGTGGTTGTCGGTTGTCGGGGTGGTTGTTTGAGGAAGGAGGGAGTTTTTTTAAAATTTTCTCAGATTTGGTTTTTTGTTTGATTGGTTTTTATTGTTTTGGTTTTGTTGATGAGAGAAAAATGAGTGAATGTGTGATATAGAGAGAGAGGAGTTTGTAGGTGGGATAAATGATTATGAGGGATGGCTGATTAGTGAGTTCCTTAATTGAAATGAGGAGCTAATTAGAGTAAAATGAATTGTGGCCATCCATTGAGATGCAATCTCCTCCCTCCATCCCCTTCATCCTAAGGCCCTAAGAAGGACTTAAGGACTCAATAGATGTAAGGGACTTAGGAGAACTTGACATCGTTATATATATATATATATATATATATATATATATATATATATATATATATATATATATATATATATATATATATATATATATATAGATTTAGGATCCGGTGAGAACGACTATTCGGTGAGAACGGTGAGAACGACCTTTATAATAAAACTTCACGCGCGTTATTAGATGCTCACAACCAAACTTCATTTCTCATTCTTTCCCATTCACATTTCTCCTCAACTCCTAACAACCCTTCAAATCCCTCATCACCACCTACCACTTTGCCGCTGTCTCCGACGATGGTCGACAACTCCGGCGAGCACACGCGACAGAGGCACTATTATTAACGCCGTCTACGAACGATAACGCCATCGTCATCATGCACGTGCACTAGATCGGTGTCGGCATGGATCATCATCTGTATCTCCGACATCTCAAGTCGATGTCGCAAACTTACCTGCTGCCGACCACAACTTAATAGCATCCATTAAACATTTAAAACCGCCAATTTTCGAACTACACATATCGATTATTATCCTTCTTCAGATCTCGATTTTCCGGCGAAATCTGTGGCTTCAGTAATGTCGCCGGTAGATTTGAAGCAAGAGTGGTGATAATTGGTGAGTGGTAGTAGACGGTGGTAACTCAAGTAAATTTGGCGATGGTTGAGTCCGACGAGGGTGGGGTGTGTGGTGGTGGTCATCTGCCATTTTATGAATTTGTATTGGTTTTGTTTTGTAATTGGCAATAAAATGTCATTGATTCATTATTCTTATGAGTAATGTGGTCGTCGGAGTTGCTCAGTAAGTAATCAGGCGCCGTCGTCTGAGGTCGGTAATGGCGACGATAGTGGAGCGGCTGGCCGTCGGGGGCAGTGGTGGTGTTGGTCAGGGGCGCATGGTGGTGGTGCAGTGGTAGTTAAGGTGGTGAATTGATATTTTGTAATTAGGGTTTAAATTTGGGGATTTTTATTTAATTTGGGGGTTGTATCCAAGTCATATTAGATTTGTGTATCTAGGTATCATATTAATCTATCTTGAATAATATTATGTGTATATAGGTATTCTGTTTTTTTTTCCTTTTTCTTTTTTAAATTATAAGCTGAAATAATTGTATCTAGTATAGTAAAAAATGAATCTACATCGTCATAAAATGTATCTAAAATTTATGTAAAAAGCGTATTTATAATAGCGTAAAGTGTTTTTGAGAATTTATGAAAAAAAACGTATCTAACATTTATTTTAATGTATCTATACATTAACAAAATGTACATAGAATAAAAGTCAAAAGTGTACCTAGGATAAAAAAAAGTGTATATAGAATTCACTTAAAAATTGTACCTAGAATAAAAAAGTGTATTTACATTCTTAAAATGCGTATATAGAATTTTGGTAAAAAGTGTACCTATATTAGTTAAAAGTATATATGAGATTTGGTAAAAAAAAAGTGTATCTACATTCTTAAAATGCGTATATAGAATTTTGGTAAAAAGTATATATACCTTAGTTAAAAGTGTATATGAGATTTGGTAAAAAAAAAAAAAAAAAAAAAGTGCGCCTTTTATATATATTCTAATATATCTAGTGCGATTTATTAATATAAGCGTGAAATATTTATTATAAATAGTTACTTATGAAGGGTCGTATTCTAGATAATGTCTAATATTGTTCGGTTGTGTAAGTCTTGGTTCTACCGGATACTATGGGTGAGCCAGAGGCCCTCTAGTTGCGGTATGAACGTCGGGAGTGATGTTACCATCCGTACTTATGGTGATGCAGGCCATAAGTATGAATGTGACATTAATCATCCCGTCCCTGAGTCACGGTCCTATCGGATACTAGGGGTGAGCCATAGGCCCTCTAGTTGCGATAAGGTCGTCGGGATTGATGTTCCCATCCGTACTTATGGTGAGATGCAAGCCATAAGTATGAATGTGACATTAATAATCCCGTTCTATATGCTTGTTTGTTGTGCTTGTTTGTTATATGTATATATATATATATATATATATATATATATATATATATATATATATATATATATATATATATATATATATATATATATATATATATAGTGCGAACCGTATTTAACTAGCTTAAACCAATGTTTTTTTTTTTTTTTTTTTTTTTTTTTTTTTTAGATACATTTTATTTCCTTGCTAGTTACACCTCTTATTCAGATACATTTTATAATATATGTAGATACACTTCTTCCACACTAAAATTCTAGATGCACTTTTACACTTTTTTTAGCACTAATTTTTTTGGGATATTAAAACTAACTCTCAAGATACATTTTATACTATTTGCAGATACACATATCAGAATTGTCAGATACACATGTCACTACTCCTAGATACGCATATCAGTACTGCTAGATACACATGTCAATAATCCCAAATACGCATATCGGTACTGTCAGATACACATGTCAATACTTCCAGATACACATATTGTACGTGTATCCAGTAGTATTCATATACGTATCTAGTAGTATTTATACACGTAAACACCCCAAACACTACTTCCCACCACCACGCACCACCACCACCACCACCTACTGCCGCCACCACCACCCACCGCCGCCAGAACCCCACCGCCACCACCCCAGACGCGACACCATATGTCACAATCCGTCGTCGACAGTAACGCATATAAACTGAAAGCAGAAATGGTGGAATTACAAAAATGAGAAGGAGAAAGAAAAGATAGATCTCCTACAATTAAACCACTAACTCGCGACCACACTATGAAGGCCATGCAGGTCTAGGATCTTAGGTCTAGAATGTCGTCTACCATACCCAGAATAGCCAAGACACCGGAGTACACCACTGCAAAGAATTTCAAATTCTAGAAATAGCGGTAATAGATCACAGTTTGCCAATTGCAATTCACAAATCACTTCAGTAGAAAGACAATCTAGAATCCCTCACGGAAACTGCATAACTTAACATAGAAAAACTAGTCAACTCCATCTAGACGATTATCAGTATATTTTTTTTCCATGAAAATTTATCTATTCTCTCCAGGCTATCCCTTTCCTGCGCCACGCTTTGATAATACACTTCACACTGATGACAGCAAGAAGAATCATTTGTCTATTGCCTTACACAGCCTCGTATTCTCTGGAATTGCTACATTTTTCAAAGTTCTTACATATTTCAACAAATGCAACAATTCCAACAAATAGGAGGGCAGCAGTTAACATTTAACAGGGTGCTATGGCCAGACCAAAGCAGAAATGGTGGAATTACAAAAATGAGAAGGAGAAAGAAAAGATAGATCTCCTACAATTAAACCACCAACTCGCGACCACGGCCACAACATGTCCTCCTCACACCACCCAATTTCGCAACCTAGCCACCTTGCAAGGCTAGATCTGGTCGCCAATAACACGCCGTTGATACACAACCTTTGATACCACCCAATTTAGTGAGATTCCAGAGTGAGCTGCAAGGAACAATGACAACTCGGTGAGTCGACTCACCGTTCAAAACGAGTTCAGCCTTAAGAGAGCGTAAAACGACGACGCCGACATAGTCAACGTCAACGAGGAGTTCGACGACGAGTTTTGTGTCTCCGGCAAACGTTGCGTCGATTAGTTGTTGAGACGCCGCGTTCGCTTCATCCGAGGCCACCAGATATACCCGGTTCACCGCTCGTACGCCGCCGTGCATCGATTTGATTTGACGGTTTTGCCCTTGGTCTTCCTCCATGTTGTTCAGACACGCAAAACGAAGCGCATTGAGCTTGGGTCTTTTGCTATGGAGATGCAACGACGGATAAGTGAAGATCCATGCCTCTCTCTCCACGATCTACCCCACTTGGAACTCGAAAATGGAAGATAAAATTAAGGTCTGGGTGTGGTTAGAAACGACGGAAACAACGTCATCTGTGTCGACGGCGTGACTTTCCGGCGAGGGCTAATACCCTATACTTTTGTGGGTTAGTGGCTTGTTTGTGGGGGTGAGAAGAAAAAGATCAGGGAGTATTGAATATATTGGGAAAAGGAGTTGCGTTGGTACTTGGTAGAGATTTAATCTTGTCCTTTGAATTGTTTGATCTAGTGGCTGGGAGAGAGTTCGTACAGTTCATATTTTAAGATAGTTCGTATGGGATCTTGATTCTATATATATATATATATATACACAAAGTACAACATAAAGACGCGGACAACCAGACAAAAATTCTATCTCTTAGATTCCCACTTTTATTAAACCTCATCCTAAGGTTACTATAAATACTCCAAGTCCCAGATCATTGAGGAGGACGGAGGATAGACACAAAGACGAGAGACTCACATATACACACGACCAGCTCCAGAAATTCAATACTCTCATACACCGTCTCAAATATACTACCCCAGATCCCAGTTTCAAAATCAAACCAAAAAGAGCCGTTAATTTTTGACAAAGTCAAAATTCATTCATAGTCGAAATCAAAATAGGCCTGAGGGTACCAAATCAAATACGTTTTCTTTACTCTTTTATTTCATCTTTTATTTATTTTCTCAATTTTATTGTCTTGTTTGTATAATTTGTATATAATCTTACCTATTTAACTTGTCCATAAAACTAATTTGTATCGTCTTGTAAAAATTGTCTAATAGTCTTTTAAATTCATCAAATATATAATATTACAAATAAATAGTAGAGGCCGTCATTTTGATGGGCGGTCCAGGTGCCTAACACCTTCCCGACCTTACCTTTACCCCCGAATCTGAATCTTTGGTTCAGACCAGAGTGACGGATCAATCCCCATACAAGGGATCAAAAGGGGCTTTTCCGTTAAAATTATTTTTGTATGTTTTTTTATAAAACCTACTGGCGACTCCTATTATTTATTTATTTTTTAAAAAAGAGATTTTTTCAAGGACTTTACAGTGGCGACTCTGCTGGGAACTTAATAAGAGAGTAAGACTTGAAATTTCTTTATAATCTTATATATTTGACGTCTTTTTATTTATTTATGATAAAGGTCACGATGTTGTATTTGTACGATTTGTGTTCACCTCCTATTTTGCAAATTATATGTTCCGTATCAAAATTCTAATCCAATTTGTATTTTGACTTTAGAAAAGAAAGTTTATGATAAGCACTAAAATTAATGTTAAATTTGGTGTCGAATTGCTTCACATCTATGTGTTCTCTCTTTATCATGCTTAGTGTCAGATTTCGGTGGCGATATAGTCGAATATACTGTATCTCGTTTGTCATAATTACTACTATCTTAGATAGGGATGGCAATGGGTCGGTCCAGGTGGTCAATGAAGAAGACCGACCCACTCACCCATCCCCAAACACGGGGCCCAGACCACCTGCACTCAAAGGGTCTAAAATTATTGGACCCTTACCCATACCCAACGGGTCCGGTTCGGGTCCGGGTCCGACCCAGACCCTTGCTTGAACACTTTCCTCCTGTGTATTTTCAAAATGGCCTGACTTCATTTGCCATACTTAGTTCGTCCTTATTCACATTAGTATACATTTGCCATACTTAGTTCGTCCTTATTCACATTAGTATACATTCGAGCATCATTTACAGTCTAAATGATACAAAACTTAAATTAAACAATGATTAAACAAAGAGATTGACGAGAATAATGATTAAAACCGGACTTAGAATATACCGTTCATCCAACAACAATGCATGAATAATGATTAAAAATAAGGAGATTGAGCGAGAATAATGAAAGGAAATAAGGAGATTTATAATTAAACAAAGAGATCGAACCTTTGTGAAAGCAGAAGGCCCGTCGTTGACTCGCTGGCGTCGTCGCTGGCGTCGGTTGATGGAATCGCCGTCATCCACAGTAGGGTTTGAGAAAGGGGGAAGTTTAGGGAAGAAGGTGATTTAGAATTAGGGTTTGAGGAAGTGTTGAATGAATGAATGGTGTTGTCGGCTGTGTGCGTGTGTTTTGTTTAAGTTTTTTTTTTTTTTTTTTTTAATTACACGTGTTATGACTTATGAGTCATTTGTTTTTTTTTTTTTTTTTTTTTTTTAAAAATTATACGGGTCTAAGGGTCGGGTCGGGTCCCAAATAATCAGACCCAGACCCAGACCCGAATTAATTTACTAAGACCCATACCCGACCCATGCCCATTGGGTCCCAAAAAATTAGACCCAGACCCGACCCATTAGGGTCCGACCCGAAGGGTCTGGGTAGGGTCCCCGACCCACTGCCATCCCTAATCTTAGACACATAATATTTGATGCGTGTTGTATGTTTATATTGTGGATCCTATTAATAGCATGGCAAATTTTGTTGTATTTTTTTCACTTGCGGACAAAAAAATGTGTAGGCTCTCCGTAAGCCATTATTACGCCATCGTAAGTGAAGAGTCAAGGGCGAGAACACCTATCAGGGGGAAGGGGTGAATTAGGTGTCTATTTAAAAATTTAAGCTTAATGAAAGTTTTTTTTAAAACTCTTAAACACTTTAGACAACACTTAGATGAAAGGAGAAGTTGATAATTATGACTATAGAGTTAGAAGTAATCAACAACAATTCAGCAAGCAGAAGTCACAGTGTACTCAACTGTTGTTTATGAAGTTAAAACGTGAGTTTAGATTGACAGCGAAAATAAAACAAAATAGACACGACAAACGATGTTTTTAAAACTGGTTCGGTCACTACTCCACGACCTACGTCCAGCGCTATTTTATTAAACGTCTTAGAAGTAACCTCATACAAACTAAGACCACCCCGAATAATAAAACAACTCCCCAACCTACTCCAGTTGCTAATGCTTAAAAGCTACTCCGCTTCCAAGACTTTTGTTTTGGGCTACTCCGCCGAAAGACTCCGTGCTTAAAGCTACTCCTCAATAAGACTTTTGCTTTGGGCTACTCCGTCGAAAGACTTCATGCTCAAAAGCTACTCCGATTCGAAGACTTTTTGCTTAAGATAACTCTATCCTATGACTTTGGTTTGGTTCTACCCGGTTGTTACAGGACTCCACTTATCACAATGTTGTTCACACAATGGAGGAGAAAAAGTTAAAGTACAAACACGGGATCCTCGAACTCATTTAAATGACTAGGTGCAACACAAAAAACCCATTAAAAGACTTAAAGAGAAAAAACAAACTTATAAAATGTGACTCAATAATTGTTACGTGATAAACGATTTTGCTAAGTTAATCTACTCGATAAAGCTTAAGTCTTTTTCGGTTTAAAACTCGTTGTTGCACACTTCTAAAAATGAATTAAACAAGGTATTTATAGTGTCCAAGTAGTATAATTTACACATTAAAATATCTCACACACCATTAGTCCAAGTGATAAAAATAATGTAAATAGTTTGCTTGGACAACATGCACAAGTCACCGAAATTCTTCTTTAAGTAAACCGAGTATTCTTCCTCAAGAAACTGGTGTATACTCAAGTAAGAAATCAGGTTAGTGCACACACAAATATGGGTTGAGTTTTCCATCAAGAAACACGCATAAATGGTTGTGTTTATGGGAGCCATAAACATTTCCATAAATGTAAAAAACAAACAACTCATTTATAGAAAGTGTCTTATTGTGCAAGCAAACTCTTTAGCAAGACATTGAAAGCTCTATTTTCTTCAAAGATATCAAAAACATTTTCAAAAAACTATTTGTGAACATTAAAGCATTTTAACAATAGTTCAAATATTTTCGAAATATTTCTTTGAAGGACGAGTCAAAAGTAACTGTAACACCCCCATACTCCGAGTGCCTTACCAGGACCACTCAGGTATGAAGACATCACCATCTCGGTTGCCCGAGGCATGATAATCAAATAGACAAAACAGAAACAACATTTATTATAAATACTTTAATGAATGAATACAATCCTTGAAACCCAAACTGAAAGTACGATACATTATTCCAACCTAACTGTTCTCAACTGAAATAGAAATAAAAGCTAAACTACAGCGGAAGACTCTATCGTCATGTCGTGGCCATCCCAGCTATCCCCGTATCATCTCTATACCTGCTCAATATCTGCTCACCATCCCCGAATGGATCACCGCAGGTTTTACAAAACAACACCGGGTCGATACTAATCACACAATCAAAATAAATAACAACAATAAGACAAACAGACAAATTTGAATCAATCACACACACAACCACATCCAACCAACCGTCTCAATCACTCGATCGTCCACTGGACCCGCCGCCCGATGGGGGACCGCAGCCGTTCCCACCTAAGCCCCGCTCATCGTACGAGCGATAACCCTGTCCATTAATGTGCACATCCCCTTTCGTGGCGGGTTCCACGAAGGGCGAAACTAGGGCGTGAGATCACTCCCGCAAGTGACCCCACTCAGCCGAGAACGCATCTCGAGAACCATCACAACACAACCACAATTACAATTACAATCACAATCACAATCATTATATCAAACAACTAATTACAGCACATCACCAATATCCCATTATGGGACTAATACTGAGTAGGAAATCCTACCTGAAAAGCACAACACGCAGACGGTATCTACAGCTGTCTCAAAACGCCTCTTCTATGAATTCTCCTCCTAACATATAACACATAAAGACTACTATTCAAATACTACTCATAACAATCCCCAAATCCCAAATTAGGGTTTCATCAATCTTAACAAAACGGTATATAAATTATATTAAAAGCTTACCCTCGACGCAAGGAATCCAACGACACAAACTACGATGCAATCCGACCGTCTGAACTCCGGGAATTGTCAAGAACGCGATTAGGAAGAAGACAAGTTGCTTTCTCTCTTAAACAGGTTTTAGGTTTTGTAAAAAGTGATTTAGAATAAAGACGAATTGATTTAAATACCTTAATCGCGTAATTAACAAAACCCGAGAAAAACCCCGATAAACCTGGACACTCGATCGAGTACCCAAGGTACTCGATCGAGTACCCTACTCGATCGAGTGCCCCACTACTCGATCGAGTGCCCAACAACAGTCGAAACTATTTTATTCTGCAACATACCCTTACTCGACAGAGTAAGGGCTACTCGATAGAGTACCCCCAAGACCATAAATACGGAGTATTACAGTCTTCCCTCCTTAAAAGGAACTTCGTCCCCGAAGTTCAAACCACTACCAAACAAAGGTACTCCCATAAGCTTCCCGACTCAAGGTCAAAAATAAACACAACGTGAAACACGCTACTAACCCAACTTATCCCGACAAACATACCGACACAACATATACAAGGGGTGTAAAAACTCTTAAAAACTCTCGCGATCATCTCCTACCCCCCTAAAAGAAACAAGGTTACGTCCCCGTAACCATACATACCTGATCAAAAAGGAAAGGGTAACGCTCTTTCATGATATCCTCCGCCTCCCATGTAGCTTCCTCAGTCTCGTGGTTAGACCAAAGGATCTTAAGCAACACTGTCTCACCACCCCTAGTCTTTCTAACTTTTCGGTCTAGGATCTGCTTAGGCACCTCAAGGTACGATAAAGACTCATCCAGCTCCAAGCCCTCTGCCTCCAACACATGTGACGGGTCACTCACATACTTCCGCAGCTGCGATACATGAAACACATTATGCACTCTCTCCAAAGCAGCCGGTAAAGCCAAACGATAAGCCACTTCCCCAACTCGCTCTACGATCTCATAAGGCCCTATAAACTTCTGACTTAGCTTGCCTTTCTTCCCAAATCTCATAACTCCACGCATAGGAGACACTTTCAGAAGAACCTTGTCCCCAACCTGAAACTCTATGTCCCGACGATGTAGATCTGCATAACTCTTTTGTCGATCCTGGGCTGCTCTCATCCGTTCCCTGATCATCTTAATCTGTTCCACCATCTCATGTACCATCTCTGGTCCTAAAACCACTGCCTCAGCACTATCGTCCCAACAGATTGGACTCCTACATCTCCTCCCGTACAAAGCCTCAAACGGTGCCATACCAATACTAGTGTGATAGCTGTTGTTGTAAGAAAACTCTATTAAATCCAACCTCTGCTCCCAGCTACCACCAAAATCCATCACACAAGCTCGCAACATATCCTCAAGAGTCTTGATTGTTCTCTCGTCACGCCCATCCTGTCGCAGGATGAAATGCTGTACTCATCTTCAAAGTTGTTCCCAACAATTCCTGCAACTCCTTCCAAAACCTTGATATAAACCTCGCATCTCTGTCAGACACTATGTCCTTAGGGACTCCATGTAACTTAAGCACGTTCTTTCGATAGGCCATAGCCAATTGTGCCTTAGTCCATGTATCTTTCATTGGAACAAAGTGAGCTGACTTGGTCAACCGATCCACTATCACCCAAATCATATTGTTACCTTGTTGACTCTTAGGTAAACCCACAATGAAATCCATGGAAATGGATTCCCACTTCCACTCAGGCACCTCCAAGGACTGAACCTTACCTTGTGGTCTTCTCTGTTCCCCTTTAACTCTCTGGCATGTCAAACAACGGGACACAAACTCAGCGGTCTCTTTCTTCATCCCAGGCCACCAAAACGTTTTCTTCAAATCTTTGTAAAGCTTGTCTCCACCGGATGAACTGAATATGGTGTGCAATGCGCTTCATCATGATTGTCTTCTTCAACTCCTCGTCATTAGGAACACACCACCTACCATCAAACCTCAAGCTACCATCTCGTATGAATGGAAAACCGGACACCGTCCCTTTCTCTACTCCGACTCTCCACTCCACTATCTTAGGATCCAAAGCCTGTTTACCTCGAATGTCATCATAAAACTCCATATGTACTGTCATATCACTCATGGTATCTCCTTTCTGCATCATATGAATCCCAAAGCTCGCTACCTCATCCCTCAACCTCATCAAAGATAGAGCTGTACACACGGAATGTACACTCTTCCTACTCAAAGCATCAGCAACAACATTGGCCTTCCCTTCATGGTAGATGATTTCCATGTCGTAGTCGCCAATTAACTCCATCCACCTCCTCTGTCTCATGTTCAACTCCTTCTGCGTGAAGATGTACTTGAGACTCTTGTGATCCGAAAATACTTTAAAGATTGCTCCATAAAGGTAGTGCCTCCAAATCTTGAGAGCAAACACCACTGCACCCAACTCCAGGTCATGAGTAGGGTAGTTCTCCTCATAAGGCTTCAACTGCCTAGAAGCATAGGCAATTACTTTACCATTCTGCATCAACACACATCCCAACCCATTCTTCGAGGCATCTGTATAAACCTCGAAATTCTCGCTCCCTTCAGGTAATGCCAAGACAGGAGCTATGGTCAAACGCTCCTTTAAGGTTTGGAACGCCTTCTCACAACTCTCATCCCAACGAAACCTGTTCTCTTTCCTCATCAACGCTGTCATCGGTCTAGCTATCTTGGAGAAATCCTTCACAAACCGCCTGTAGTATCCAACTAAACCCAAGAAACTCCTTACCTCAGCTACATTCTTCGGTGCTTCCCACTTTGTCACTGCCTCAATCTTCGCCGGATCCACAGCTACCCCATCTTTAGAGATTACATGCCCCAGAAAAGCAACTTTCTCCAACCAGAACTCACACTTGGACAGCTTAGCATACAACTCATGATCTCTCAACGTCTGCAACACGATCCTCAGATGCTCCTCATGCTCCTCCTTAGTCTTAGAGTAGACTAGGATGTCATCGATAAACACTACTACGAACTGATCCAAGAACTGTCTGAAGATCCTATTCATCAAATCCATAAACACTGCCGGCGCATTGGACAACCCAAATGGCATCACCACATACTCATAATGGCCATACCTCGACGTGAAAGCTGTCTTCGGTATGTCCACGTCTCTAATCTTCACCTGATGGTATCCCGACCTCAAATCGATCTTAGAAAAGACCGTTGCACCACTCAACTGATCAAACAGGTCATCTATCCTTGGCAAAGGATACTTGTTCTTTATCGTCACACGGTTCGACTCCGGTAATCTATGCACGACCTCAAACTCCCATCTTTCTTCTTCACGAACAGGCGGTGCTCCCCAAGGCGATACACTTGGTCTAATGTACCCCTTCTCTATCAAATCATCCAACTGTCTCCTAAGTTCCTCCATCTCCTTAGGACCCATACGGTACGGTGCCTTAGAGATTGGCCCCGTCCCTGGCTTCAACTCAACGGTGAAATCTATCTCCCTCTTCGGTGGCAACCCCGGAATCTCCTCTGGAAAGACATCTGCATACTCTCCCACCACTGGTATCTCCTCATCTGCATACTCTCCTCCACTGTTTTGTCTATTTGATTATCATACCTCGGGCAACCGAGATGGTGATGTCTTCATACCTGAGTGGTCCTGGTAAGGCACTCGGAGTATGGGGGTGTTACAGTAACCGTTGACTAAACTGTTGTTTTTGCACCTAGACATAAATTCGAGTTAAAGATCTCCTTACAACACATGACTTTAACACTATTGACAATCTTCATCTTTGATATTCATGATGACTTTCTTGATAACTTTGAATTGATAATTGAAGTTTCATGCTACATGGTTAAACTTAAGAGGCACACAATTGGGTTTCTTCAGTAAGCTACCCTGACTTACCCTCGGTAAAGTGTCTTGTATACATAGAAGGTCCATTTGACCGTCTAAGCCTTACACGAATTTTCCACCTCATGACGTCGTGTTTTGACAACTCGCTTGGTCCATTCGACTGGGTTAGCACAAAATCGAGAGATACCCTCGGGTATTTTAATGTTGCGAGTACCCAATTTTCTACCCATAAAACTAACCATAAATCCCGTAGATCCTATGAATAGGTTAAATTTTGATGTATGTTTTGCTTGTTAAATATTCTTGACATGTATAATTTTTGCTTGTAATAATCCTACATATAACAATAACCGATTAATAAAAATAGTACGTATAACCGGATAAGTATGGACCAGTAAACGTATGTTAGCTAACATCAGTAAGCGTCGAACGTACTGCATAGATACTTGACATTTTTTTTTGACAGCAGGTGAATAACTTACATTAATGTAACCGATACACAGTAAGCTATTGGACTAGGTAGCACCAGACACTTCACAACAAGATCTAGCACTACAAAGCCATACAAAGAGATAACATAACCTTTAAATAAAAATAAATTTACAACATTAAGGTAAGCAAGGAAGAAGATGGTAGGAAGGCAAAAGACGGTAGCTTGATCACGAACGTTGATTTCATCTTCATTGACACGAAAGACCTCCACAAACCGTCGATACATACAAACGACGGAGTGACAACGACTAAGTGCACTTACGCTCTTGCGAAAAGAACGTAGAAGGAAAAGAAGAGAAGCAAGACGGAATCTGCCCTCGGTGGAGAAAAAACTCCTACACCTAAGAAGTCGCACCCATTGATCATAGTACCGACGGACCGAGAAAGCCAACACACAATGAGAAGCACGAACCCCCAGAGACACAAGCACCATAACACCCGCACCATTTACGGGACTTGGCTTACCACCAAAGATACGACTAAGCCTCCTATTTAAGGAGATTATTAGAGAATAAAAACAAGACATAAAAAGAAAGAGGGACACCATTTGACAAGAAGACCACCGCCTCAATCCCATCAAACGCCACCACCGGAAACCCAAATCCACCCTACCCAACACGCCTCAACCAGAAAGAAACAGACCCCAACAAACATGACTAACCCCAACCAGGAAACTGCCGGATGCGATCACCATCCACAAAGACACGTCCACCCAACAAAAACCAAACACCAGAAACTGAGACTCCAAATTCCAAACGAACCCCCCCAGAACCATCGGCACACATCCAACCCATCCATCTAAAACCACATTAAACAGACAAAAGAAGACCAGGAAAAAGGGACCAATCTGGTGGGGGAGGGGGCGAGGGGAAGGGGAAACACCAGATCGTCCCAAGACCACCACCACTTAACAGAAAAAACCACCCAGATGAGCTATGCTCATCAATCAGACACCACGACGACCAACAACGACGGGACTTACCAGGGGTGGGGAAAGGGGCGAGGGAGAGGGGAAACACCCCTGGAACGCATGCGACGCTTCGATGACAGGACAGGAGAACGTGGAATGGACCGACCTCAGAAAAGACCGTAAAAAACCAGCCAAATCACCGGACGAACAGGACGGAGTCCACAAAACGGAGAACGAGGGGGTGAGATCAGGCCATTGGGGGCCGCCAAAAAGAGGAACCGTGATCAATCACCGGAGATGGGGCAAGGAGAAACCCCATCTCCGGCGAAGGGTAGGGGGACAAAGTGGGGTGGAGTTTGGAAAGGGGAGGCGGCGGGTCAGAAGCAAGAAATTAGGGTTTTCTTGTTTTTAGAGAGAAGAGGGCGGTTTTTAGAGAGAGAATCAAACAATTTCCGTTTGTAAGTGGTCGAAAATTAATATAGATATGCTCCTTGACATTATGGTAATAGATTAGCTAACTTTTGCATGAAGTCGTTACGGATTAGTCAACTTTTACATTAACAAAATTTATTCTTTGCATTGGCCTTTGTGCATATCCATAATAATATCACATTGTTTATAGTTTAAGGGAAACAAAGCCCTTCATCAGTACATAAAATCATTGATGCATGTGTACGGATTTGCATTTATTGTAAAATTTTCTATTCCTCTTTATTTTTCTTTCCTTTAACAAAAAATAATAGGTGTCCTAATTTAAATTTTCTTTTTAAAAACAAATATTCTTCCATTCTATTTTTCAAAAAGACTCATTTGTGATCCATTATAATATAAAATTCTACGACACCCACTTTATATACCATTTAGGTAGCACGGACACTTCTCCTAATCAGTCGTCCCGTGTCCGACACCGAGTCGGACATCGACAGTCCTCGGACACACGCCGAAACGTGTCGGACACCTATGAAGCCGTGTCTAACTTTCTATATTTATTCGGGCACGTGTCTGGCGCGTGTCCATGGTATTTGAGCCGTGTCCGACGCGTGTCCATGACATTTGGACATCATTTGAGGTGAATTATGTTCTTTAAACGAGAAATGAGTTGTCGAAAGAGATTGATTAGAAGATGCGTTTGAATAGTAAATGAAAATGAGTTATAATCAATGACAAATTTTAACTTCATTTATTTAAATTTAATATCAAATAATTTTATAAAAATAAAATCGAACATTTATAATTATAAAATATATATTTTATTAAATTTAAATAACGTGTCTCGTGTCCTAAATTTTATGGGATGCCGTGTCACGTTTCCGTGTCGTGTCCATGTCCATGTCCATTTTGGTGCTACCTAGTATACCATTGCATCCGACTCACTCAAATTTTCCATACGCTTCACTGAGTTCTAAGTTAGCCTTGAATAGTTTTACACAAATTGTTAGATAGGACGGTCTTATAGCATGAGACCAATCCAAGTATAAGCCCAAAACAAAGACCAAAATGCTATTGCCCATTTACTCCTATACAAACAGAAAGAAAGATGAAAGATGCCGCTCATCCAGTTTCTAATTCTCTATGCTCAAAACAGTTTAATCAACGCCAAAAAATCCATATCGCCAATCTTGATCTCGGATTCTCGGCCATGAATGACGATCCTTCTAGGCGCACCCCTTCTACGGCATATATTCATCCCAAACTTATGAGTTTTCAACTTTAGACATTAAGTTATCAAACTATCCATCAAAAATCCCACTTTATACAAATGAATCAAATTCTTAAAACACCCAGTTACTAAAGTAAACTTACAAAAAATTACACCTAAAAAAACAAAGCGTTTATAAACTCAAAACCAAACAATAAGGACTTAGTTTTCAAATTAAAATTGCAAGTTTTGAAATTAAAACTACTATTATACCAAATCTCTCACAAGTAAAATAAAACATTGGTTGAGAATACAAATCTCAATATATAGATGATGAATATATGAGTTTTAGTTAGAGAGTTATAAGTTTAAGTTAGAAACTGAAAAGTTCTATATATTTGATAACTTAGTTTTGGGTTAAAACTTAAAATCATCAGTTGTCAAAATAGAAATTTGAATTTTCATCTTAAAATCGGGTATTTTTACAATGTTATTCCAAACCTGGTGGTTGGCGATGCCGCTGTAAATACCGGCGTATCTTTATCGTGTTTATTGAATAGTGGATGGAGAAGAGAGGATTGAGCCAAGCCATTGTGTTTGTTGTAACCGGCGCCTCAAATATGGTCGGATCGATCTGTGTTTGCAGAGGTGGCGGTGGCGATGATTGTAAAGGTGCTGGTGATGGTGATAGCGGCCATGACGCAACTGAATCACGATGCTGGAGGTTTAGTTAAGAGGAGTTACTGCTGCTTAGTTTTTCACTTTATTTAAGATGAGATTGGTTTTGGGCTAAATCTTCTATTGGATCCGTCCTATGCTATAGGACGGTCCTATAGGAGAGTTACTGATAATTTTAATATCCTATACGACAATGAATGATCTTATTATGATAGAGGCTTGGCTTTAAGATGGGGCAACATTCCAACTTACATGTTTGGGTCAACATAACTATAAAAATGGCCAATCTCTTTGATATAGTGCGTCAAGTTTCAACGATAAGGAGGTTTTGTATTTTTTAACTAGTTTTTGTACCCATACAATGCACGGGCTAGTTTTCGTACTTTAGTACATGTTATATTGTTTTGGTGCGTTTAATAATATTTGACCTTATTTTTATCTGGCAAAGAAATAAAAGAAATGTAAGATAATGTAAACATGTAATAAATAACTCAATGGATAGTAAAGAGTATTTTATTACTTAATTTTAATGACATATAAATTAACGACTTAATGACTCACATAATATACCCATTATAATCTTAATTTTGTACCAACTTTACTCGTAAGTTTGTTTTTTCTAATTATTTGTGTCATTTGCTAAATATGTGACTCCTTACAATAATAGGGAGTGATATACATAAGAGTGTTATACATTGTTGTCTCAACTTGTTTGTCTATGAAATTAAAAAAACGGTCGATAAAAGTTAAAATTTTGTATATACACATATTGAATTTATAGTGTTCAGACTTAGCTCCTTATTGTGTTTTACCACAAGCGAGTGTCTCACTTTAATAACATAAGAAGAGAGTGGTAGTGTTACTCTCTCAAGCTTTTTTATCTTTTACTCGTTTATTTTCATAACTTAACTATTAGTTTTATTGATCGGCATTTCTATACAAAAAACATGGTTTATAGCGAAAGATCTAAATAATATATTTTAATTAACTATTAGCAAGGAGCCAAGGGCATGTGACTTATGCGAATAAAAATTTTAGAATCAATACAAATTTGATAAATATAACGATGAAATATAATTATATATCTCCTGTTCTTGATGAACTTTTATGTGAGCCATTCTAACAACTATTACGATGAATTCTAAGAAAATTGGATAGATATTTTTAAAATGTCATATTTTATGTTCTAATAATATTCTCCGTGATATATATAAGGTTAGATTTGAGAGAAAAGTAATAAGATGATATTATCAAGAGCAAAATTTTAGAGGGGAACTCCAGTATTTATTATTAGTAGTAGAAGATATGCAAAACTAACTACACGTTTTATGGAATCACATAATAAACTAGAGATTTATGCATATACAATTCCAAACATAGATGTTTCTTCTTCATTAATCCAAGGTTGTAAAAAAAACAATACTATTATACTTTGTGATAACTATTACATTTTCTAATTAATGAGAAAAGAAAGTATACACAAGTACTTTTAAAAAAAATATTTATCCAAGAATTATTGTGAATTACATAAGAATATATTTGATGTAAAACGAAAAGTTACTTGAAGGCTTAAAAGCATTGGAAATCGGAACATGAAGTGCAGAATAAATATCGGGTTTTTACCAATAATCATGCAAAATATTTAATCCTCTTATAACACTATTAAAATGTCAAATTGACATCTTTGCATCATACTTCAATACTTTGACAAGCAAATTGATTTGTAACCTGTTAGACAAAATTAAAATAGAAGAGAAGTGTTACATACGGAACTAAAGTGTATGTGTTCCGGGTGTAATTCCAGAGCAAGTATCGTTACCACCCGTGGCTTGTAGAATAATGTCTTGAGTTGAACCCTTCTTGTCTTTATCGTTCCTCTCGGCCTCTCCTGCAACAATGAACGAACTGAGGGCTTGGCTTTGTGCCAAGCGTACTCACTCCGACGCTCAAGTCAGTAAACTTAAAGGATTAAGCTGTGTTACTTGGCTAGGCATATATTGTAGAGAGATAAGGAAGATATTACCAGATGAATAGTGTATTTTAGGTTTAGTTGTGGGATCCTTTCCTCAATGAGGGTTGAGGAGTATTTATAGGCTTTCACCTTTTGTCACGTAGTGGCCAAGTGGCCAAGTGGCTATCAGGTGGAAAGACCGTTCTACCCTCGACCGATGGACCTATGGCAGGCCGGCCGAGGGCCTTGGATGTGAGTACGCGGATATGCGTCCCGGCTGGCAGGTTGTCAGGCCGAGACTCAGGTGGCAGGCCGATGGGATGCATCGGTTGGGCTGTCTAAGTCGTTGACTTGCTGTGGATATCTTTGACCTTGCTCAGTGTGTTGACTTGGTCAGCGGTGCAGAATATGCCCCATCAATTTGCCCCCAGCGTAGTCTATGCCGTGGTATGGGCTCCGATGTATGCTGAGCATATATTCTGCAGAGTAAATTTCGAAAATCTTTCAGTCGGTGTCTTCTTGTGTATCGGCGTGGCTCTTGTTAGGCCGCACCATATACCATATCCCCCCTCCACATGGATGCGTAAAGGGTATCCGATGTGGAAAAGAACATGACGCCGGCGAGACCAGGGCCGAGAGTGCTTAGGTTGACTTTGATTGCCCCCGGCCGTGCTTCATGGCTTGGTTGATCGGTGGCCGGCGGAGACTAGATACCTAGGAATTTGTTTGAGGGAGATGAACAGTCGAAGAGATGTGAATAGGCGTGTTGAAGACGTTTGGTCACTGTTGCATTGATTGACAATCAACTGTTGCAACGATTGACATTCCGCGGTTGCATGCTTGACACGTGTGTGTTCGCTGATTGGTTGACGCTTCATGGGCTGTGCCCTGATTGGTCCTTCTTCATGGGCTTTTCTCTATAAATAGGGCAGTTATTCCGTGATTTTGGCCTCCATTTTATTTTCGAAAATTTTCTCCAAAATCTTCATCTCTCCAAACTTTCAAGGGTTGTCTTTGTCTTCTTAATCTTCGGAATATTTGATCCGGCGAGTGTTTTTCTTTAAGGTAAACAAACAAACTTTTTATTTTCCTTGCTAATAATTTTTGTGAATCATGTCTTCTGATGCCGGGATTGGTACTTCTGCGCCGGGGGGTTCCCCGTCGCGTCTTGATGAGGAGGAGGTACTGGAGGCCATCCCGCTAAGGTTTGGGGGCCCTAGGTCTCCTTCCCCCGTAGCTGATATGCCCCTCCTGGAGGAGTTGGAAGATGAGGATGATGATGAGGGGGCTCCCGGTGATGGTGGGAGGATTACTACTCCGGATCGTGGTGAGGGGGCTCCCGTTGGTGGTGGGAGGAGGGCTATTCCAGACCATGGTGAGGCCTGCACGACTGGCCTCGACCGTACCTGGACAAATAAATTCGCAAGCAGCTCCGGAGAAACTCTTTTCGGAGATCACTTCTTCCTTGGTGAGGGGTATAAAATTGTTTTCCCTCGGGAGGGTCAGGCGGTCTGCTGTCCTCCCCCGGGTCATATCGGCGTGTACATCAGGCATTTGGAGTACGGGCTCCGGTTTCCTTTGAACGAACACGTCGTGGCCATCATCAAAGCTATGAATCTTGCCGTGGCCCAGCTGCATCCGTTGGCCATGAGGACGATAATCGGCTTTGTGTGGCTCTGTCTCTTTAAAGGGGAGGTCCCTACGGTCGACTTATTCCGCCGTCTTCATAGTCTTCGGCCGTCATTCGCCCGAAGGGTGGGATGGTACAGCGTGCAGACGGAGCCGGGATATGTCTCCGTAAACAAGCTTACTTCCTGCAAAGACTGGCAAGAGCGATGGGTGTACGTCCAAGTGCCGGAGGACTACCCGCTGCCTCGGTCTTTTCAGGGCCCCGTTCACCTACGGTGTGGGACCCGGGAAGAGTATGAGAAATACGTCTCCCGGGGTAGCAAGGTTAAGATGGACGCTACTTTTGTCCCTCTTACTGCGGATGAGAAGCGGGCAATGCAGCTATTTGATGCTTTGAGGAGGGATGGCTGCCCCGACTCGGATTATTCTTCGGGACGAGCCGCTATGCCGCGTCGGCCTCATCATACCGCCCTCAGCCGTGGTGAGTGGGGTCGGTGTGAGGCCCACCTTTGCTTGTTATGTTCCTGTTTGGAGCTTTCTTACTTCTTTCATGTAACTCTTGTTTGATTCCTTGCAGATCGGTTTGGTCGGGATCTGTCAGAGAAAGACTTGGGGAGGTTGGGGCTTGATAAGGACGGGAAGGTTCTCATCCGTCATCCTACGGCTGAAGCGAAGGATCGCCGACTATCCCCTAACGAACTCATGGACAAACAGACGAGGGCGTTAGATCAGGAGACGGCTCAAGCACGGGTTCTTGGTGGCGTGCCGAAGAGATCAAAGAAGGCGGCGTCCAAGTCGGCGGCCGTATCAATGGCAACTCCCTCTTCGACCCCAGCGGTCGAAAAGGCTCATGTGGAGGTGATCAACATTTCTGAGGAGGAGGCGACTGTTGCTAAGGCCCCTTCTCCGAGGAAGAGGAAAGACCCACCGTCTGCTTCCACCGTTGCCGGGAGGAGCACTGCTTCCACCACCCTCCAACTAAGAGGGTTCAAACTGCACGGACTTAACATGTGGTTCGGATTTAGCCGGCTCGTTGGACATTCCTGACGACAGGCTTTCTGACGTGTCAACACAAGGTGACATGGATGCTCTGTGTAAATTTTTTGTAGATCAACCGTCGGCGGCTGCCGTTCTCACTGAACGGCGAGTAGGGAAGCAGCCTGAGAAGGCGACTGAGAAGACGACTGAGAAGGCTGGTGACCAAAACGTCGTCGTGGACTCCTTACCCCAGAAGTTTACTCCCACCGAGCTCGTGGCGGAGGGCGAGAGAATATATAAGAGGCTGGGGAGATGGAGTCGTCTAGCCGCCTCCCTTATTATGGAGCAAGAAAAGGCCACGGCCCAATCCGGGCCGCTGATTGCAAGGCTCCAGCTTGATCTCTCCGCTGCGAAGGGGGAAGCCGGGAAGGCTAAGCTGGATCTTCATGCTGCTGTGAGGCGTGCGGAGGAGGCTGAGAAGCTGCTGAGGGCCGAGAGGGCCAAAGTTGAGGATGCTGATGGCGCCACGGCCAAGATGATGGAGGAGCGGAATAGGTATAAAGGCGCCTACGACGCTGTGGTTGCCAAGAGGGACGAGTGGGAGGATCGGTTCCACAAGCAGGCGGAGGTGCTCAGTGATGTGCAGGCTATCCTTGCTCGAAAAGAGAAGGATATTGAAATGCTCCAAGATGATCTCCTCCCTAAAATGTGCGTCCAGTTCCGGGACCAGGCCGAGGAGGCGGCCGGGAGGCAATCAGAAGGTCTGTCCCCGACGGCTCCTTCCCGTGGGATAAATATGACCAGTTCATGGATGAGATAGCTGAGGCTGCGGAGGCAGCGGCTGCTGAGAAGGCGGAGGCGGCGAAGGCGGCTCAGACAGCTGAGGCCAAGGAGTTGCTTGGAGATGGTCAGCCTTCCTCAAAGCCGGCCATCGAAGATGCTGTTGCTACTGATGGAGGGCAACGACAGGCATAGGGAGACGGGCGGTCGTCACCGGACTCACCCGGCGTCTCGGATAGCTTCAGCTGTTCGGGGGCCAATTATTGAGCCTTCTCTCCCTGCCATCCTTTTGGCGCTTCAAATCCCAAGTCTGTAATCTTTTGCTTTTTTGTTTTTTCGCTTTTTGTAAAACTTTGGTAGGTAGAGTTTAGGCTACCCTTATGGGGACGGCCGTCGTTTGTACTCTCCTTGCAATCAGCTGTAATAAAGTTATCTTGCCGGCCTTTGGCTTGGCCGGGGCTTCGATCACAGTTCTTCGCTTGTCTTTTCACGTTACTGATTGAGTGCGTTCGTTTTTACACTCGGCATGACCGAGGTAGTTTGAATGCACGTCTCAACTGTGTTCAACGTCTTTAGCGTTAAGAATCGTGTGGCATATTGACCGCTAGATTGGCGTCTCAATTGCGCTGAGTATACGTTTCTCTTTTAGCGTATCGGCCGTCGTATTCCCCGTCGCTCTCGGTTTTGACCGAGGTAATCGGGGTTGCGGCTTTGATAGCGTTCGTAACTGTGTAGGCATATTGACCGCTTAGATTGGCGTCTCAATTGCGCTGAGTATACGTTTCTCTTTTAGCGTATCGGCCGTCGTGTTCCCCGTCGCTCTCGGTTTTGACCGAGGTAATCGGGGTTGCGGCTTCGATAGCGTTCGTAACTGTGTAGGCATATTGACCGCTAGATTGGCGTCTCAATTGCGCTGAGTATACGTTTCTCTTTTAGCGTATCGGCCGTCGTATTCCCCGTCGCTCTCGGTTTTGACCGAGGTAATCGGGGTTGCGGCTTTGATAGCGTTAAATCAGAATCGTAGGCATATTGACCGCTTAGATTGGCGTCTCAATTGCGCTGAGTATACGTTTCTCTTTTAGCGTATCGGCCGTCGTGTTCCCCGTCGCTCTCGGTTTTGACCGAGGTAATCGGGGTTGCGGCTTTGATAGCGTTTCTTCCCTCGTCTGGTGGCAAATTTTGGAGGGGACAGACACTTTGATGGAGAACCTGGGCGTTTCATTTATATGTTATGATTGTGCGCTGGGGTGTCCACAATGGGTTTGGATACCTCCGCCGCTATACAAAGTATTTTCTCAAGTTGTCGGTGTTCCAATGGCTCATCAAGGGCACACCTCCCATGTCTGTCAGCCGGTATGTGCCCGGCCTCATCTCCTCAACCACTCTGTAGGGACCTTCCCAGTTGGCCGTCAGTTTGCCATGAATATTTCCTTTGTTGGTGGCAGCCGACTTCCTTACGACTAGGTCTCCTATTTTTAAGTCCCTTTTGTGGACTCTTCGGTTGTAGGCTCTCTTCATCCGGTTCTGATATACGGCCAAGTTCAGGCGTGCCGTGTCTCGGCTTTCTTCGACTAGGTCCAGGGAAGCCCTTAGGCCCTCCTCGTTTTCAACTGGGTCAAAGGTGGTCGTTCTGAACGTCGGCACCGTCGCTTCGATCGGCGGGGATCGCCGGAGCCGTAGACTAGGTGGAAGGGGGTGTATCCCGTTGCTTCTTTCTCCGTGGTTCGAAGGGACCACGGACGCCGGTAGTTCATCGGCCCATCTTCCCTTAAGGTCTTCAACCGTCTTCTTCAAGCCGTTGAGGATGGTTTTGTTGGTCGCCTCCGCTTTGCCCGTTACTCTGGGATGGCGGACGGAGGAATACGCAAACTTGATGCCCACTCCTCTAACCGATTCATTATTAGGTCGCTCCAAAATTCTCGGCCGTGGTCAAATACCATAACTTGGGGCAATCCGAAGCGGGTTATAACGTTTTCCCAGATTACCTTTCTGACGGCTGCTGTGGTCTTTGCTGGTACTGCTACGGCCTCAACCCACTTGGTGAAGTAGTCAACGGCGACGATTAAGAATTTCCTTCCTCCGGAGGTCGTCGGGAATGGCCCTAGCATGTCCATCCCCCATTGCGCGAAGGGAAGGGGACTAAGCACCTACCGTAGGTCTCTCGAGGGAGCGTGTATCACCGGGGCGTGCATCGACGGTTCGTGCACTTCTTGGTCTTCGTTCTGAATCTTGAAGCATGGTGGGCCAGAAGTAGCCAGCTCGGAGAGCTTTGTGGGCTAGTGTTCTTGCCCCATGTGATGTCCACAGATGCCCTCGTGAATTTCTCACAAGATTAGTTCTGCGTCGGTCGGACCGACACACTTCAAGAGTGGTCTTATTACGGATCTTCTGTACAGTTCCCCTTCGAATACCAGGTACCTGGCGGCGATCCTTTTTATTTTGGCCGAGGGATTGCGGCCCTCCGGCAATTCACCTGTAAGCTTGTATCTCATTATAGGAGTCATCCACGTTGTCTCGGTCTCTATGTTACCCACCATGCCGACGGTCTCAGTGATGCTTTTCGCATTCCGATATCTACCAAAGACGGTTCGGTGACATTCTTGATGGTGGAGCTGGCCGGCTTAGAGAGAGCGTCGGCCGGTTGTTCTCGGATGCGGGAACGCACTGGATTTGGAAGGATTTCAATTTTGCTACGTCGGCTTTTACCCTCTCCGGGTACCTTACCATTCCGTCGTCCCGAGCCTCATACTCCCCTCTCGATTTGGTTGGTAACCAACAACAGAGTCGATTTTCAACACGATGTGTTCTGCTCCCCGACCCTAGCTAGCTCGACTCCGGTTATCACCGCTTCGTATTCGGACTCATTGTTCGAGGCCGAGAAGGTGAATTTCAGGGCGTACTCAAACTCGTCCCCGTTTGGGCTGATGATAAGGATGCCGGCTCCTGAGCTATTCGTCGTGGAGGAGCCGTCGGTGTAGACCTCCCATATGCCTGGGTTTGGCTCTTCCTGATACGTGCATTCGGCCAGGAAATCTGCAAGCGCTTGCCCCTTTATCGAAGGCCTTGGTTTGTACTGAATGCCGAAGCCGGAGAGTTCCACCGCCCATTTGATGAGCTGCGGGATTGCTCGAACTTTTCCAAAGCTTTCTCCAACGGTTGATCGGTTAGGACCGTCACGGGGTGTGCATCGAAGTAGGGTTTTAACTTCCTTGTGGCGATGACAACGGCGAAGGCCTTTTTCAATTAGTGGGTAATTTCTCTCGGCGACAACGGTGTATGGTGACGAAGTAGATTGGGTGTTCTTTGTTTGTCTTCTTCCCCGATGATAACGGCGCCGACCGTGGCCGAGGTAATCGCTATGTATAGGTATAGCGTCTCCCCAAAAGATCGGCACGGACAGAGTTGGGAGAGTCTGAAGGTGAGCTTTTAGTTGTTTGAAAGCCGTGCTCTGTTCCTCCCCCCAGCTGAAGTCTTTATTTCCTTTCAACACTTTGAAGAATGGGGTGCTTTTGTCGGCTGACCGAGAGATGAAACGAGCGAGAGCCGCCATTCTCCCGGTCAGCATCATAACTTCTTTCCGATTCCTTGGTTCCGGTAGGTCTAGGATTGCTCGGACCTTGTCTGGATTGGCATCTATGCCCCTGGCACTGACAAGTACGCCTAGGAATTTACCTGCCCGGACACCGAAGTTGCATTTCATTGGGTTGAGCTTCATCTTGTATTTCCTTAGTGAACAAAATGTTTCGTGTAAATCGGCCAGATGCTCGCTGTCGGATTTGCTTTTTACAATAGCATCGTCGACGTAAGCCTCAATGTTTCGCCCTTTTTGGTTTTGGAACACTTTGTCCACCAGCCTCGTGTACGTTGCTCCGGCGTTCTTCAAACCAAACGGCATCATTTTGTACATGTATGTGCCGTTGGCGGTGATAAATGCGCATTTAGGCATGTCTTCTTCGGCCATGAACACTTGGTGATACCCCGAGAAGGCGTCCGGCGGCTCAAGATGGTGTAGCCCGCCGTGGCGTCGATCAAACTATCTATTCGAGGCAAGGGATAGCAATCTTTGGGGCATGCTTTATTAAGGTTGGTAAAGTCTACGCACATTCTCCATGCCCCTGATGATTTCTTCACCATTACAACATTGGCTAACCATTCGGGATAAGTACAAGGCATGATAAAACCCGCCGCTAGTAATTTGTCTACTTCGGCTTTGATGGCCTCGTCCTTCTCGGCGGAGGAGTTCCTCATTCTCTGCTTGACTGGGCGAGCGGTGGTGAGTACGTTCAGCTTGTGAACAATCACCTCCCGGCTCACGCCTGGCATCTCGGCCGCTGAGTATGCGAAAACATCTTTATTCTTCCTCAGCAGATGCAGGAGGTCGGCTCTGAATTTTGGTTCTAGGTTGACACCGATGGTTACGGTGCGACCCGGGTCAATCTCTACCTCCTCGGTCTCTGCTCCTTCGACCATGCCGATGGTCCGACCGTTTCGGATCCGGGGTGTCTTGTATCCCAAGGATTTTAGTTACGAAGCGACAGCCCTCACCCTCACTAGATACCTTATCGTCCCGTAGTCCTGGGCTTCGCACTCCCCTTTGATCTGGTTGGCCGCTAGGAGTGAGTCCGTCGTCACCATGATACGCTCTGCTCCGGCGGCTTTAGCTAGTTCAACTCCGGTTATTACCGCCTCGTATTTGGATTCATTGTTTGAGGCCAGTGAGGTAAGCTTTAAGGCGTGCTCAAACACGTCTCCGTTTGGGCTGATAATAACGATGTCGGCCTTCGAGCTATTCGTCGTGGAGGGGCCGTTAGCGTGAACCTCCCATAAATCGGGATCTTCCTCGTTCTTCGAGATGAGCTTCTGCGCCTCCCCCCCGGTCCGAGACATATATCAGTGTCAGGGCCCTGATAGATACCACAGCGTCGATCTCGCTCAAAGTGACCCGGCCTACGAGGACGTTGTGGGCGGACATGCCGTCGATGACTATGAATTCAGACATAACACTCTTGGCTGTATTCCCCTCGCCAAACTTCACCGGCAATCTAGCCGACCCCGGTACCAGCCGTCCCCGAAAAAGTGTACAATGGGTCGGTGCGGGGGTTCGATCTTCGATCCTCGGTCCGAGGCCGAGAAAGCATTCTCTGTACATAACGTTTGTGTAGGCGCCTGTGTCAATCAGGCATCGCTTCACCAAGTGGTTGGCTATGTCCAGGTGGACTGTAAGTGGGTTGCTATGAAAAGCGACGACTCCATCGTAGTCCTCTTGTCCAATCGTCATGTCTGGGATGCTGGGAGCGGGGGTTGCTGTGTTGGGCACAAAGTTGATGGCCGGATGAGGCTCATCCTGGGGCCGTTTGTGCTCATGAGCGGACCCACTGCTCTCGTTGTCCCTGATGACGACATTGACTACTCCTAACCGCTCGGCGGTGGACTTGCTTGTTCCATCCGCCGGCATCGGTTTTGACCTTTGGCAACATATTTGCCGAGGCTCCCCTTTCGGATCAGTTCCTCAATGGCATCCTTCAAGTGTCGGCAATCGTTGGTCAGGTGTCCGGTGTGGCCGTGGTACTCGCGATCGGCTCGTGTCACCGTCACTCCTCGGCCTAGGGGTCTTTCCCATTTCGGCCCTCGTTCTTGCTCAAAGCGAAAACCTCGGCCGATGCGACCGGGGGGTGCGATCTTCGTAACGTTTTTGTAGTACGTTCCCGAGCTCCCCGGTATCCGCCGGCTTTGCTTCCAGCAGCTTGTCGACCGCGACCTATCATTCTTACGGCGTCTTTCGTCGGACCGTGACTGTTGTCGCCACGGCGTCTTTCCCCGGCCGTTTCTCCCGGCGCTCTTTTCCCCGAGTGCTCGGCTTCACTGGGCCTACCCAGGCCTTGTGATAGTCTTCTACCTTGATGGCTTGGTCGGCCAATCGCCGCGCGGCGTCCATGCTCGAGCCTCCGCATTTGATGAGCTCATTTTTAAATCTCCCCTCGGGAGGCCCTTCATCGGCGCAAGGCCGCCGGCTCGGATTAATTTCTCGAATCTGCTGGACCTTTTCATCAAACCTCTTCACATAGCTCCGGAGAGACTCGCCCCCCGTCCGATAGTCGGGAGGTCGATGTCTCTACGGCCCTTCTCTTATTGCGAGAGTATTGGGCTAGGAAAGCGCCCTTCAGGTCGGCGTAGTAGTACACCGAGCCATCGGGAAGCCCTTTGTACCACTCGAGCCATCCCATGCAAAGTTGTTGGGAAAATTCGGCACTGACCTCATCGGGCTGCTCCCATACCGACATGTAAGACTCGAAGGCCTCGGGCGTGGTCGATCGGATCACCATCTCCCTTGTATGACGGGTGGCGGCTTGAGCTTACTCGGCACCGGGACTTCTAGGACGTAGGCGTTGAGGGGCTGCCTAACCACGTGTCGAACGACACGCGGCGATCGGCTCCTTGCGTCCCTAATCTGGCTCCTCCCCCCGTAGCGGGAGGGGCTCCTTCTTCGACTCGGACTTCTTCTCCAACTCTGCTGAGTCGGACTCCTCTGGCTCCTTCGGGGTGAGCCTCGTTCGTGGGGCGGGGACGCTGTCCTCCCACGAGTGCGGGAAGGACTTAGGTCTACCGCGCCCACTTTGGGCTCCCCCGGCGACTTGGATGGGTCAGCTTCTCCTAGTGCTCCGTCCAAATTTCTCGGAGTCACATTTTGGGCCCTGGTCTCCCGGACAGTTTCCGCCGCTCTTGTCGGCGTGACAGTGTGAGCGGGCGTATTACTAATTAGGTCTAGGAGCATTTTCAGCTTTGCTACGTCAACCACATGTCCCATGATGGTGACCTGGTTGGCTGGCAGCGGCGTGTCGGGTATTGATGGCATCCCGAACTCCGGTTGGATTACACCGCCGGTGGAGGGCTGTATGACTCCAGAATTGTTGAAAGTATCATCTTGGTAAAATGCAGTTTCGTCGGTTACGACTGCATCTTGTTGTTTCGACATTTTCTTAGCTTTTTGGGTGGGTTTTTTGTTTGGGAATGAATGTGACTAGCTTCTAGTGTCTTTCCCCACAGACGGCGCCAATTGTTCCGGGTGTAATTCCAGAGCAAGTATCGTTACCACCCGTGGCTTGTAGAATAATGTCTTGAGTTGAACCCTTCTTGTCTTTATCGTTCCTCTCGGCCTCTCCTGCAACAATGAACGAACTGAGGGCTTGGCTTTGTGCCAAGCGTACTCACTCCGACGCTCAAGTCAGTAAACTTAAAGGATTAAGCTGTGTTACTTGGCTAGGCATATATTGTAGAGAGATAAGGAAGATATTACCAGATGAATAGTGTATTTTAGGTTTAGTTGTGGGATCCTTTCCTCAATGAGGGTTGAGGAGTATTTATAGGCTTTCACCTTTTGTCACGTAGTGGCCAAGTGGCCAAGTGGCTATCAGGTGGAAAGACCGTTCTACCCTCGACCGATGGACCTATGGCAGGCCGGCCGAGGGCCTTGGATGTGAGTACGCGGATATGCGTCCCGGCTGGCAGGTTGTCAGGCCGAGACTCAGGTGGCAGGCCGATGGGCTGGGCTGTCTAAGTCGTTGACTTGCTGTGGATATCTTTGACCTTGCTCAGTGTGTTGACTTGGTCAGCGGTGCAGAATATGCCCCATCAGTATGAAATAGTGAAAGACAATATAATACAATTTACAAACTTTTGGCAATTGATATTTCTATGATTACAATATATAATATATAATGTAAACTGGCAACCACTTATTTGAGATTCATGCTACCATTTGATATTGCACATACACCAATATAGAAAAAGGAAAGCTGATAAAAATGAAGAAGACATTCAAACCAAACAAAAATAGGTAAAGAAGATTCATACCCATAATACCAATTTCATGTAGTATTATTGATATCTGAGTATATATCATCTTGATCTTGCAATTTGAAAACATGAAACTAATAAATAAGATTCTAATTAATACAATATATAATAAAGAAAAAAAAATTAAATAATAATTTACTTATTTATTTATATTTTGCATACCAATTTTTTGACTAAAATGGAATTATGATTGTTATATAATGATGAGGGGAAAGCAAAAAGGTGTGGACGCGGGCCTACGAGGGCGAAAAGCGAAGCAAGCTTTTCCTCTTTGTTTGTTTTGCATTTGTGGAGTCGCCGCCAATTTATTGTGGAAAATTGGAAACCGTTCGAGTACCTCGTGTCATGTCAAGACACAAAGTAATGACATGAACACTAAGCACTCGTTACCCTTAGCATTCTATGTCTAGAATGACTCTCGTGGATGCCAATGAACACGGATGTTCACAGAGATCTGGAGTAAGGGGTGAGGGTACGTATTAGGAAGCTCTTTTGATCGAACACCTAATTCCGCCCGCCTCGATAGTGGCCTCTACTAATGATTAGGGAAATTGTCTATACTCGATACATTGTCGATTTATATGCATGCAATGCAACATCCAATAAATTAATCCTAGCATGTGAGAATTAAACTAAGTCGGTTAACACGTAATTTAATATACAATTAATGTCAAGGTAGAAATTTAGGTTAATTGCATGTGAGAGCATACAAACAATACAATAAAAGAAATACAATAATAATACAATAAAGGAAAATTACAATAATTACATCGGATTTATTGATTTATGTCGAAAATACATTTAAAACGGATGGTTTTAGAAAAGAAAGAATAAATGAATAAACGAACAGATTATGGATGATAATACGATTAATAGTTAATTAAATACGTAATTAATAAACTAGGTCAAGGCGTAAACGGAGTTCGGGACAAAATCAACCGGAACAGCGCAGCGAGCTACGTCCCTTGAAGAGGCGCAGCATCAGCTGCGTCTGTTCTGGGTTGAGTTCTGGGCCGTGAAGCCGGAACCGCATCTCGTTAATGTTCATTGGTGAATTTAATGGTCGATTAATGGTATTTGACTCGGATGAAAGTGATTAACATATTATTTACATGTGAATGAGGTCATGAAAACGATAAAACATGAATGAAACTGATTAGAACGAATTATTTACAAGATGAGACTAATTAAAGAATTAAACAAACCAAACAAATTAATTAGGTTAAACAAATTATTAATGATGAATTAATGCTGGCCGGTGACGGTAAATAATAGATACAAGTATATCAAAGATGAATTCCAGATATTCAATATGGGTAAATCGAATCTCAAAAACCCGAATTTACTTAATGACGAAAACCCGCAAATATGGATTATAAGGGATTTAAGTCGGGATTTTGAAAGATGAATTAATTAATGATGATTAATGAATTACAGGTCAAAATTATCATATTCAAATTGTTATGTTAATGAAACAATGAACAATTGGTAACAAAGCGAAAAACAAAAGGACGAACAAAAGACGAAGGAAGAAGAAAGGAAGCGAGAATCATGGCGGCCCACGAAGAGGCGCGGCAGTGTTTGCGCGTCCTTCTAATAGGCGCAGCAGTTGCTGCGTCCTTTCGCGACGGTTGTCTTCTGATAATCCGTAGAAAGGGTTTTTAAACAAGATTTTATAAATCGGTTTTAAGAACACTTTCGACATAAATCTTACAATATTAATTACGATAATAAAGAACAATAAACAAAAGAAGGATTTACACCCTCGGACTTACATGTTTGACAAAACGAGATGAACTAAGTTAACCTTTAGTGATGCTCGACTCGAATGTACGACGAAAGTGCCCTCTAGGAGGAAAACGAATAAGATTGATTAATGTTGATTGATGTGGAGTTGGTCAAATTGGTCGGTCATGCAAAACGAGGCTGGTACTCAGAAAGATCCGAGCTTACGTGGTCGAAAGTTCAAGCACGTAGACGCCAAAAAGCAAGAGCGTGGTCTTAGAATGCAAAGGGAGAAGAGAAGGGTGGACACTCGCGTGAGAAATATGAGGAACGAAGGTCCCTATTTATACTAATCACACGAAAGAACTAGGGTTTTCGGAGAAACTTTGGAAGTGAATCTCGAAAAGATATGAAAAATACGCAGAAAAGGATTGAGGAAGAGGCGCAGCAGGCACTGCGTCCCTTGGAAGAGGCGCAACACTTGCTGCATCCTTTCCTCAGTGGTTTCCTCCTGCGGAAGAAAGATTTTCGCGTTTCTATTATGGAATAGCGGATTAATACCGTTTCCTTAATATTTTGTGTGAATATTACGGGAGATATTTTACCAAAGATCAAAAGATTGGAAAATATGGAATATAAATATCCGGAACATTCCAGAACATTCTGACTCGGTTATCAGAAAATGAAGACGGTTTTTTGACCCGGACTCCAAATGTACTCTAATTACTGCCAAAACGACCGTATCGGCACGTAGATGACAATTAAGAGGTAGACACAAGTGTTTGAGCGATCACTTGACGATAAACTTACGAACTGTCACAAATATTTCCGTATACCAAACATGCGGCCCAATCATCACCGGGTGGTTTGCGAGAGGTGCAGAAATTTGGTATCTACAGAGCCCCCACTTTGACTGAGGCTTGGACATGGCGAAAGTCAAAGTATAGCCATCAGGTTAATCGAAGATTACAACCTGACGACTATGGCGACGCGAGGCGGCTCAAGGGGTCTGAGCCAAGGACCTGTCGTCAGGAACATTTTAGAGTCTGTCGACTATCGGGGAGGGTCGTTTAAAGTCCATTAGACTACGTAAGGAGGCTCGCCAGCCATAAGAAGAGACCACACCTGAAATTCCTTGAAACTCCAGGAGAAACAAAACGCGATATTGGGAGGAAGCAGCAGGACGTAGTCAGGAACTACTGGGAGAAATCTGCTTGGGTCAGCTTCAAACAAACTTCAGAAAAGCTTGGGGTCAATGTTGATCTCCATGTCTCGAGAGGGACGATTGCATGTCCATGAACTCTCGCTTGGGGAACATAATCGGGAAATGATCTCCATGTCTCGAGAGGGACGATTGTCTATTGTGAACTCTCGCTGGGGGAACATAATAAAGGTGTGTCGAAACACCTGTCAGAGAATATTCACTCGTTGTGACAAACAAGGTCTTGGTAAAAATATGGCGACAGTTTGCAGTTGGCTTGGAAATACGGGTCCGACGAAGAATAAATGTCAAACGGACCAAATATGTGATATGACATCAATGAAGTGGCGCACCAAAGATGGGCCCACAAAATAACGAACTTATAACGAATCTTCGAAAGTTCATATGGAGGGAAACTGAGGAAGAGGCGCAGCAAGAGCTGCGTCCCTTGAAAGAGGCGCATCACTTGCTGCGTCCCTTGGAAGAGGCGCTGCACTTGCTGCGTCTTTTCCTGGGCGTGGCATTCTTGAGTAAAAACCCGATGAAACAGGGGTTTTGTTTCACAAAATCCTAATTTCTCTCTCAAATTCCAACCATTTATCTTCAAAATTTGATCAAAAGCTTGCATTTGCCATGGCTAATTGAGGTATGTGTATTATTTTTGCATTAATCTTCTATAATTGATCAAATTGGACCGACAAATTAGGGTTTTCAACCCTAATTATGTCGAAAATTTGGGGCTTTTCCTCCAAATGATTTTGCCTTGCAAAATTGACCTTGTAAATGGCTAATTGGTAGTATAAGGATCATAACCATGTATTTGTTTCGAATTTTCGTTGAGTTTTGAGCATTTGAGTGAAATTGAGACGGTCTCACAGCTAAACCGTAAATCGCTTCGAAAATAGCCTTAGGATTACCCATTTGTGACGAAAATTGATATTTGGAATCCTTGTATGATGGGTAAACTTCCTATCATCTCGGAATTTTGATTTGTGACGGCTTTTTCAGGACACTTTTCTAGGGCATAATCGCCGTTATAACGAAATGCTGTCAAAATTCCGACTCGAACCCATGAATAGGCTTCAACATAGGCTTGACTTGACCCAAATTACCACATGAGCGGTCGGGTTTATGGGAAATTGGCCAAAGATGGCGAGAAAAGAGCGATTTCGGAGCTTTGCAAACTCGAAAATCCTCTAATTAAGGCTTGTCGTCATTTGACGCGGCCCAAATTCACTTTAATTTTGTAGGTGATGAGGCTTCTACGTCAGGGAGAGCTCCCATGGACGTGGATACTGCTATTGACCCTTCTCGTTCGCTTGAGGAGGCGTTAGAGCAGGCTTTTACCGCCGCGGTGACGGCTGCTGAGGACGAGGTCCTTGAGGAGGAGGAGGAGGCCCAGAGACAGGCCAACGTTGGACGGGGTGGTTTCCAGCTGAGGGAATCACATGCGTGGGCTGAGACTTAGGACAACAGGCACCTACTTTGGGCTGTAGAGGGTTACCTGTCCTACAGGACGGTGAAGAGCTTGGTAAATCGAACTCATCACTCTTCAATCATCTTCTTTCATTTCTTTTTGTTATTCCTTTTCTTCTTCATTCAAGCTAAAGACAGCTTTTGTTTCGAATCCAAATAGGAGGCCGGGAACATCAGATCGTTCTCGGGCTACACGACGGCGATGAGGTGCTATGAGAGGCTGTCGGCTGAGGAGCGAGCCATCATCGAGCGGGGAGCGTTCGGTGCTTTGGTGCAGGCTTGGAGGGATATCACGAGGAGGAAGCTTCGAGCTAACCTCAGCCTGGTCCGAGCTTTCTTGGATCGATTTTTGGACACGACCTCCACATTTCACATGCCTTTTAGCGAGGTGGGGGTCACGTTGGAGGATTACGGCATGATCTCTGGTTTGCCTTGTGGGACTGAGGTGGTGGAGTGGCCGGAGACAGCCATGAGGGTAGACTTGGCTGAGGCTAGGAGATTGATTGGCTGGAACTTGATGCCGAAGGCTGCTGCGGTACCCGGGTTGGTGCCTCGTTCTTACGCCCGGGACTATTTTGCGGGGAAGACCCCGACGTCGGTGGTGATCGAGGGGAGGGAGACGACTCCTCCTCCCTGTACTGCACAGCAGAGAGTCCGTTTGTGGCTCTGGTGGTTCCTGCCTTCGATCTACCTCGGAGACAAGGGAGAGAGGCTATCGACGAAGCTCCTTCCCTTTCTTTCTGAGCTGAGCGACCTAGGCCGTTGGGACTGGGTCACTGCTGGTTTTGCGGTCCTCATTCGCTTTATGAGGGCCATGGTTCCTCCGGAGTTGATGGAGAAGGGGACTTCTCCTGCCGCTGTTGGCCCTGGACTATTGTTAGAGGTATGAACCTTCATTTCATGAATGATCATTTCCTTTTCTTATCGAATCACGAAAGATTGTTGTTGACTATCTTGTTTTACAGGCGTGGGTGTACTCCTACTTTCCGAGCCTCGCGCCCAAGAGGACGGAGTCGGTGGAGAGGGCATATCCCGTTTTGAGGGATTGGGTGATGTGCCGTACGAGGAGCCAACGTTCCTTTCACGACGTCTGTCGACGGGAGGTGAACGCTCTTCAGTTGGACGGCGTGAGTATTTCACCTTGCGTTGTTTGTCTTTATTCTTTACTTTTTAGAACTGATGAAGAGTCTATTGATTCAAATTACTCAAGAAGGGGGGGGGGGGTGAATTGAGGATTAAAAACTTTTTAAAGCTTTTTCGATTGTGCGTATGTAATTGATTATTTAAAGTTTATTGATTAAACTTTAACTAATCAACTAACGATTGAAAGCAAAGTAAACGAGAGAACGAAACAAGAAGAGACATACGGATTTTTGAAGTGGTTCAGTTTCACAAGTCGAAACCTACGTCCACTATTCTCGATTAATAAATTTAGTACCTTTCTACGGATTACAAATTTACTAACCCAACTCGTACAACTAACTCTAGCTGTAACTCAATGAGTACCGTTAAATACTCGAGTGACTAACTTACGCTAATAAGAAAGCACTAATGATTCTAACAAAGGTTCACGTTAATGAACAAGTTAAGAAATCAACTAAGCACTATTATCTTATAACGATAAATGAAGAACAAGTATGCGAGTTTTGTAACACACGACCTTCTAAAATTGCAAATCGGTTTTCGTTAAAAACACACGGTTTGGTCTTTAAAATATGAAAACAATTTTTATGCTTAAGGTCTATATTTTGGATGTTGTAAATAGCAAAGTATTTATAGACAAGGAAGATGTAGGCTACACGGTTTCTACAAAAACCCTAATAGCCGAAATAATAAGATATAATTACAAATTATAACTTCTTATTATCTCTTTCCTAAAAGCCATAAAAGATAATAAAGAATATTGTAAAAGATAGAATATAATCTTTCCAAATATTATCTTTACTATAAATTCTAAGATTATGATAAGATTTCCTAAAACAAGAATATCTTTTACCATAAACAAATATATTAAGTAAGATATAAGATATGTAAAGATATTATTATAGAATAAAATCTTTACCTAATATCTCATAGGCAACACGCATAACACGGCTCATAAGCTCGTGAATCATGCAAGCCCTAATTTTAATATATAATTATAATTTAGGTTTTAGGAGAGACTATATGGAAACCCTAATTGATAGTAAAGTCCAACCCATAAGTTGACCCAATAACCATCAATTAACGCCAACCATAAAACCGGACTCCTCACTAAACCGGGCTTTATAAAATAAATACTTTCATTAAAACATATAAAATAAACTTTAAGAAATTGTAAAACAATTTTCGAACCATTTAAAAGTCGTGTATAAAAACTCAGCACTTCAATGTTATAGTAGAAGAGCTATAACATTGAGCTCTTTTACTAGTAATGTTATAGCTGCAAAGCTATAACTTTACTAATTAAGAAACTCATTCTTTGATTACCATTACGAGATAATCACCTATACTATTCTAATCTTCAAGGAGATCTTCGAGTATAGGCTACATCATCATCCAAGCTTGATTATTCTTTAGACAAACTCCGTCTTCACGTAATACTTGAATGAATCTTTGAATTGTTTGATCTTGAACAAGGGCTTGAACTTCTCATGTAATCGTCACAATCCTCTTTGTTGCTCGTAATGAATTAATGCTAAAACACTTAACAAACGTTTACACGCAACAAGTATATAAAATGTAAAACACCTTGACATCATCAAAACATAAACATATAATCTATATGGTCCAACAACTGATCATCAGAATGACCCTTCGTTTGATTTTCCTAGTGGGTGCCCAGGCCTTGGGTGGACTACACTGGTGCTCCTCCCTTTGTGGCTGAGGTCCTTCGACCTAGGAGCTCGAGCTGGTTACTGCTTAGGACGTCGATGGGTCCTGTGTGGTACTTGGGCGAGCGTTTGGCTCGTCAGTGCTCTCGGGATGTCTTGACGGTTCCCATCAATCCTCCTCGGACAATGTTCAGGGAGCCTTCTGAGGCTGAGAGGGAGGCTGACCTGGCAGGCGTTGGTGGTGACGCCCTCTTTCCTGGTGAGGACTACTCGGTGTTCCTTTACGGAAGGTTGGGGTACTGGCCGGTCGTGGTAAGTGTTTTACTCTTACTTTTGATCATTTTGAGAACACGATGAATGATCATCGGTTAATGGAAATCATTTGAATTTTCAGGAGGTCGAGGCGGCAGGCATCGAGCCCCCAGAGTACCCCGAGACCCTTGAGTACACTGACGCGACGGGGATGACGATGATCTCCGAGCTTCGCGACTTTGATGCGGCGGTGAGAGATGCTGGTCTAGACGAGTGGAAGCATCTGATTCGGAGGGTGAGTCTCCTAACTTGTATAATTTTGTATAAGAACATATTTGCTTGAGTTTGTCCAATCGTTTAAGAATCTCTTCATTCGAAATGCAGGTTGCGCCATCCCGGTTCGTGGCTTTGTGGAGGGTAGACAACCGGCTGCGAGCTCCTGCCATCGAGGCACTTGTTGGCGGTCGAGGACGTCAGGTATGAACCTTCCGTTTACTTTATTTTCGAATTTTCTAACTTTCCTTATTGTTTGGAATGATTGACATGAGCCAATTCTTAAGTTTGCAGGGGGAGAGCGACCTGGAGCGAGAGCTAGCCCAGTCTCGGGAGGAGACAGCTCGCCGACTGAGGGAGCTCGAGGTCCGTGACGCCGAGGTTGCTGGTCTCGAGGCGAGAGTTGCTGAGCTAAGCGGCGACCAGCAGTAGTTTGCTTGTTCTGTTTGTGTGTTTTTGGCTGTACTTCGCACATTTTGTACATTTTTAGGACCTACATTTTGGACATTAGGACTTTGTTTTGGGGCTCGAGCTCCCAGTTTGGTGTACATATCCCCTCTTGGTTGTATATATGATGGCCTGAGTGCCTTTGCTGCTGGGTTGCTTTGTTTGTACCTACAGGTTAGCTTTGAACAGGTTTGGTAGATGACGGTTTATGCCGTCATGCTGCCGAAATTTACACAGAAATCACATAGAACATACATTTGTACACATAGCCTAAATTAGCGCAAAACAAAAAATGCAAAAAATTTGCCGGAAATGACCGGACGGTAGGGAGGGCTACCCCCTAAAAAAAGGAAAAAATAGAAACATATAAGTTTGAAATGTAATGTGGAACGGGAGTGAAATGATTCCCCAAAAAGAAAATTAAAAAGAAATGTATAAGTTTGAAAATGAATAAATTAAATTGGTGAAATGATTCCTCAAAAGAAAATTAAAAAAAGGAAATGGATAAGCGTGCTAAGATGACGAAAATGTCGATATCGCCTCGAAATGCGTGCCCGTGGAATTAGGAAACACGAAACATGGCAATTTGACGGATTTACCAAAATAATAACCCGTATGAATAGGAAATTATTATTTGAGGAATTAGGAAAGATCCAACGTGGAAAAACACGAAAGAAGGCTGAGGAAGAGGCGCAAAAAGAGTCTGCGTCCCTTTGAAGAGGCGCAGCAAGTCTTTGCGCTGTTCCCTGATGTATCGATCTGACGGATTTTAGGAAACATCTTTTAGTATAAATAGAGACGTCGAGGGAGGTTTTATTCACATAATTCTTCCGTCTTTCCTTCGTCTTATTACATAAAGCTCTCAAAATAAGCATACATCATGAATACTCTCGAAATTCGTCTAAAAGAATGGACAAATGAGTTCTCCAATGTGGAGAAACACGACATGGGTGCTTATAATTTTGGATCACTTTTGAGCTTGAAGTTGATCAAGGTGGTCAAACCGTTCCTAGATGCTTGTCTTGATTATTGGGACCCGAATTATCACGTATTTGCCTTTCCCGGAGGCGACATTTGCCCATTTCCCGAAGAAATTGCTGCGATTGGTGGTTGGGACCCGGAACATTTGCTTGCTATTCCCTCTACTTCTCAAGGATATAAGAATAAGTTTAGGGATTTGCTTGGGTTGACAAGAGCTGAGGTGGACCGTCTTGTGACCTCAAAGGGAGTGCGAATGTTGGACTTCATTGATCGATTCATCAATAGGGCAGATTCTACTATCTCTTATGTTGCCAGACGAAGGGCATTCGGGTTTTGCCTACTACATGTATATGTCCTTCAGGGGCATGTTGATGAGGATTTGAGAGGTGAACCTCGTTATTTGAGCCTGATTGAGAAAATGGAGCTGCGCAGGAGCCCAGCTTGCCTGTGTTTAGAAGAGATCCTGTTGGGGTTAGATAACAGGAAAGCCAACCGTGACCTTCCTTATCTGGGAAGTCCCATTATTTTGCAGGTAAAAGAATAAATAAATCCTCCTTTTTTTTTCGCTTTTTCTTTTTTTTTTTTTTACGTTTTTTTTTTCGTTTTTTGTTTTTGTTTCTAATACCTGCTTTTGGTAGGTTTGACTTATGGAGCGTCTTCGATTGATCGAGCCCCCAGTTAATGTTCCTGCTTATCATGCTCGCTCAATCGCGATGAGGACCGAGCTCTACGTGGTGGACTTCACTCGAGTCTGCAACTATTGGGAAAACAAATTGAAGAGTGACGATGGCCCCTTCATTATATGGATCGTACCGTGGTGGCATCTTAAATCTGTCACTGGAGTATCATCCTTGGATCCTACCCGGTCTGTGCGCATTCCTAGCTTGGAGTTTATGATATGCATCTTTCCGGAGAGGTTGATGAGGCAGGTTGGATTGAAGCAGATGATTTCGAAGCTTGACACTGTCCCGCAGACTGCCGTGGCGCTTACTACTGAGAGTCGAAGAGAATGGGCCATCAAATGGGCTCAAAGAAATATGTGGTTCTTGAACTCTTCTGTTAGTGCGCTATGGGTGTCGGATTCCTATCTGCGGTGGAGGAAAGCTACTACTTCGGAGGAGCGCGAGAGATTGAGGAAACGCGAGCCTGTTGACTACAAGGTTCATGATGTAGAAAAGGAGAAAGAGAAGCATCTGGCCGAGGGAGAGGAAGAAGCCGGGTTTCGAGTTGTTCATCCTTCGAAGAAACCGAAGACTTCTCCCGTCGTCAAGATGGTGGTTGACAAGAATGGCAAGGCTAGACCACGAGAGAGACCGTTAGTGATTAGGTCTGAAGTGGCGCAAGAACGTCCTGCTCGAGGTCGGGACAAGAAATATGATAAAAATGACAAAGGCAAAGGGAAAATGGAAGAATAGCCTAAGTCTTTATTATTATTTATTATTATTATTATTGTAACAAGAAGGTGGGGTTTTTAGAATCCTGGCCTATTTTTATTTTTTATATTATGTGGCATTTTATTATTTAAAAGGCATGGAATAAAAGAGGTTGATTGGTTATGAAACTGTTACGATTTTCTATCATTATTCTTGTCGAATTCCAAATGCGTTTGCAAATGTCCTTCTATTTACATTTAAAATAATTAATGGGTTGTATCTTGTGAAGGATTGCCTACGTATTCATTTAAAAAATGAAATCAAACCCTTGTGCGTAGTTCAAGTAAATGTAAAAGAATAATTGTTCTAAGCAAGAGCTTGTAATGAACTTAGAAAATAAGCATGAGCTTTCACTTACTCCTAAAATGCATTTCAGTTTATTTGATGATATGAGGATGACAAATTGTCAAAATGCAAGAGCAAGATGACATTAGCTTATTTCAGCTTGGCCAGGGGCCGTTTATTTTGTGCCACAAGAGCGACACATGAGGTTACGCGAGGCGCGTTTTTGCTCCTATTCTAGGCATAGTAACGTTTCAGTTGGTCGAGGTTTGTCGGGTTGGCAAATTCATTCCCATCTAAGTCTGTGATCCTAACCGCACCCCCTGGAAGTATGGACTTGACTAGAAATGGCCCGGCCCAATTGGGTTTGAATTTTCCTCGTGGATCGACAGGTAAAAGAGCTCTAATTGATTTGAGGACCAAGTCTCCTTCTTTGATGTTCCTTGGCGTAACCCTTTTGTTGAAAGCTCGTTTGATACGTGCCTGATATGTTTGCACATTATGTAATGCACGCAATCTTCGTTCATCCAGGAGGATGAGTTCTTCATATCTATCCCTCTTCCAATCGGCTTCTGGGATTTGACTTTCGTGTAAAATACGCAAGGATGGTATTTCTAGCTCGACTGGTTGTACAACTTCCATGTCGTAGGTCAAATAGAAAGGGGTGGCCCCAGTGGGCGTCCTAACAAATGTACGGTATCCCCATAAAGCAAAAGGTATCTTGCTTGGCCAATCTCGATAGTTGTCAATCATTTTCTTGAGAATTGTGACAACGTTTTTATTTGCCGCCTCTACCGCGCCATTAGTTTGTGGTCTATATGGCGAGGATTGGTGATGCTTGATTTTGTACTTGGCTAGCAATTGCTCAGTCTCAGCTTGGAAATGTGATCCATTGTCACTGATGATCTCATGTGGGCAACCGTATCGACATATGATGTTGGTTTGTATGAACTTTGCCACGTTCTTGGCTGTAAGACTGGTGTAGGAAGCCGCTTCTACCCACTTGGTGAAATAATCGATTGCTACTAGGATGAAACAGTGACCTCCTGTTCCGGCTGGAGTGATCTTGTCGATGATGTCAATTCCCCAAGCAGAAAAGGGCCAGGGAGATGTCATGGTGTAAAGCAATGAAGGAGGGACATGTTGCACATTCCCGAAGATTTGGCAATTGTGGCAATGTCTTACATATTTGATGCAATCGGATTTCATTGTGGTCCAATAATACCCCAAACGTGTGATTTTTTTTGCCATCATGGGTCCACTTATGTGAGGGCCACATTCTCCATCATGGACTTCTTCCATCACTTTCCGTGCCTGTGAATGATCAAGACAGCGTAGGATTACTCCAAAAGGTGTTCTTTTGTATAACTCTTCTTGCATGAGAACGTATTGGGAAGCTAGTAAGTGTATAGCGTGTTGTCCCCTTTTGTCCATATCCGGTGGATAGGTGCCGTTGAGTTTGAAGTTTAGGATCGCTTGGAACCAAGGTTCCTTTGTGATTTCCTCTTCATCGGTGATTTGGTGCACATAAGCTGGCTCTGACCGTCGTTCGATGCATAAAGGCATTTTTACCATGCTATCCGACATATTGATCAAAGATGCAAGTTTTGCAAGAGCATCTGTAAATTGATTCTCCTCTCGAGGTAGGTGTAGGTAGATTACTTGATGGAAGAATTGGGCAATTTGGTGTATTCTGGCTTGATAAGGTGCTAAGTTTTCACTTCGAATTTTCCAAGATCCCGTAATTTGGTTGATGATCAAAGATGAATCCCCATGCACTCGAAGATTCTTGATGCCTAAACCTACTGCTGCTTGCAATCCGATGAGACAAGCTTCATATTCTGCAGCGTTTTTTGTCACCTCGAAGTCGAGTTTGACAGAGATTTGTGTATGCTCGCCTTCAGGAGAAATGAGCAACACTCCTATTCCAAATCCTCTTAAGTTCGATGCTCTATCGAAATAAAGGTCCCAGGAGTCTACATCGGTTTGGAGTATATCCTCATCCGGAAACGACCAGGTGTCTATCGTTTGTGTATTATTAATGGGATTTTCTGCGAAGAATTAGGCAATGGCGTGCCCCTTTATAACTTTCAGAGGTACATACTTGAGATCGAACTCTGAGAGCATCAAAGTCCATCTTGCTAAGCGTCCATTGAGAACGGGTTTCTCGAAGAGGTATTTGACAGGATCCATTTTGGAGTATATTTTGACGGAGTAACTAAGCATGTAATGGTGTAGCTTCTTCGTTGCCCACACAAGAGCGAGGCATGTCCTCTCGAGTGGTGTGTATTTGCACTCGTACTCCAAGAACTTCTTACTAAGGTAGTAGATAGCTCTATCTTCTTTTCCTACGGTTTGAGCTAGCATGGCGCCCATGGCCGTTTCAGTTACCGTGAGATATAAACCAAGAGGTTGATCTCGTTGAGGTGGCATGAGCACTGGTGGTTTGGCTAGTATTTCCTTGATTCGGTCGAAAGCCTTCTGACAGTCATCATCCCACATGATGTGATCTGTTTTGTTTAACTTCATGAAGATAGGTTCGCAGATCATGGCGAGTTTCGATATGAATCGACTTATGTATTGCACCTTGCCTAGGAATCCTCTAACTTCTTTCTCCATTTGAGGTTGCGGCATTTCGTTTAGAGCTTTGATCTTAGAAGGGTCTATTTCTATTCCTCGTTGGCTAACAACGTATCCCAGGAGTTTACCAGATGTTACTCCGAATGCGCATTTCTAAGGATTGAGCCTCATGTTGTATTTCCGTAGCCTTGAGAAGAATTTGCGAAGGTTTGCAATGTGCCCCTCTCTATCCTTGGACTTGACAATCATGTCATCTACGTATACCTCAAATTATTTATACATCATGTCATGTAAGAGCGTAGTTGCGGTGCGTTGGTATGTAGCTCCGGCGTTAATTAACCCAAACGGCATAACCGTGTAGCAATAGGTTCCTCATTGAGTGACGAAGGCGGTCTTATGCATATCTTCTATGACCATCTTGATCTGGTTATATCCTGCGTATCCATCCATGAAGGATAGTAACGCGTGATCTGCTGTATTATCCACCAATATGTTGATATGTGATAGAGGAAAGTCATCCTTAGGACTCGCTTTGTTTAAGTCTCTAAAATCAACACAAACATGTATTCTCCCATCCTTTTTGGGTACGGGTACTATGTTAGCTACCCAGTCTGAGTACTCGGAAACTTTGATGAACCCGGCTTTGAACTGTTTATCGACTTCTTCTTTGATCTTGAGAGCCCATTCTGTCCTCATTCGACGAAGCTTCTTTTTCCCGGGTTTGAAACCCGGTTTGATTGGGATTCTATGCTCTGCAATGTCCCTGTCGATCCCTGACATGTCTTTGTAGGACCAAGCAAAAACGTCTTTGAACTCGTGTAGGAGGTCTATAAAACTGGCCCTTTCGGTAGAGCTCAAGGTCCTCCCTATCCTAAGTTCTTGGGGTTCTAGTTCGGTTCCTACGTTGATGGGTTCAGTGTTTTCTATTACTGGTCCCCCTTCCCCCACTTGTAGTATTTCTTTGGCTATATAGGGAGGTATCTCGATCGAGTCTGGGTCATCCTCAGTATCATCGTAAACAGAATTGCATTCAAAATAACACGAAGAGTAAGCAGAACCTGATTTATTTATATTAAAGTTTGAGAAAAGTTGAAACAAAGAAGCCATCTGATCTGTAGTCAGTGGCGGTAAAGGGACAGCCGTTGGGACATTTCCCGAACTACTGTTACTACTTGATGCTAAGCTAGGAGAAACAGGGGGAATGGGAATGACGACAGGAGGAGACTCTCTAGGAACTTCTCTAGACTCCGACTCTGACTCTGACTCGAATTCATCGTCATCTGGTTCTCCTTTGAACATCTCTCCTTCTCCAGTGGTGAGCTTAAAGAGTCTTCCTTGATTGTTTGTCCACTTGATCGACTTTTTCCATCCTTTCTGCTGATTGGTGTTGGTTTCTGTGATTAACGCGGTAGGTTAAAGTGATCGTCTTGAAGTATCATGGTAATGATCTTATCCTGCGCGGCTCTAACAAATCGATCTTCTCCAACTAGTAGACTAACAGCTTGTTCGTCTAAGCAAGGTGCTTGACGAGTCTTGACGGTAGGAACCGTTTCTGGAGGAATGAAGTAGCAATCTTGAAAGATCTTGATTCCGGCTAGCTTCTTTTCGAGATAGTGCCAAGGTTCGGGAAATTCGTGAAAGATATCTTGACTTCCTTCCCTAACGAAGTATCCATTTAGGGTAGGGAGGTAGGGTCGCATTTGGATTCCCACAGTCTTACGGTTTTGAACTTGAGCGAGCATCTCGAGAACTTCCTCTTTAGTGGGTTTGTATCCTAGTCCAAGTGGTATTCTTTGTGAGTTGCGTTCTTTGTAGGGTGCAACGGTGTTCCTTCGGATAGGATTCAAAGGTATTCCCGGGAAGTATCCCTGGGATTTGAGCATGTGGTTGACCACTAAATTAGAGTAGGGATTGAAGTATAAGGGTGCCAACTCACTTTCTATGACATTTATGCTATGGAAGCCCCCAAGTTCATATACTGGATCCGCAAGGACTTGATTACTTGACTTCTTTTCGATTATTGCCTTGATGGGTGACAAAGTGATCGTCACCACTTTACCATTTAGTGGGATTTTGATTTTCTGGTGGAAGGTGGATGTTACCGCTTTGGAAGCGTGAATCCAAGGTCTTCCCAGAAGTATGTTAAAGGATGCTTCAATGTCCACTATTTGGAAGTTAACCTTTCGCTCAATCGGCCATGTGGCTATGGTTAGGTTAACAAGTCCTACTACCTTTCGTCGTGTACCATCATATGCGCGAACACCTTGGTTGGTAGGGGTCCAATCCGACTCTTTCATGCCCAATTTGTATGCGGTTTTCAAGGGTATGACATTGACTGCGAAGCCATCATCTACCAAAGTCATTGGCACATTCTTCTTTAAGCAAATGACAGTGATATAAAGAGCCAAGTTATGACTAGCACCAAAGGGTGGCAAATCTTCATCCGAGAAAGTAATAGGATTACTTAGCTTTGGTGATTCTTGGAAGCCCAAGTTGACTACATCATCGGGTGTGGAATTATGTGCCACATTTAGTTTGGCCAAGGCTTGCAGTAAAGCTTGGCGATGTGGGAATGAGCTTGCCACTAGTTGCTAGACTGAAAGATCAGCCTTTGTCTTCTGTAGTTGCTTTAACAAATGGTCGGTAGAGTCATCTTCATTATCATTTGGTGTGACCACATTGGTTGGACCATTCGCTATGGGACCATTTTGAGAAGTGTTTTGGTATGGGCGTCCCGAACGAGTAAGGTGGTCTACATCTTGATCTTCATAATTTTGGACAATTTGCTCACTAATTTTGACTAAGTAGTGTTCAGTGAGATACTCATCTTCATCATCATCGGCCCATATTCCATTGACAGTAGCAAGTTCCCTCATTCTTATGATTTCGGCCTCTAATTGGATAATTTGGTCGACTAGTTCAACAACCATGGCTACTACTTCTTGCATCGTAGTATTTTGAGATAAAACTAGTGGTGCACGTTCTTTAGGTGTTGCGTTGGGATCACGTAAGGTTGCCACTACACTCTCTATTTCCATGACTTGCCTATTCACACTTTTTGTCCATGCAATGAAATCGGTGATGGTTGGGGAAATGGTAGAGTAGTTCCCTTCATTCTCTATTGCATGAATTTCATCTTCGACTGGAGAAATGAGGTGTGAACAATCTATGGTAGATTCTTCACTTGTAATCACTAGAATTCCAAGAGGATTCTGAGTGTTGTTAGGCTTACCTCCAGGCGGTATTGGTAGGCGACCGTCTTCAATCATGTCTTGAAGTACATTTTTCAGTTTGTAGCATTTCTCTGTATCATGTCCCTTACCTCTATGGTATTCGCAGATTTAATTCTCATCCCAGAACTTGGATTTCTTTTCTGGTTCGGGTGTAGGGCCTATGGGTTGAAGTTTACCCAGTTTCATCAACCTTTTTAGAGCATTGGAATATGTGTCCCCAATATTTGTGAATTTCCTTAGTGGGGTACTCTTCTTAGATGGCTCGAGAAGGTTAACTTCATCAGTTTTGCTAGTAGAGCCGTAAGAACTACTTGTTGAGCCTTGATATCCACGACCTACCGTTTTGGACAAGAGCCCTTTACGGATGTCATCTTCGATGCTTTTTCCTAGAACGGTTAACTCTTTAAAGGTCTTAATGTTTTGGTACCTCAAATGACTTGCATAGATGGGCTTTAGGTTGTCCACGAATTTCTCCACGAGGGTAGCTTCATCTGGACGTTCAACAAGTTGAGTACTAGTCTTCCTCCACCTACTTAGGAAGTCGGTGAAACCTTCTTTGTCATTTTGGGTAAGACCTCTAAAGTGCACATGTTGAGTTGGATTTCAGCATTATCCGCATATTGCTTGGCGAACTCAATTGCGGCGTCATCCTAGGTAGTAATTTTCTTGTGCTCTAGAGAATAGAACCATTGTTTTGGGATGGTGTCAAGAGATGAAGGAAAGATCCTTAAGAACATCTTGGATTTAATGCCTTTGATAGACATGTAATCCTTGAAAGCACGGATATGGTTCAAAGGGTTTTCATGCCCCTTGAATTTAGGGATATCCGTCATGTTGAAGTTGGTTGGCAACTTGGAACTCAAGGCTTCATACTTGCGATTATTTTCCCTATAATTATCATCCCCTTTGAGATACATCAACTGTTCCTCCAAGTATTGGAGTCGTTTCTCAGTTGTAGTCATATCTATGGGAGGGTTTTCGTCCCCAAAGTTATTCACAAATTCATCAGACACTTCACTTTCTCGAGGAGGCATCCTTGTTTCCACGGCATATATTCGGCCCTCGATTGTGTCAAGACTATGAGACGAGCTAGTGCGGCTAGGATTTGATCATTACCATTCTGGGGTTGGTTGTGGCTCATGTCGCTTGTTTCAGGCATCTTGGAAACTGGATAAGAGATCGACGACGAATCAAAACACGATCGACCATTCTAGCACACTTACTCGAAAAACGAAATGTTTTGACTCATGAAGTGGGAGTGTGCCACTTGTGTCAAGTGAGGAAATGACAAAGTTTGAAAATGTTGGTCCCAGTCAACTTTAGTGTAGTTGTAGGAGTGGACTCGAAGTGAGGTTTTGAAATGGGTTTTGAGGCCCGAATTTTGACTCGATAGTTGGACAGAGTTTCGACTGGTTTTGCGCTAATATTAGGCCTATGTTTCGAAGGGATTTTGATTTTACAAAAATCGCCATGGTTTTGTTTAGAAATGGTGATCACATATGGTACAAACATTATACAAGCATTATAACGGGATGCTGAGTGCATTTAGAAGGGTTTTGGTTTTAAAGGGTGGGTTGCCATACCGAACAATCAAACCTGAGGTCTATGGAGAGGCTCGTACCAAACAAGAGTAAGGCCGATTCCTAGTCCATTTCCTCAAGTAGTGAAAGTCCTTGATACAAACAAGAGTAAGTACCATGGTATGGATGACGTAAATCGCTATCCCTCCTTAGGCCCAAATAAGAATTAGGACCGTTTAGACGGGACGATTGGTCGAATGGGTTGGGTTGGGCCTAGGAAGGCCGAATGAAACGATCTAGGAAGACCGATTTATGAAAACCGACAATTATCTTGTACAAACTATTCCCTAACCTTGTTCAAGTTTCACCCTTGGCAACACGTAAGTGTATTTTCCCCAGCGGAGTCGCCAAAACAGTGGACGCGGACCCACGGGGGCGAAAAGCGAAGCAAGCTTTTCCTCTTTGTTTGTTTTGCATTTGTGGAGTCGCCACCAATTTATTGTGGAAAATTGGAAACCGTTCGATCTCGTGGATGCCAATGAACACGGATGTTCACAGAGATCTGGAGTAAGGGGTGAGGGTACGTATTAGGAAGCTCTTTTGATCGAACACCTAATTCCGCCCGCCTCGATAGCGGCCTCTACTAATGATTAGGGAAATTGTCTATACTCGATATGTTGTCGATTTATATGCATGCAATGCAACATCCAATAAATTAATCCTAGCATGTGAGAATTAAACTAAGTCGGTTAACACGTAATTTAACATACAATTAATGTCGAGGTATAAATTTAGGTTAATTGCATATGAGAGCATACAAACAATACAATAAAAGAAATACAATAATAATACAATAAAGGAAAATTACAATAATTACATCGGATTTATTGATTTATGTTGAAAATACATTTAAAACGGATGGTTTTAGAAAAGAAAGAATAAATGAATAAACGAACAGATTATGGATGATAATACGATTAATAGTTAATTAAATACGTAATTAATAAACTAGGTCAAGGCAGAAAAAGGAGTTCAGGGACAGAAATCAACCGGGAAGAGGCGCAGCAGAGCTGCGTCCCTTGGAAGAGGCGCGCAGATCATTCCGTCGTCATTCTGGGTTGAGTTCTGGCTGTGAAGCCGGAACCGCATCTCGTTAATGTTCATTGGTGAATTTAATGGTCGATTAATGGTATTTGACTCGGATGAAAGTGATTAACATATTAATTAGGTTAAACAAGTTATTAATGACGAATTAATGATGGTGACGGTAAATAACAGATACAAGTATATCAAAGATGAATTCCAGAGATTCAATATGGGTAAATCGAATCTCTAAAACCCGAATTGACTTAATGACGAAAACCAGCAAATATGGATTATAAGGGATTTAAGTCGGGATTTTGAAAGATGAATTAATTAATGATGATTAATGAATTACAGGTCAAAATTATCATCTTCAAATTGTTATGTTAATGAAACAATGAACAATTGATAACAAAGCGAAAAACAAAAGGACGAACAAAAGACGAAGGAAGAAGAAAGGAAGAAGGAACTGCGGCAGCCTCACGAAGAGGCGCAGCAGGTGCTGCGTCCCTTCGAAGAGGCGCAGCAGTTGTTGCGTCCTTTCTCGACGGTTGTCTTCTGATAATCCGTAAAAAGGGTTTTTAAACAAGGTTTTACAAATCGGTTTTAAGAATACTTTCGGCATAAATCTTACAATATTAATTACGATAATAAAGAACAATAAACAAAAGAAGGATTTACACCCTCAGACTTACATGTTTGACGAAACGAGATGAACTAAGTTAACGTTTAGTGATGCTCGACTCGAATGTACGACGAAAGTGCCCTCTAGGAGGAAAACAAATAAGATTGATTAATGTTGATTGATGTGGAGTTGGTCAAATTGGTCGGTCATGCAAAACGAGGCTGGTACTCAGAAACATCCGAGCTTACATGGTCGAAAGTTCAAGCACGTAGACGCCAAAAAGTAAGAGCGTGGTCTTAGAATGCAAAGGGAGAAGAGAAAGCGGACACTCGCGTGAGAAATATGAGGAACGGAGGTCCCTATTTATACTAATCACACGAAAGAACTAGGGTTTTCGGAGAAACTTTGGAAGTGAATCTCGAAAAGATATGAAAAATACGCAGAAAAGGACTGAGGAAGAGGCGCAGCAGGCACTGCGTCCCTTGGAAGAGGCGCAAAGACTTGCTGCGTCCTTTCTCGATGGTTTCCTCCTGCGGAAGAAAGATTTTCGCGTTTCTATTATGGAATAGCGGATTAATCTCGTTTCCTTAATATTTTGTGTGAATATTACGGGAGATATTTTACCAAATATCAAAAGATTGGAAAATATGGAATAGAAATATCCTGAACATTCCAGAACATTCTGACTTGGTTATCAGAAAATGAAGACGGTTTTTTGACCCGGTCTCCAAATGTACTCTAATTACTGCCAAAACGACCGTATCGGCACGTAGATGACAATTAAGAGGTAGACACAAGTGTTTGAGCGATCACTTGACGATAAACTTACGAACTGTCACAAATCGTTCCGTATACCAAACATGCGGCTCAATCATCACCGGGTGGTTTGCGGGAGGTGCAGAAATGAGGTATCTACAAAAGGTCGTCATTATATAAAGGTAATAAAGTTAAAAAAAATAGGTAAATTGATAACCAAAGTTATGAGAGGGAGATAAAAGGTTTGCATCAATTTTTTTATTTTTTTTAATATGTGTGTGTGTGTGTTGCGACTTATATTTTTTTTAAAAAAAAAATTCTTTACTTATAAGCATGTGACATATGACAATCGAAAATGACTTTTTTTTATGGCACATGGCTTAGTGAGATGTTTAGTCTTGCATTTTTACAGTATTGTATAGAGGTGGCATGAAAATATTTATTTGAAAATTAAAATAGTGGTACAAAATTAACTCTATTGTAATAAAGTAAGTGATTGTATTGACAATTCTAGTTCCACAACTTTAACACTATCGTTATATAAACTTGAGAATACAATGATCAATATTCACATTAGCTAAACATAATTGTACTTTTGCATTATATTTTTAATTTACATACCCTAAATGTAAAAACCAATAAAATATTTTAGAACTCAATTCTTTAATAAAAAATAAAAACTCAACATTAAAATTTAATCATTTACTTTTATCTTTTATTGTTGTTAATTAATTTACTCTTAAAATGAAAAGACAAAGTTTAATGTTTGTTATGCTCACACATTTATGTTTAATGTTCTAAAAAATTTTTACTTTTTTATTTTAAAAAAAAGATGGTGATGATGTGGCTTGCTAAATCTCTATTAAAAAGTAGAATGGTGAGTTTTGGTGCTTTGGATTGTCTTTTTATATTATTTATAGACAATATCTAAAGGGAAGTAGATCACTTAGTGTTCGGATTTGGAAAATTTTGCTAGGCACTCTATTTCTTAAGCTAGAATAATATAATATGGAATTCGTATACGATAACATAGGGTCATCCAAGTCCTTTTGAGGTTCATAAAATAAAAAAGAGCATATGTCATTTTTATTAGTCACTTGTTCTACTTTTTACCCTTAACTAGTAGAATAGACTTATAATACTCTAAGGTGTATCTCTTTAGTGTAGATCAACCAACCTCATAGAGTCAGCCTGAACGAGGGCGTACATTTGACCACCTTTTCCATCTTCTGTGGTGTGATAATTCTTTGATCGCCGTGTCTCTAGCTAGGTGACCTCTAGGTTTGGAGACTCTATCTTCCTACCTGATTCGTTCATTTTCCCTATTTCAAATTCTTACCAGATTCATCAATTTTCCAAATGAGCACAAATTGCTTTCTACTAGATTCGTCAAATTCATATGATCACTTATTTTTTCTAAATATTGTCATCTATTCAAATTGGTGCTATTTAACTACCAGATGAGCACAATTTCATATGATCACTTATTTTTCTAAATATTGTCATCCATTCAAATTGGTGCTATTTAACTAGCTCGCCCGAAGGACAAACCAGATTCCTAATATACTCTGTCCAAACATACCATATTACACAGGAGCGCACACTCCATGCTGTTAAAACAGGGGAGGTGGTCACTACACTTACTTGTCCCATAGAATGAACTTAAGATGTAAGTTCAAGTACCAATACAAGGTAAAAAATATTCACATCAAAGACTCACAAGTCAACAAAAATTCCAGCCAAAGTTGTGTTGGGAATCATTAATCTCATATGTTTACATATTCATAGTATGATAGTTTAATTTAGTCATAAAATTAAATCGGATCTTATGCATGCAAAACTATTACAAAGTATAAGAAGAAAATCAATTCTTACATTGAGTATTTCGGATAAATGGGCACTAGTAAGTTCACCTTCTTACTAGTTCTTGAGCTTTCCAAAATGGAAGAATAAGATTCAAGTTGAGAATCTCTCCTAAGGAATTATACCCAAGGTAACCCCTTAATTATTTTAATTAATATAAGACTAGTATTAATTAAAACAAGCTTAAAATTTGACACAAAAAATGGTGTTTTTGTTCTCTTGTATTGCGGTCAAGAGAAGAGTGATTTTATGAGTTTTGTCTCTCTAAAATGTTTCACTAATGTAGAGAGTAATTATTTTCTAACACTTGAAAATAATACATAGAGGTAGTGAATAATTATATGAAAAACTTTGGCCATTTTTCATGCTCAAAACCGGTTGGGGGGAGTAATTGAGGCCAATGCATGCACAAATTGCTCATCTCAAAAGCAATAGGGTTTCATGGCTACATGTAGAGTATAATCATTGTGTTTCCATTATTAAAATAATCAACAAAATTTAACCTCTAATATTCCCTCCATTTTCGGCACACACACATAAAATGAAAGGTCCATTTTATTTTGTCATTTGTCAATTTTGTCATGTGTCACATGTTACATTACATGTTACACTATACTGTATTTTTAACATATTAAAAATCAGCATATTAATAAAATATGTCACATACAAAATTTAATTAGAAATTCATGATTACTTGTACCAAAATGGTTTATCGAATTATAAATTACAACGACTTGTATTTATAATAAATTATTCAACCTGTTTCAATTGTTTCGTAAACAATAATTTAATCTAAGTAATAAAACAATTCGATTACTTAGACCGTATCTAATTTAATCAAATTACAATGTGACACGTTAATTATACTCACAAAATCATCCGTCAATTTTAAGCAATTTAATTAACTCGTATCGGCATACGATTAATTAAATAATCAATTAAGAGTATTACCCTATAGGTATGACCTCAGGGTATCAACTGATCACCACTGTTGCATGACAGTAATGTCAAACTCTAGTCAGCCAATCATTACCGATATGTGTGGACCAGTTGACTGTAAAATATTACTTTCCCTCATGTATTCTTAAATATGAGATTTAAACATGTGATCATCATGATCGACAATTGGGATCGCATTATTGTCGGGGACACTTACTCCAACAATCTGCCACTTGTCCTCGACAAGTGTGCGTCACCAATTCTCTTGTCCTATTACTATCTCCCACTCAATGCAAGGTGTCTTTAAGGTCGTACTTGCAAGTGATCACATCGAGAGTGGTTTCCTCGATCTGGAGAATAACTGATTGACCGGAATTATCTACCATAGATACCTTCCGAGCGTGGCCACGCATTTCCATTTCATTACTCCTCGAGTGGCCCTGAGATATTATTTTAACCCTGACAAAGGGGTGGACAATTCCTATCGCAATGTTCCCTTCGACTAGCCACATCTCATCATAAACCAAAATAAGCCCTTTAACCCCATTTACGAAGGTCGTAGGATCATAAATCAAAGTTACTCTGAAATTGTGCCACCTTGGGCGAACAGTCTTTAGTCAAAAGAATCGACTCATTAGAATACTATAGTAGCTCTTGCCAAGACCAGGCTATATAAATTTGCCAGAACGCTATAAGCGGTCATTAGGCTCGACAGTGTTCCCAACAGTCTGCCTATGTGATCGACTAGTCATCTCATATGACTCTATGACACTTGAACTTGCCATCAATTGCATCACACTCTAGTCACTTCGAGACGTCACCTCGTACAAGTGACTATGGGCGAATACCATGTTAATCCGAGTTCACTTTAACGGAGTTCAATATTGTCTCTACAACCCGTTTGGATGTAAAAAAGTACAAGATGAGTTAATGATAACTCAAACGATAAATGTAGACATTTCATTGGAGTAGTCAATACCATATTACTATTATATGTCTTACAAGTGTGTTAACACATGTTGATGAAATAAAAGTTTAGCACACCATGTGTCCACGTGCTCAACCTTTCGAATTGCGATTTCCCTTATTTTCATGTTCTCTCTCATAGCATGAACTCTACCAAGCACATGTCTAGTCTTTAAACTAGACCTTGGGTCTTTAAACTTGTAACAAACCCTTTTGTTGTTATCACATAACCAACAATTTGGATTATGGTGGATGATACAACTTGCATTAGTCAAGTGTTTCACCAATTCACAATGCACTAGGTATATGTTTTGTAGGATCCTGCAACAATTGTCAAGATGATAGGTCTGGGACTTCTCACAAATCCTTGCCTTTTAGAAAATACTAGTTTTGTGTAACTTCTTACCACAACTAAGTATCCTTCCAAATACTTATTTCTCTCTTATCGTAATTGACTTAGGATCTTCATAAATCCTTATGTGTTTGGAAACTCTAGCATGTATAACTTCTTATCACACAACTAAGTGTTCTTCCAATACTCTAGAATGGCTCATTAGTTCTCCTCGAGAATTCATGACGATTCTTATATGGCTTACCAATGACTCATCATGCTCTAAGCATATGATTTATTCAGGACATGTGCATGATTATTCTAATGACGGAAACATGAGTGATTTAAATCATGTAGTCAATCAACAGTTCTTAGGTTCAATGAATGACCATGACCATCTCATGGTAATTCCATCTTCATCAATATGAATAACCTACGTATCTTGTTGATTTGATGTGTGCATCTTAGTGCCAATCCAACATCCCATGTTATAGTTGGATTCATCTTAGTCCATATTCATCCAGAATTGAAAACTTAAGTGCTATCTTTATCAAAGATAGTATATGCTCGTCATTCTCAATGAGTAATAAGTTGTAAAATTCATGGAGGAGGATTACTCCCACTAAATCTCATGTCTGCATATGAAATTTTCAAACTCCCACTCAATTCCACATGTTTCGCATTTGATCACTCAATCGAAACATTTCATGAATTGAAATTATTTTGCTTTGCTAGATTGTTATGATAAAACCACATATGTTCTCAACATATCCTTTCAAAATACCTATTTGGAAAGAGGTTTCGATAACAACAATGGAAGGAGATTTTAGTCTCTAACTTATTCATTCTTAAAATGAAGCGACGCAACGTCATTGCTAAAGTGTAAAATTTAATGTGGAGTTCATACGTCCCTTTCAAAAACACTCATTTCGGAAAGAGGTATAACTTGTCCATTTTTATAAAGTTTAGCAATGACTCTAGCATGGTTAACCATTAACTTAGCTATTATAGACATCGATATGTCTTTCTATGCAACTCTTAATCATAAATCTCATTTATATTCAAGGATGCATTTTGTTTCATTAGGCTCTTAAGTAAACATTAACGTTGAATCTTTATGTTAAGTCTTTTCATTAGTCATGTTCCTAAGTACTTTCTTTTGGTCTCCTGACGTAGTTTCCTTAAGAACATCTTCTTTTGGTCTCCTCACGTAGTAGAACAACTTCTTTTGATTTCCTCACGTAGTTACCTTAAGAACGTCTTCTTTTGGTGTCCTCACGTAGTTACTATGATTAGAAATGTATACAAATTATTGTCTCTTACATAGATCTTGATGCGTGTCTAATATATGATGTTTTGCACCTCATTTCACACGCATTTCAGAGCTCAATTGAGTAGTTTATGCTACTATTTCTCTTGTTTCGTGTATTTCTTCCTTTTCGTGTGATTTTGTAGGAATATGAAGATTTCAGTGGAAAATCAGCCGAATCCGTCCCTAAGTGCTTAGCATTGCATTTGACATGGAGTATTGACTCGAGGAATGAGCTTGGTGCGCGTTTCAAGGCCTAAAGATAGCAAAAGCAAGGGTGCGTACGAGTTTAACAAGCAAAGAAGCATTTCACGATATTGCAGCCTCATTCAGATGGCTATATCTCGAGTTCTAGAGAAGATAATCAAGCGATTCCAATTGGAGGTGAAAGCTTATCCTCTTAGCTTTCTAACGCCGTATAGAACGCCTGATTTGACGCAGTAACGAAGAAATGGCAGCTGTTTTAAGATCGGTGCGCGCTGCAGGAATCGTCAGAATGCAATTCTGTACAACACCTTTGGTCGATCGACTGGCCTCAGTGGTCGATCGACCACCACGCGAGCTGATACGCAAATTAAAATACGAGGAAGCCCATATTGTAATTAGGTTTTGGTTTAGGTTACGTTATTCTTCTATATAACGTAACTCTTCCTGTTTCTTTAGGATCTATCGATTCATTAGCTTAGTTTTATCTAGTTTTCAGACGACTTTACTTTAGGTTTCCATTCACATTCAATCTATATTATCAATAAAGTTTTCATTGCCTGCGGATCTATTCTTCGCTCGTTCCAATTTCGGTAACCCTTGTTCTTATTCTTCAGTTTGTTTATTGTTTTATTAGGTTAGAAATTGTTAGCGTAGATATCCCGAAACCATTACTTACGTTTTATGCACTTTAATTATTTTAGTATTTCAATTATGAATTCTTATGCTTTAATCGCAAATTCCATTGTTGTTTTTATCATTAATATGTCTAGCTAAATCAACCCCGCTAAGATGTAGGGGATCTATGGCGTAGATGGCATTAGAATAGGTGACCTCGCATTAGGGCTTGGTCGATCGACTGGCTTAACCAGTCGGTCAACTGAGCCGGTTGGTCGATCAACTGGGATAGCTGGTCGATCGACTGACTTCGCGTCTGGTTTTGCTTTGTTTGTTTCGTTAAGTGCTTTATCTTTCAATGAGACCGAGAGGAGACTTGATAGATGCTTAAACTTGACCATCCCATAGATCGAGAGATAGGAATGGACAATAATTAACGAATTAAAACGACTAAATTGCTAAGATCGAGAGATAACGTGATTTAGTTTGCATTAGGAATCATTAATCAAGAACGAGAGTTAGTATGAATGAGACTTAGGGATTAGTAGCATAGGCCGAGAGGTAGCTACTATTTAACATGGACCGAGAGGACTTGTTTTCCCCATCCTTCGCGACCGTATTTCAAAGTTACCTAGGATTATGTGCCATCGCAGCTATAGTGAATCGACCGTCTTAGCATTTCTTTTATCATAGTTTACATCTTTTGCTACTTTTATTTATTTATTTAATTTATGTTATTAGTTTTAGAAATTATACATATCAAAACTCCCACAACTGTTACCCTTAGACTAAACATGAAAGCAACTATTATCTCCCTACCTCCCTGCGGATCGACCCTTACTACCACTTGCTAGTAGTAGTTTGGTTTTATAAATATTATTTTTGATACTTACTTAGACAGGTATCAAATTTTGGCGCCGTTGCCGGGGAGGCAGCGCTAGTTTTAGTTGTTTTTCTTTTTAGTCTGTTTTTCGCCTCAAGGGAAGACTGAGTACCTTGAGGCAGTTCTTATCTTCTTCTTTAATGTTGTTTATTTGCAGTACTTCAGGAGATTTCACTCATGTTCCATTCTCAGGAGCAGCAGGTGCTGTTTTGTGAGAGATGCGGCAGAGTTGGACACACATCTGAGGCATGCAGGCACCCTAAGGAGAAGATGTTTGCTTTCCATCAACTTCAGCTCGACAATTCGTATAATTACGCTCCTACTTCACCGCAGCAACCATATGAGCCTCCTTATGAAGCCCCACTACCATCCACTCCGTCACAAAGAAGAGTTGAAAAACGAAGTTGCGAGTTGACGAGTCTAGTGCAGCTGCTTATGGTGGAGGTACAGAAGAGTAATGCGGCGAACCAGGCCTTAATCACGAAGCTGATATCTCAAATTGCTACATTAGACAAGAATGCAGCTGAGATACCGAGTCAATTTCACTCTCTAAATCAGCGTATTGAGACCGTACATGCAATGACGCTGAGGAGCGGGTCCGCTCTTGATGGACCTAAGAAAGCTGCTGGAAAAGGAAAGAAGAAAAAGAGCGAGAAGAAGACGGACAGCAGCGATTCCGGTCGATCGACTGCATCATTTAGTCGATCGACCATTCCGCGATCCTCAGTGACACCTTCTGATCTCTCTGTTCATTCTGGAAAAGAAGAAGTCAGTCGATCGACCGACCACACTGGTCGATCGACCGATGATGCTGTTGATGATGAGCCCATTCGTCCTCCAATGCCAGATAACTTGAGGGATTTCTTGTTTCGGGATGCCGAAATTATTGAGGCAAGACCCAAATGCTGATGGGTCAGTTCCGGTTCCAAAGTATGACCCCACGACGGTTAATGGTTCATTTCTGAGACGGTCTGAAGAAGGGTCAAGTTACAACAAAGACAAAGTAGTGGATTTTCAGCCTAAGTCCACTGATGCCGATATAAGAGACCTAGAGGAGAGGGCAAAGCTACTTCTGACAGCTTCTTATCCGGAAAGACTATTGCCAACCAAAGATGAGGTAACATTCGATAAATTTATGTAGGTTAATATCCGTATAATACCCTTTAATTGTAGGATTATAACACAAATTTTGTATGTAATTTATAGTCATAAAACGAAAATAACAAGGAAACGATAAAGATTAGAAATAACCTTCGGTCCTAGTGCGAAATGGCAATGAGAGATCAAGGTAGATCTCCTCCTAATTGTTGCACCCAAGATTGTCCGAGAAATGCCCTTGTGCTAGAAGGAATCCTCTAATTGCCTTGCAATATAGAGAGGATTGTTTTGTGAGTTTTGGTTGGATGTGAGATCCGAATTTTGAGAGGCACAATTCTCAAAACCCTAAAAATTTTTAGCAAATGAATTAGGTTTCAAGTGAAGGAGAGAGCTCTCCTTTTGTCTCCTCTAATTCGGTTTGGCCGAGTGGATCAAGGAGGAAATGGGCTTCCATTTTCTCCTTAAGTTTAACTCGTGGTCCGAGGCTAAAATGTATACGACGCGGTGTTTATTATAAATTGTCATCGGTTATCGGATATTAAAACATCAACTAATAACACGGATTAGTTGAATTTATTAATACATGTCCGACAAAGACAATATTGTATAATTATATTCAATATACATTTAATTAAATATAAAACGCTTATATTCAATTTTACGAATTAACCGCTTAATTCGTCTTAGCCATTATTATTTAATCCGTATTAAATAAAATATCTCAACATCACATTTTCGACTAATTATTAGTCAAATAACTCAGACTAACTGGTTAGTCAAAATTGGCATCTACATGACTGTATTTTCATACCGTCACATCTCTCAAACGTATCCTATAGGTGTGACTTTTAGGGACCAGTTGATCACCGCCATCTGTATGACAATAACGTCAAACTTATCTAGCAAGCCAACCGTTATTGATAAACGTGGATCAACTGATAATAATACCAAAAGTATGCCCTTTGATCCTTTTAGAGATTTATAAGTCCTTGCACTAACTGTTAAGGACACCAGCCCCAACAATTTAAAGATGTCGTGCGTAGTCTTAACGTGCAAATTCCCTTCTTAGAGCTAGTTAATCAAATACCTGCATATATGAAGTTTATGGGACAATTGCTAGCTAAGAAGAGGTCTTTGAATGTTGTGGAGTCAGTGCATTTAACTGAAGAGTCTAGTTCGTACTTAACTCACACTGCTACTCATAAACCGTCGACCCGGTAGTTTCTCTCCCTGCAAGATTGGTACCTTCTCAATCGAGAAGGCATTATGTGATTTAGGGGCTAGTGTCAGTGTTATGCCTTTGAGTCTGGCTAAGAAGTTGGGATTGACTAGATTTGCCATTACGACATGATCAGTGCAAATGGTCGACCGTTCAGCGATTCGACCGGTAGGGGTCTTAGAGAATGTGCCTGTTCAAATTGAAAAGTTCTTTTTTCCTGTTGACTTTGTTGTTTTGGATATTCCTGAAGATGTCAATACCCCAATTATTTTGGGAAGACTGTTTTTGCACACTGCTGGTGCAATAATTGATGTAGGGGAAAGAACTTTGAAATTTAAGGTAGGGAAGCATTCTATTATGTTTGCCCAGTCCCCTAGGAAGAAAGACCCCATGTGGCCCATGACCTGTAATATGATTTCTGAAAAGAAATCTTATTTTGTGCTTTCCGACATTCCCACTTCCTTACCTGTACCTATTCTTGTTATGACACCTCCGCCTCAGATTGGGAGCAATATGGAGGACAATTCTCTTGTTTTGAATGTTGCAGAAACCGGTTTGGGGAAGAAAGAACCGCTGATCGCTCCAGCTGTGAAGGAGCCCATTGTTCAGAGAGGCGGTTTGGGATGTCTGAGCTATGCAACTGACGAGGAGCCAGATGAGGAGCCCAAGAAGAAGGAGTCAGTCAAAATTTCGGAGTCAGATCTCGAGTGTGAGGAGCTGGGAGATGATGGCCATGCTTGGGAAGATGCTAGGGATGATCCATTGAGTATCCCAGTCGGAGTAGAGTGGAGTCCAGCTTCTGAGATGAGCACTACGGAAGCTACTTCATGTAGACATAAGCCTTGGTCGGAGATTTTCCGCAGTTTCCGTTGATTCGTTTCTTAGACCTTTTTAAGACAATTCATCGCATTTAAGACTATTTATTGCTTTTGTGTGCGCGAGACTTCGCTCTTTTAAGTTTGCTTAGGATTTTTATAAACTTTAGACTGTTACTTTGGGTTTTGCGCAATTTTGGGCTCATTATTATGTGTATTTGCAGGTTTATAGACCTTGTTAGCTCAATTTATTGAGCTAATTCGAAGAAATCAGGAAGTTACAGCAGCTATTTCAGTCGATCGACTGGCCATCTTAGTCGATCGACTGAGCGCTACTGTTCCAGGACCTTCTGTTCCCGTCATCTTGGTCGATCGACTGGGTGAGGTGGTCGATCGACCGTTGTCCACTGCTGTACCTTTTCACGACCTCTCCCCTGTTATGTTTGGTCGATTTGCGGAATTGAGGGAGTTTTCTACTCCACTTTATTTTCCGACTCATTTCTGATTTCTTCCATTTTCTTAACTTTGCACATAATTTTACCGTCCCAATTTTGCTTTCTCGATTTTATGCGTGGTATTTTCTGTCTTTTCGTGTACTTATTGGTAGCATCATTGCTCAAAACCTCCTAGCTCACGCTGGTTTGGGGAGGTTTCCTTTTGCTGCGCTTAAAGTCTTGTGAGTTTCCGAATCCTTTTCATGTCTTATTTATTTATTTTCTCGCAAATTCCCATTTCCCTTTTATTTCATTACATGATTTTGCACAATGGGGACATTGTGTGATTTGGTTTGGGGAAGGGTTTTGCGTCGCATTTACATAAGTTTTATTGCATTTCTGTTTCACGTTTATTTCAGTTTGCATTGTTTATTTCATTTCATATTTATATATCAAAAATCAAAAAAAATTGGAAAATTTCAGAAAAATTCAAAAAATTGCACGCTTATTTTAGCATATAGGTTGAGTCGGAACGGTAGTATTTCAATGATGACATTGCATTTGCATCTGTTTTTGCCTAAGCCTTGCTAATTAACATGTTATTAGTAGAATTAATTGCATATCTACGAGTTTTCGTTAATTTATTTGCTGAACTTTAAACTTGACTTAGAATTTTGGCAACCTACATTATATTTCTGAGATTTAGAGCCTATAACTGGTGACATCTATGACCAGTTTATTTAGGAATGTGAGTAGTTACTCTATATGAGACATGTTACATCAATATGCATAAATATGAACTTAATCTGCTTAATGCCTGTATGCATTCGGTTTGTGGTTTGTTGACACATGTGGTAGAGGTTTCCCTTTATTCATTTTACCCATGAGCCCCTCATAGCCAAATTTAGCCTTTTGTCCTTTAACTACATCCTATATTCAGTCTGCCTTTGTCAAGCTAGTAGTATTAGTTTTTGGGAATGTGTTTATTGCGGTTTGGTTATTATGCTCTTATTGAGATGATGTTGGATGAAATAATGAAGGAGGAAAAGGATTTGAGAAAGTTGAAAAAAAAAAAAGAGAAACAAGTTCGATACATGGTTGATCGACTGGACTCATTGGTCGATCGACTGCAGCCCGAGAAAAGAAAAAAAAATCAATTCGCATAATTCAAAGTCCTTATTAAATGGCGATTTTTGCTCCCATGTTGCATTTGTATCTTATGGGGAGTTGACTATTTATGGAAATTGTGAGATTTGTGCTTGCTATTAGCACCGGGTTTTATTGTTGATTTTGACCAAGAAGTTGGATGTTGTCATATGACTTTGTTTAGGTACTAGCTTGGCCGCCTATACCTCCACATTCTCATAAATGTTTTGTCTCTTTCTGCCCATTACCTCACATATCCATATTTACCTCGGCATGTGTCATGGTCATTTGTTTGGTTGGAATGCATATGTACGGTTGTAGAGATTATTTTCATATTAGATTGCAGGCATGTTCTTATAGGTCGTAGTTAGGTGAGTGTCGTTACAAAATTAATTCTTTCTATCTTTACATATCTTCACCCGTATTCATTGTGTGATTTGAGCGACCCGTGAGAGTCCGAATTGATAAGTCTCTATAGTTGACGGTTCAACAGTTTTTAACGACTACATAACTCGTTTGCAAGATTCATATTACTAATTGATTGTTGATTTATTGCATTAAATTGGTTTAGGCTTTACATGTTGCATTTCGCTCTGAGACTGAACTCGTTCCATTAGGTTTTAGGATCGAGTCTAGTTCTTGCTTGGGGACAAGCAAGGGTTTGGTTTGGGAAGTTTGATGCGTGTCTAATATATGATGTTTTGCACCTCATTTCACACGCATTTCAGAGCTCAATTGAGTAGTTTATGCTACTCTTTCCCTTGTTTCGTGTATTTCTTCCTTTTCGTGTGATTTTGTAGGAATATGAAGATTTCAGTGGAAAATAAGCCGAATCCGTCCCTAAGTACTTAGCATTGCATTTGACATGGAGTATTGACTCGAGGAATGAGCTTGGTGCGCGTTTCAAGGCCTAAAGATAGCAAAAGCAAGGGTGCGTACGAGTTTAACAAGCAAAGAAGCATTTCACGATATTGCAGCCTCATTCAGATGGCTATATCTTGAGTTCTAGAGCAGATAATTAAGTGATTCCAATTGGAGGTGAAAGCTTATCCTCTTAGCTTTCCAATGCCGCATAGAACGCCTGATTTCACGCAGTAACGAAGAAATGGCAGCTGTTTTAAGATCGGTGCGCGCTGCAGGAATCGTCAGAATGCAATTCTGTACAGCACCTTTGGTCGATCGACTGGCCTCAGTGGTCGATCGACCACCACGCGAGCTGATACGCAAATTAAAATACGAGGAAGCCCATATTGTAATTAGGTTTTTGTTTAGGTTACGTTATTCTTCTATATAACGTAACTCTTCCTGTTTCTTTAGGATCTATCGATTCATTTAGCTTAGTTTTATCTAGTTTTCAGACGACTTTACTTTAGGTTTCCATTCACATTCAATCTATATTATCAATAAAATTTTCATTGCCTTCGGATCTATTCTTCGCTCGTTTCAATTTCGGTAACCCTTGTTCTTATTCTTCAGTTTGTTTATTGTTTTATTAGGTTAGAAATTGTTAGCGTAGATATCCCGAAACCATTACTTACGTTTTATGCACTTTAATTATTTTAGTATTTCAATTATGAATTCTTATGCTTTAATCGCAAATTCCATTGTTGTTTTTATCATTAATATGTCTAGCTAAATCAACCTCGCTAAGATGTAGGGGATCTATGGCGTAGATGGCATTAGAATAGGTGACCTCGCATTAGGGCTTGGTCGATCGACTGGCTTAACCAGTCGGTCAACTGAGCCGGTTGGTCGATCGACTGGGATAGCTGGTCGATCGACTCGACTTCAACGTCTGGTTTTGCTTTGTTTGTTTCGTTAAGTGCTTTATCTTTCAATGAGACCGAGAGGAGACTTGATAGATGCTTAAACTTGACCATCCCGTAGATCGAGAGATAGGAATGGACAATAATTAACGAATTAAAACGACTAAATTGCTAAGATCGAGAGATAACGTGATTTAGTTTGCATTAGGAATCATTAATCAAGAACGAGAGTTAGTATGAATGAGACTTAGGGATTAGTAGCATAGGCCGAGAGGTAGCTAGTTTTCCCCATCCTTCGCGACCGTATTTCAAAGTTACCTAGGATTATGTGCCATCGCAGCTATAGTGAACCGACCGTCTTAGCATTTCTTTTATCATAGTTTACATCTTTTGCTACTTTTATTTATTTATTTAATTTATGTTATTAGTTTTAGAAAATATACATATCAAAACCCCCACAACTGTTACCCTTAGACTAAACATGAAAGCAACTATTATCTCCCTACCTCCCTGCGGATCGACCCTTACTACCGCTTGCTAGTAGTAGTTTGGTTTTATAAATATTATTTTTGATACTTACTTCGACAGGTATCAGATCTCATCTACTCAAGGTATACAAATCGGTTACATAGATCTCATCTACTCAAGGTATACGAATCATAGGTATACAAAGCTCAAAGAATTCTTTGTGTCTTAATATTACTCTCACTCTATCTTTAGAATAAATACCCTAAATATTCAAAAGATAGCTTTCGTAACACAAATGATGTTTTGGTGAAGAAAGAGAGATATCACATAGATTAATAGACTTATTTATAAAGATTTAATGGGTGTATATAGGTTATTAAGTTTCCCTTAATTGAGTTCATTAACTCAATATCACTTTATAATTGATCATACACAAACTTCAAGTTTATGGACATATAATGAATCTATCATTATAATTGTCTATTGGATCAATTTTAAGTAGATTATTCATATGTTTCTATGTCAAGCATATAAAGATGAATTTTAGAACAATTAAAAATACGATAAACGTAGTGACTTGGGTTGCAAACCAAGTCACTACTAATCCAAAATTACAACCATTGTTCAAGATTAAAACAAATTTCTATGTCAAACAAGGAAATTGAAATAGTTCTAGAAATTCAAAATACAACATGATAATAAAGACAACAAATGAAGCCAAGCTTCATGAGTGGCTACTACTAGCTTCCTCACGATCTCTCAAGCTTGCTTCTCCTTGCCCTTGTTGTTGCTTGGAGGAGGCCCTAATTACAATAAAAAGGGGATACTTTATCACAACTTGTATCAAAATACCAAAGTTGAATTAGAAAAATAAAAGAAGGGATAGTCATTTACCTAATGGAGTGATCTTTCCAGATTTGATGTCACCAAGATATTTAGAACAATTCCTCTTCCAATGTCCAATGCCATTACAATAATGGCACTTGTCAAGGGGACCCTTTTTGGGTTTGGAAGTGCTAGCTTCAAAAGTCCTAGCCTTGGTTTTCATGGGAGCTTGCCTCTTGCCCTTTTTGCCACTCTTCTTGAAGGTTCCCTTGCTCTTATTGCTTATATTGAGCACATCCTTAGAGGAGCTAGCATTTAGCCCTATGTCCCTTTCGGCTTGCACAAGTAGCTTGTGCAACTCTTTAAGGGACACATCCTTGTCTTGCATATTGAAATTCACCCGGAATTGCACATATGCTTTGACTTTGCTTAAGGAATGAAGAATTCTATCAACGATGAGTTCTTTGGGAATTTCAACCTTTTGAATGTTCATTGTCTCGACATGCTCCAACAATTTGAGCACATGAGGACTAACCTTTTTGCCCTCTTTGAAGTCGAGATCAAAGAATGCCGAGGCCGCCTCATATTGAACGATCCTCGGTGATTGTGAAAACATTGTCACAAGCTTAGAGTAGATTTCATAGGCAGTGCCCATCTTAAAGGCTCTCCTTTGGAGATCCGCCTCCATAGCAAAAATCAACACATTTTTGATTGCGGCGGACTCTTTGTGATAAGCTTCATATGCTTCCCTAGTGGCGGCACTTGACCTAGCATTAGGTTCGGGTGGAGAGGCCTCAATGAGGTAACGAAGTTTGTCGTCACCTTGAGCGGCTAATTTTAGTTGGGCATCCCAATCCGAGAAATTTGACCCATTCTTTTCAAGTTTACATCGATCCATAAAGGATCGGAGCCATGAAACATTAGTGAGAGTGTTTGCGTTGGTGTTTGGTGCGGCCATTGGTTATTGAGAAATAAAAGCGGTCTACAAAACAAAATAGAAGGAATAATAAAACATTTATCGTATTAATAATAATACTTGTAAATTATTTAAACAAGTTTTATTGCATTTATCTAGTGGCCTCTACCCAACTAAGATAAATGATCCCGAGATCCAAATTCATATTAACTCGGGCACGGTGAGCCGATTCATCCCTTATCAATATAACTCGGTGAATTAACTTTTTAATCGATTCTACTTTTAGAACTCTCGGTCGATAAAATTACTCTAATATTTATCTTTAGCCCGGAACACATGCGACTACGGTCACGAATACTTCCGTTGAGCTCAATCCAAATTTCGATGTAATAACATTTTACTACCCCACTTCGCCAACGTAACAAGGTTTGTATTACGGTAAAGCCGGCTCAACTCCCTTATGAAATTGGTACTTCATGGGTTCTACTATTTGGTAAGGCTATTTCTCAATTATTAATTTAGCGAGAGTTCATGTCAATTTATTATCTATCACATTTTAAGTGAACTAAAGCGGTGAACTACGATAATTATAATTGACACGGTCGATGACTCGATTAAATAAAATGCATGTTTAGTTATGGCGATTTAGCGATACATGCAAACATATAAATAAAATGCAAAGCAAAAATATAAAGTCCTAGTATGGCCTTCCTAAAATAGTAAATCTAATAAACTATTACAAATTCGGAAACCAACTCCTTCGGTCCCTTGAACTTCGGTCTTTGCACGCATCTCAAGGTAACACCGTCATCATGGAAACTCCGGGAAATTACAAATAATAAATAAAAATACATAATATCATATTATACATTTGTAATAAAATAAATCTATTAAATTACAAAACGGTGATACGAGATCACAATAATTACAACCGAATCGATATTCCCATGCATTTCGGGTAATACCAATTAAAACTAAGGCCATACTAAGTAAAATTACATAATTCAAAAATTATATAAGCATTAAAATATGTATGAACATGCTAAATTTTATGCTAAATCGCCTTTTAAGAGCCAATATCGTATATTTTATCGGTTTTTATGGATTTGCGTGATTATAAACTTGTTAAAATCACAAAATGTTTCATAAGTTCATATTTATGTTCAATTTAATTACCCTAGCCATCTTAGGACTCAAAACTTAGTCTTCACTAATATTTTGATAATAACTCAACTTGATTTCTTAATATTGTTCATTATGGACCCAAAAATACAATATTATACTATAAACTCCAAATTAAATTATAAAAATTTCAACTAATTTCAAAATTTGAAATTCAAACTCATGAACATTCTGGAAAAATACCATGACACTCATAATGTTCAAAACTTAGGTTAAAAATTTCGAAAATTTTTCGAGAAAAACATCGTTGCGGTTTATCGGTTTTATCAAATATGACCATTAAATATGAAAAAAAATAATTTTAATCAACTTTTCAGTTTTAGATCTGAAATGTGGGATAAAATGCAACATATGACGTTTTTCTTTAGTCATGAAATATGTTTTAGCATTATTGGCTAATTTAAGTCACTATTTATTGAATTTTTACTCAAAAATTCATAAATCATGCATAAGAAGTTCAATTTGTCTAAGATTTTTACACACACTGAGTAAAAATGCATGTGACAACATATTAAATTTTTATGACCAGATTCGAAATATAACTCATATTAACCTAATAAACCCTTTAAATTCGATTTAAACTTATAAAATCCATATTTCATCCAAAATAACTTAGTTTTTCATGAAATTTAACATGCAACCAGTAGATAATATATGTGAAAACATATCCAAAAATCACTTAACAATTCGAAGTTTAGCTATTTTTCGTCCAAAAATGACATTTTCCTCATAAAAATCACATTTTAATGCCAATAATATATAAAATGAACAATAAAAATCCATAAATCATCCCATGTGATCTAAAATCCATTTAGGACCAAAAACTTTTAACATGCAAAATTATTTCATGATTTATCTTCATTATTCCTAAATAACAAGTTTTATATATTAACTAATTAACTCGGAAAAACAAACCCGATTTTTGCATGCAACAACCATGTGCTCAGTTACCACTTGTTAGGATTCATTAATCTCATATGTTTACATATTCATAGTATGATAGTTTAATTTAGTCATAAAATTAAATCGGATCTTATGCATGCAAAACTATTACAAAGTATAAGAAGAAAATCAATTCTTACATTAAGTATTTCGGATAAATGGGCACTAGTAAGTTCACCTTCTTACTAGTTTTTGAGCTTTCCAAAATGGAAGAATAAGATTCAAGTTGAGAATCTCTCCTAAGGAATTATACCCAAGTTAACCCCTTAATTATTTTAATTAATATAAGACTAGTATTAATTAAAACAAGCTTAAAATTTGACACAAAAAATGGTGTTTTTGTTCTCTTGTATTTCGGTCAAGAGAGGAGTGATTTTATGAGTTTTGTCTCTCTAAAATGTTTCACAAATGTAGAGAGTAATTATTTTATAACACTAGGAAATAATACATAGAGGTAGTGAATAATTATATGAAAAACTTTGGCCATTTTTCATACTCAAAACTGGTTGGGGGGAGTAATTGAGGCCAATGCATGCACAAATTGCTCTTCTCAAAAGCAATAGGGTTGTATGGCTACATGTAGAGTATAATCATTGTGTTTCCCTTATTAAAATAATCAACACAATTTAACCTCTAATACTCCCTCCATTTTCGGCACACACACACATAAAATGGAAGGTCCATTTTATTTTGTCATTTGTCAATTTTGTCATGTGTCACATGTTACATGACATGTTACACTATAGTGTATTTTTAACATATTAAAAATCAACATATTAATAAAATATGTCACGTACAAAATTTAATTAGTAATTCATGATTACTTGTACCAAAATGGTTTATCGAATTATAAATTACAACGACTTGTATTTATAATAAATTATTCAACCTGTTTCAATTGTTTCGTAAACAATAATTTAATCTAAGTAATAAAACAATTCGATTAATTAGACCGTATCTAATTTAATCGAATTACAATGAGACACGTTAATTATACTCACAAAATCATCCATCAATTTTAAGCAATTTAATTAACTCGTATCGGCATACAATTAATTAAATAATCAATTAAGAGTATTACCCTATAGGTATGACCTCAGGGTATCAACTGATCACCATCGTCGCACGACAGTAATGTCAACCTCTAGTCAGCCAATCATTACCGATATGTGTGGACCAGTTGACCGTAAAATATTACTTTCCCTCATGTATTCTTAAATATGAGATTTAAACATGTGATCATCATGATCGACAATTGGGATCGCATTATTGTCGGGGACACTTACTCCAACAAGTTGCAATCAAATCCAGTTTCAAAAATTCACATGATCGGAAAAAATTTTAATCTCAAACATATTCAAATCCAGTGTCAAGACTCTCAAAAAATTTTAGGAAAAAAAAAAGAAAATATGATCTCTAATAGGTACAAATCCAGTGACAAAAGTCTAAAAAAATCTAAGACAAAAAAAAAATAAACATTATGATCTCAAATAAATACAAATTCAATTCAATTTCAAAGATTCACAAGACCAAAATTCCAATCAAAATGCAATCAAATTGCAGAGTAATCATTTTTTCGTTTCTCAGACGAGTCAATTCATGGTTACATTGTCTCCATTCCTCTTGGGACGATCCTTACATTCATTTAGGTGAGTGAGAGAGGGACACAGGTCTCCAGTGTCTTTTAACGCCATAGAACCTTCTCATTATTACCCTCGTTTAGCATCTAAGAATTCAGGGGATGCACACTAAACCTATACGGTACCAAAAGCATTTTGTTTCTGTGGTATTAGTTTTACTTAATTAGAAGAGCTTGTTATTGTAAAGAGAGCAAAAACTCGTCAAAATATAGCTCAAATAAACAAGTCAAATACAAATGATAAAATCATTCTCCACACCAGAGAATTGTGAAGGTTATTTTCAGAGTAATAGTTTCCAATTTTTGTAGTTGGATCACATTTGGGCCAGACCCCATTTTTCAAAATCTTTTCACAAAAATTCAGTACTGATTTTAACTGTTTTCAAAAATACTAAGTTTCATTTTCTCGTTAAATAAAATTTTGCGAATTTCATAATCAATTATTGTGAAAAATTCGAGCTTAATCTTTATGCAAAATAAGATTTTGCAAATTTTCAGCCTATTTAAGTCAATGATTGTGAAAAACATTCAATCTAATCTTTATGTGAAATAAAATTTTGCAATTTTCCAGCTCTTTTCGTGAAATAAAATTTTGCGAGCTAGCTTTTTTAAAAATAAAATTTTCAAATCAATTGGTCGGCAGGCCGTGACAAGCATTTGAGTTCTTAAAATAAAATTTTCGGAACTTGCCTTTTTGCGAAATAAATTTTTACAATTTTCAAATCAATTGGTCGTCGGGCCCTAACACGTATTTTGAGTTCTTAAAATAAAATTTTCTGAACTTGTCTTTTTGCGAAATAAATTTTTTTCAATTTTCAAATCAAATGGTCGGCAGGCCCTGACATGTATCTGAGTTCTTAAAATAAATTTGTTTGAACTTGCCTTTTTGCGATTTTTTTTTGTTAATCCTAGTTTGTAAAATCAGATTTTACATTCTAATCCCTTTTCAAAATAAAATTTTGAATTCTTCGGTCGGCGGGCCCTGACATGTAATCGAGCTTGTGAAATCAAATTTTGCAGGTTCACTCCTAAGTGAAACAAAGTTTTGCTTAACCAGTTTAAAGACCAGCTAAACAAAGTTAGGCTATTCCAGATTCCAGACTAGCAAAACAAAGTTTTGATTTACCAGATTACATAGGGGTGAAACAAAGTTTTGCTTTACCGGTTTCCAAACTAGCTAGACAAAGTTTAGCTATACCAGTTACAAGACCAGTGATGAGGCTGTCGCAACCCTAACAAAAATAAACCCGAAAAGGTCTCTAACTAATGCAGTTAGGGAAGTCGGGGTCGAATCCACAGGGAGGCTATGTTGCTATCTACTTGCTAATCTAAGCCTGTCGGTATCACGAATGGGGGGTTTTGATTGGACAACTAAACTAAAATCGATGTATAAGTAAGATGAGATCAAATAAGAGAGAAAAAGGAATGTTAGGATCGTCGGTTCACCATGGTGTCCTAAGGATTCAATCTAAAGTCAAAGGTTGGCATAACCTCGGTTTGCAGGGTAGTGAAAAGGTCCTTCCGGTCCGCTATTCGCCCTAAAACATTACTAACTTAGCTTCCGCCCTCATTATAATGCCCTAATGTTAACTGCAGGTCTTACCCTTTCCAATCTTTCGATCTAGGTCAAGGCGTAACGAAATCAACTAGCTAAATGAGTCGACTCAAGCAGCTAATTGCAGTTAATTGCAGTGATTAACAACACAAACCAAATCCAGCCAAGCCTAATCATCTAATCTCTACCTCCCTAAATACCATGGCTCCCCTATACCCTAGCACAAGAGATTTAGCTACTCATAACTATAGAAAAAAAAAATAACGATAAGTAAAGAAATGATGAGCATGGTATTAAGAAGGATAAGAAGAATTCGCATAAACTAAATATTAATAAACTAATAGCAATTTTGTAATACTCCGTATTTATGAGTCTTTGGGTACTCTATCGAGTAGGCCTTACTCTGTCGAGTAAGGGTAAGTTGCGTTTTAAAATAGTTTCTGACCTGTTGGGTACTCGATCGAGTAGCTAGGATACTCGATCGAGTAAGGGGGTACTCGATCGAGTACCTTAGATACTCGATCGAGTAGCCGGTTTTACGGGGAGTTTTCTGGGGTTTTGTTAATTATGCGATTAAGATATATAACCTTTTCCGTCATCATTCTAAACACTTTTCCAAAACCTAATTTACTGTCAAAGAGAGAAAGCAAGTACGTTCATCATCTTAATCGCATTGTTAGCAATTCCCGGAGTTTGGAAGGTCGGTTTTCATCGTTTGATATACCGTTGAGATCCTTGCGTCGAGGGTAAGATCTATGTACCCTTTTTGTTGTCTTTCCTTTAAGTTGGTTAAACCCTAATCTAGGGATTCGGGGGTTTTTGAGTAGTTTGTGATTTGGTAGCATTTGTATGTTGTGTGATAGGAGGAGGTTTCGTAGAAGAAGCTTTTGAGACAAAATTTGAGAGGCCGTCGATAGTTGTGCTTTCCAGGTAGGATTTCCTACTCAGTATTAGTCCCATAATGGGATGATTGTTGATGTGTTGAGATTGATTGTTTGATATAGTAATTGTATTGTGACGGCTGTGATTGTGATCGTGATTGATTGTTCTCTGGTTCTCGAGATGCGTTCTCGGCTGAGTGGGGTCACTTGCGGGAGTGGCTTCACGCCCTAGTTTCGCCCTTCGTGGAACCCGCCACGGAAGGGGATGTGCACATTAATGGACAGGGTTATCGCTCGTTATGAGAGCGGGGCTTAGGTGGGAACGGCTACGGTCCCCCACTGGCAGGACTGGTCCAGTGGACAGTCAGTGATTGAGATTGTTGGGATTGATTTGGATGTATGTGTGTGTGACGGTTAAGCTGTCTGTTTATCTTATTGTTGATATATATTGAGTTGTGTGATTAGTACGACCCCCATTTGTTGTTTTGTAAACTGCGGTGATCCATTCGGGGATGGTGAGCGATGAATGAGCAGTTTTGAGTTGAGTACTGGGATAGCTGGGAGGTGCCACCGTCTGACGATAGAAGTCTTCCGCTGTAGTCTTTTAGTTTTATGACATTTCAGTATTTTAGTAGACAGTTGGTTTTAAGAACTTGTACCCGTATTTTGGGATTTGGTTTCAGTTGTACTTTTCACTAAAGTTATATTATTTAAGTTGTTTCTTTATTGTCTTATGAATATCATGCCTCGGGCAACCGAGATGGTAATATCTTCATACCTGAGTGGTCCTGGTAAGGCACTTCGAGTATGGGGGTGTTACAAGTGGTATCAGAGCGACGATCCTGAAACCTGTAACCAATGAACCTAATGAACATAGGGAGTCAATTAAAATTTACCCGGGGTAAAGGTTGTAGGAGCTAATGCAAAGGCTTGGGAGATGTCCTAAAGTCGCGAACTTGCCCTACAATTTTGAACCGGTCACATGGGGGGTGTATGTCAAGGTCGTATCTTGTTTGTTTTAGTTAGCTTGTGTATGAATGTGATGAAGTGTGTGTAATTGTTGGATGTTTGAAGTAGAAAGTTGAGAATGTGAAAGAAAGGTTGATGATATATGTAGAACTGTTGTTGGAATGAGGAACATGATGGATGTTTACAATGTGGCGTTTAATCACATGATATAATGATTTCGTAGATCGTATGAAAAGATGCGTAGCATTATATGCTTAGTTATGTTATAACGTTGGTTTTATAAAGTTTTTAGCATGTTAGCATAAGATATACCATGCGGGTAGCGTTTCTGAGTTAGCATGACTCGATCGAGTGGGACTGACTTGATCGGGTGGGTTTTTGACGATTTTGAGTCCAGAATCGTGTTTTTGGGCACTCGATCGAGTACCTGGGGCACTCGATCGAGTAGGGGGTCACTCGGTCGAGTAGCCTAGCTACTCGGTCGAGTATGTTAGAGATCAGAAGGTCTGTTTGGGGTCTGATGTTGGGGCACTCGATCGAGTAGCCCGTTACTCGATCGAGTATGTTTGGGAACTCGATCGAGTAGGGTCTGGGCAGCGTGTTTTCTTGTTTTGAGGTTTTGGCGCGTATGTTTATATCCACCCCTTTTCTCTTATAGTTTCAAGATGCCGCCCAAGAAGAATGCGTTGTATGCGAGAGCTGAGCTTATGACCATGGATGACATCGTTAAGATGTTGGAGCATCAGGATGCTCTTACTGAGGCTTTAAAGACTGTGGGGAAAGATAAGGATAAGGATAAGGAGAAGGAGTTTGATCATTCTAAAATCAACCTCTATATAGCGAGGTTTAACCCGAAAGAGTACAAGGGAGTTGGGGAGCCTAACCTTCTTGATAGTTGGCTTAGAAAGATGGAGAACATATTAGATTTGGTTCACTGTCCTGATGAGATGAGGGTGGAACAAGCTGCATTCTATCTGAGGGAGGCAGCTGGCAAGTGGTGGGATACAGTGAAAGTGAGTGCTAAGGAGATATATACAAACCAAGGTTTACCTGCTATACCTTGGGAGGAGTTTCGTAGGGGGTCGTGAGAAAAGAGTTCGTGCGGAGCATGTGAGGAGTAAGTTGAGAGAAGAGTTTGACAGTTTTAAGATGACCGCTGAGATGTCTGTGGCCGATTACTACAGGCAGTTCAATGAGAAGTCTAGGTATGCTGAGGATATGGGTTTGAATGAGGAGAATCTGGCGCTGAGGTTTGAGAGGGGTTGACCCCTAAGATTATGGATAAGTTACCCGTGGGAGTCCTTACTGATGTTAAGGAAGCTTATGAGAGGGCCGGGAGAGCTGAGAGGTTGGTGGAGATGGCTCAGGAGAGGTTAGGTGGCGAGAAAAGAAAGTCTGAGAGCGAGGGTGGTGGTCAATCTAATCACAAGAAAGGCAACCACAATCAGTCTAGAGGGTTTTCTTCCGGGTCGTGGTTCGATCTTTGGGGCTTCCTTTGGGCGTGGTCGTGGGAGTGCTAGTGGTAGTTGGGGAGTGACCTGCTTCAGTTGTGGTGGTGTAGGCCACAAGAGACATGAGTGCACAAGTGCACCGGGAACTTTCCGGAGACTGCGCAGCTACGCGAGCAATAGACCTACTGGATCATGGGCAAACCGGGAAGTCGAGCTATCGAGTGGAGGTAACCGCAACGGTGGTAATTCTTATCAGAAACTACCAACGAACAACAACAATAATCAAGGGTCGGGTGCTAAGCCGACCACATCAGCCAGTATTGTCCAGGGAGGTGGACAGAAGACCAGTGGAAAGTTATTCATGATGGAGAAGAAAGCAGCTGAGGAGGATGCACACGTTATCACCGGTACTTTCCTTGTTAATGGTATTCATACCATTGTTTTGTTTGATTCGGGGGCTTCTCAGTCGTTTGTATCTTCAAGTCATGTTAAACGGTTGGGTTTGAGGGTGTATGAGTCTGTTAGTGAGCAAGTTTTTATACCTTCGGGTGAGTCTGTATCATGTGGGAGGTTGTTTAGAGATGTATCTATGATAGTTGGGCAAGTTGATCTACCTGTAGACTTACTAGAGTTTCCTTTTGACGGTTTTGAGATGATAGTCGGGATGGATTGGTTAGGAAAGTATAAAGCTAAGATAGACTGTCATCAAAAGAAAGTGTCTTTAAGAGGTCCTAAGGGTGTTAGTGTGTCTTATCGTGGATTTCTAGTCAAACCCAAAGTTAAGTTGATTGCAGCTGTCACCTTGAAGTCTTATCTGAGGAAGGGATGTCCTTTGATCTTGTGCCATGTGAGAGATGACCGGTTAGAGAGTCCGACGTTGATCGATACCGATGGTGGGAGAGTTTGCGAGATGTTTTTCCGGAGGAGATTCCAGGGTTGCCACCGAAGAGGGAGATAGATTTCACCGTTGAGTTGAAACCGGGGACGGGGCCAATCTCTAAGGCACCGTGCGGATGGGTCCTAAGGAGATGGAGGAGCTCGAAACAGTTAGATGATCGATAGAGAAGGGATACATTAGACCAAGTGTATCGCCGTGGGGAGCACCAATTCTTTTCGTAAAGAAGAAAGATGGGAGTTTGAGGTTGTGCATAGATTACGGGAGCCAACCGAGTTACGGTGAAGAACAAGTATCCTTTGCCAAGGATAGATGACCTGTTTGATCGGTTGAGTGGTGCATCAGTCTTTTCCAAGATTGATTTGAGGTCGGGGTACCATCGGTGAAGATTAGAGAGGTGGACATACCAAAGACAATTTTCACGTCGAGGTATGGTCATTATGAGTATGTGGTGATGCCGTTTGGGTTATCTAATGCACCTACCGTGTTTATGGATTTGATGAACAGAATCTTCAGATAGTTTTTGGACCAGTTTGTGGTGGTATTTATCGATGACATCTTAGTCTACTCTAAGACTAAGGAGGAGCATGAGGAGCATCTGAGGATCGTGTTGCAAACTTTGAGGGAGCATGAGTTGTATGCTAAGCTGTCCAAGTGTGAGTTCGGTTAGAGAAAGTTGCTTTTAAGGGGCATGTGATCTCTAAGGAGGGAGTGGTCAGTGGATCCGGCAAAGATTGAGGCAGTGACAAAGTGGGAAGCACCAAAGAATGTTGCTGAGATTAGGAGCTTCTTGGGTTTAGCTGGATACTACAGACGGTTCGTGAAAGATTTCTCCAAGATAGCTAGACCTATGACAGCGTTGATGAGAAAAGAGAACAGGTTTCGTTGGGATAAGAGTTGTGAGACGGCGTTCCAAACATTAAAGGAGCGTTTGACCACAGCTCCTATCTTAGCATTGCCTGAAGGGATTGAGAACTTTGAGGTTTATACAGATGCCTCAAAGAATGGGTTGGGATGTGTGTTGATGCAGAATGGTAAAGTGATTGCCTACGCTTCTAGGCAATTGAAGCCTTATGAGGAGAACTACCCTACTCATGATCTGAAGTTGGGAGCAGTAGTGTTTTCTCTCAAGATATGGAGACATTACCTTTATGGAGAAATCTTTAAGGTATTTTCTGATCACAAGAGTCTCAAGTACATTTTCACTCAAAAGGAGTCGAACATAAGATAGAGGAGGTGGATGGAGCTGATTGGCGATTATGACATGGAAATTATCTACCATGAAGGGAAGGCCAATGTAGTTGCTGATGCTTTGAGTCGAAAGAGTGTACATTCTCTGTGTACAGCTCTATCTTTGATGAGGCTGAGAGATGAGGTAGCGAGGTTTGGGATACATATGATGCAGAAAGGAGATGCCATGGGTGATATGACAAAGACAGACTTGAGTTTTATGATGACATTCGAGGTAAACAGGCGTTGGATCCTAAGATAGTGGAATGGAGAGCTGGAGTGGAGAAAGGGACAGTGTCCCAATTTTCTATTCATACAGATGGTAGTTTGAGGTTTGATGGTAGGTGGTGTGTCCCTAATGATGAGGAGTTGAAAAAGACAATCATGACAGAGGCGCATTGTACACCATATTCAGTACATCCAGGTGGTGACAAGCTATATAAGGATTTAAAGAACACGTTTTGGTGGCCTGGGATGAAGAAAGAAACAACAGAGTTTGTGGCCCGTTGTTTGACATGCCAGAGAGTTAAAGGGGAACAGCGACGACCACAAGGTAAGATTCAGTCTTTAGAGGTACCTGAGTGGAAGTGGGAATCCATATCTATAGATTTTATCGTGGGTTTGCCAAAGAGTCAACAAGGTAATAACATGATTTGGGTAATAGTGGATCGACTGACCTAGTCAGCTCACTTTGTTCCAATGAAAGATACATGGACTAAAGCACAATTGGCTATGGCCTATCGAAAGAACGTGCTTAAGTTACATGGAGTCCCTAAGGACATAGTGTCTGACAGAGATGCGAGATTTATATCAAGGTTTTGGAAAGAGTTGTAGGAATCGTTGGGAACAACTTTGAAGATGAGTACAGCATTTCATCCTGCGACAGACTGAGAGAACAATCAAGACTCTTGAGGATATGTTGCGAGCTTGTGTGATGGATTTTGGTGGTAGCTGGGAACAGAGGTTGGACTTGATAGAATTTTCTTACAATAACAGCTACCACACTAGTATTGGTATGGCACCGTTTGAGGCTTTGTATGGGAGGAGATGTAGGAGTCCGATTTGTTGGGACGATAGTGCTGAGACAGTGGTTTTAGGACCAGAGATGGTGCATGAGATGGTGGAACAGATTAAGATGATCAGGGAACGGATGAGAGCAGCTCAGGATAGGCAAAAGAGTTATGCAGATCTACATCGCCGGGACATCGAGTTTCAAGTTGGGGACAAGGTACTTTTGAAAGTGTCTCCTATGCGTGGGGTTATGAGATTTGGGAAGAAAGGCAAGTTAAGTCAGAAGTTTATTGGGCCTTATGAGATCTTAGAGCGAGTTGGGGAAGTTGCATATCGTCTGGCTTTACCAGCTGCACTAGAGAGAGTGCATAATGTGTTTCATGTATCGCAGCTGCGGAAATATGTGAGTGACCCGTCACATGTGTTAGAGGTAGAGAGCTTAGAGCTAGATGAGTCCTTATCATATCTTGAGGTGCCTAAGCAGATTCTTGACCGAAAGGTTAGGAAGACTAGGAGTGGTGAGACAGTTTTGCTTAAGATCCTTTGGTCTAACCACGAGACTGAGGAAGCTACATGGGAGCCAGAGGAAGCTATGAAAGAGCATCACCCTTTTCTTTTTGATCAGGTATGTGTGGTTACGGGGACGTAACCTTGTTTCTTTTAGGGGGTAGGAGATGATCGCGAACAGTTTTTAAGAGTTTTATACCCTTTTTGTATGTTGTGTCGGTATGTTTGTCGGGATGAGTTGGGTTAGTAACATGTTTTATGTTGAATTTTGTTTTGGTTGTCGAGTCGGGAGTGTTGTGGGAGTACCTTTGTTTAGTAGTGGTTTGAACTTCGGGGACGAAGTTCTTTTTATGGAGGGAAGACTGTAATACTCTGTATTTATGAGTCTTTGGGTACTCTATCGAGTAGGCCTTACTCTGTCGAGTAAGGGTAAGTTGCGTTTTAAAATAGTTTCTGACATGTTGGGTACTCGATCGAGTAGCTAGGATACTCGATCGAGTAAGGGGGTACTCGATCGAGTACCTTAGATACTCGATCGAGTAGCCGGTTTTACGGGGAGTTTTCTCGGGTTTTGTTAATTATGCGATTAAGATATATAACGTTTTCCGTCATCATTCTAAACACTTTTCCAAAACCTAATTTACTGTCAAAGAGAGAAAGCAAGTACGTTCATCATCTTAATCGCATTGTTAGCAATTCCCGGAGTTTGGAAGGTCGGTTTTCATCGTTTGATATACCGTTGAGATCCTTGCGTCGAGGGTAAGATCTATGTACCCTTTTTGTTGTCTTTCCTTTAAGTTGGTTAAACCCTAATCTAGGGATTCGGGGGTTTTTGAGTAGTTTGTGATTTGGTAGCATTTGTATGTTGTGTGATAGGAGGAGGTTTCGTAGAAGAAACTTTTTGAGACAGCTGTAGAGACCGTCTGATAGTTGTGCTTTCCAGGTAGGATTTCCTACTCAGTATTAGTCCCATAATGGGATGATTGTTGATGTGTTGAGATTGATTGTTAGATATGATAATTGTATTGTGACGGCTGTGATTGTGATTGTGATTGATTGTTCTCTGGTTCTCGAGATGCGTTCTCGGCTGAGTGGGGTCACTTGCGGGAGTGGCTTCACGCCCTAGTTTCGCCCTTCGTGGAACCCGCCACGGAAGGGGATGTGCACATTAACGGACAGGGTTATCGCTCGTTATGAGAGTGGGGCTTAGGTGGGAACGGCTGCGGTCGCCCACTGGCAGGACTGGTCCAGTGGACAGTCAGTGATTGAGATTGTTGGGATTGATGTGGATGTATGTGTGTGTGACGGTTAAGCTGTCTGTTTATCTTATTGTTGATATATATTGAGTTGTGTGATTAGTACTGACCCCGGCTGCTATTTTGTAAACCTGCGGTGATCCATTCGGGGATGGTGAGCATAGAATTGAGCGAGTTTGAGTTGAGTCTTGGGATAGTGGGAGGTGCCACCGTCGACGATAGAAGTCTTCCGTTTGTAGTCTTTTAGTTTTATGACATTTCAGTATTTTAGTAGACAGTTGGTTTTAAGAACTTGTACCCGTATTTTGGGATTTGGTTTCAGTTGTACTTTTCACTAAAGTTATATTATTTAAGTTGTTTCTTTATTGTCTTATGAATATCACGCCTCGGGCAACCGAGATGGTAATTTCTTCATACCTGAGTGGTCCTGGTAAGGCACTTGGAGTATGGGGGTGTTACAAATTAAGGAACAAGATATTAAGTGTTGCAAGAGGAATTAAATTAAATAAGAAGAGAGTAAAGAAATTACATAAGTTCAAGATCCGGAAATGAAAGCAACGTTGACAAGAGTTTAAGATTAATGAAAGTTTCAGAAGGTGCTAATGCAGAATGAAAGAATGTCCAAAACCTAATTAAGTCCCTCCTTTATATAGGAAAGATATTTATTTAACCCAAATACGATAATTAGATATTAAGTTAATAAGTTCTCGCAGGAAAATATCACGTCAAATGACAAAGTACTCGATCGAGCACTTTGAAATAGCTCGATCGAGGAAACTTCCAGCAAAACCTCTCGATCGAGGACTTTCTCTACTCGATCGAGGATAGGAAGAATCAAGTTAGTCGATCGAGAGGATTAAAGTACTCAATCGAACACAAAAACTACTAGATCGAGCCCTAAGGTACTCGGTCGAGTGGTTTCAGCGCGTAATTCCTCCTTCGCGTACTGAACTTCAAACTGCCGCCATTTCTTCGTTACTTGGGCAAATAGAGCGTTTTTGGTGGCGTTGGAAAGCCAACAGGACAAGCTTTTGTTTCCAATTTGAATCACTTGATTATAATTTTTAGAACTCGAGTTATAGCTCTTTAAACTAGGCACTAGTTATATGAAGCTCTTCCTTTGCTCGCCTAGCTACCTTACTTCTATGCGCATCGCAAATTAGTAGCTTCAAAGCTCTGACTCAACTCATATCCAAAATTTATGCATAGGGACGGGTTTTAAGCTTGATTATGCTCCTCTAAGATTCATACCTACAAATAATACAAGACAAACCAAAGTAGACTATTCGGGGGACATTTGTAGCTTAATACTACGAAATATGCATAGAAATGCGTGCAAATACGGTACAAAAAGTCTATATAAAATGCACGCATCAAACCTCCCCAAACCAAACCTTTGCTTGTCCCCAAGAAAACTATATACAACTAACTAGTGGAACGGAGTGAAACTCAGAACTAGCTACAAATCGTCCACCTAAACCAGTTTAATGCAATAAATGAACAAAATAGCAACAATGTCAAATGCAAACGAATTATAAGGATGTTTATAAATATAGCTGAACCGTCGACCTTGCTAGACCTTCAAAATTGGACTCTCACGGGTCACTCTCTCTGAATGAAGCAAAGAGTAAGTATATAAATGTAAGAGAGAAAGAAATATAGTCACTCACCTAAACTACGACCTACATAAACATGCATGCAATCTAATATAATAAACAATTCTAGCTACCGTACACATACACTCCATCCAACGAGGTCCTATCACATGCCGTGTGATTACAAAAATATGGGAAGTAAGGTAATGGGTAAGAAGGGGCAAAACATTTTGGGAATGTGGAGGTATAAGCCAAGCTACTAACCTAAATAAAACCAATAATACAACATCCCGCTTCAAAACCAACTCCAAAACTGAACACAATGCCTTCATTTGGCATAAAACTCACTAAACCAAATACAAACGACTTCTCATGAGATAAAATGAGAGCATAGGAGCAAATCCGATATTATTCAAATTCTTTTTCATTTTTTTTTCTTTTTCTCGGTTTTCTGTTTTTTTTTTCTCTTTTTCTTTTCAACCTTCTTTTCTTTTCGACTTTTTTCTTTTTTCAACATTCTCCTTCTCCCAAACTACCAACTCCCAACTTTTCAAAACAATCCAAATTTGACACAATAAGCAATATACCTGCAAAAACAATCTAAACTAGCTTGATAAGACCAACTATGTTTGGGTGTAGTTAAGGGGTCAAAAGACGAATTTGGCTAAATATGGAGTTAATGGGTAAAAATGGAAGAAAAGGGAATGTAAGCACCTCCCTGCATGTGACACCAACCACTAACCCGAATGTATGCAGGCAAAAAGCAATTGAATTTCATACTTATGCATTTGATGTTACATGCTATGCAAGGAGTAACTACTCACAATCCTACACGAAACTGGTCATAGACGTCACCAGTTTATACGGCTCTAAATCCTCAGAAATTATAAGTAGGTTGCCAAAATCTCAGGTCAAGTCTATTCGCTCAGCTAAATTTAAACATAAACTCGTAGATTATGCAAATGACATACTAAAAGATGTTAAAATTGCAAGGCGTAGGTCGTAGAACTAGATGTAGTGCGATTTCATCATTGAAAACTACCGTTCCGACTCAACCTATATGCAAAAATAAACGTGAAATTTTTTTATAGATTTTTCGATTTTTTTATTTATCTTTTAATAAAAACTAAAAGACAATGTATACAAAAATTAAACGTGATAACAGAAATGTAATAAAAACAATATGCAGATACAGATATGGATGCATATACCCTCCCCAAACCAAACTATACAATGCCCTCATTATACTCAAAAATAGGGAAAGGAAATGCAAACTGAAAAGGAAGAGTGGAGCTTCGGAAAACTTACAAGAACACTCGAAGTAGGGACCTACTCAAACCAGCCAGCAACAAGGGAGGTCGCTAATAACAACGTCACAAGACTCAAGTCACAGCAACAGTACTCGATCGAAACATGTGGCATTCGACCGAGTAGAAGGGATCCTCGAAGGTACTCGATCGAGGTACATAAATACTCGATCGAGTGAAATGAACTGCAGAAGTGCTCGATCGAGAACAAAAATTACTCGATCGAGGGATTCTCGTGAGGTACCTGCAAATACTCACAAAGCGACCACAAAAAATACTAAAACCAAGTCTAAATTGTTTCACATTCTATAGTCGTAAAACCCAATTATTAAACACACAACAAAAACTGAAATGTTTGAAATTCAACTGAAAAGAGTTTTAAACTCTAGGTTGCCTCTCGAAAAGCGCTAGTTTCAGATAGGTCCCAGCTCGACCTTCTTTTCTTCATCCACCCACGCAAATCAATGGCCCACAATAAGGCTTCTGGCTAAATGCGGTCCCTTCAGCATCCTTGATTTTGACTTTAGGTCGCCACAACACAGCATCGGAAGAACAACGACTCTTTACAGCATCAACCACGCCACCGCCTTTCTTGGCCTTATCCCACTCCCTCTTATTATGTGGGATGGAATCTTCAAATCCTCCTCCCGGGTCTTCTAACCTGTCAAGACTTGTGTAAGAAGAAACAAGACAATATTCCTCCAACTTGCTTCCAAACTGGGGCGGAAGCGTCAAATCAACAGCAGTATATGATTTAATGGAAGGAATAGAAGGAATCCCATCGGTTTCAACATAAGGAATAACATTACCTCCGGTTAGATAGGATTGGTCTTCAATTACCTTCTTACCGTCATCCGGGATAGGCGTAAATGACGAGTCAACACTGTTCATAGCCAAATGATTCGATCGAGAATGAATAGTGCTCGATCGAAGGGTTTCTTCACAAAAACTAATCGATCGAACAATACTAACTGTTCGATCGAGGTCTTCTTCCTCAGCAATGCTCGATCGAACAATGTAGGGTGTTCGATCGAGGTCTTCCTCGTACAAACTGTTCGATCGAGTGTTGTAAGCTGTTCGATCGGACACTTCCTCATATAAGTCATTCGATCGAACGTTGTAGGTTGTTAGATCAATTTTTTCTTGATGTAAAGTGCAAAAGTCTTCATATGATGCATAATTTTTAGCTAAATGTTCGAGTTCCGAGTCATACATATCATCATCGCCAATAGGCAACTCAGGTCCTTCATAGGAAAGACCGCTTTCGGTACAGATAGCATTTATCGTCTCTGAGTGTCTAAAATCCAACTCGGCAGCTAATTGAGCTATTTGAGATTCAAATAGCTTGAAATGAGCCTCTCTAGATTTATCGTATTCTTGTACTTGAAGTGCAAGTGTCTTCACTAAAGACTTCAATTCAGCAATCTCTTCATTCGTTTTAGCAGGAGGAGGAGTTTGTTGTGGTGGCGGCCAAACAAATTGAGGCTTTTGATAGCCTCGTTGCTGGAACGGATGTGGTGGCACATATTCAAATGAATGACTATCGTGTCTACGCTTCTTTAACTCATAGACTTCGTCGTTCTCTGCCAAACAAATAACAGCATTGTGCCCTGCAGCACCACATCTCTCATAGTAGACCACTTGTTGCGCCATAGTATGGAACTGAGGTGGACCACCCCAAGATTGTCTACTCTCCAGCTTGTCAGATCTTGTATTCTGAGCTTCAAATTGTGTTATAATTCTGGAGACGCTAGACATCTTGGTAGAAGAATCAAAGGTACTCAAGCCTTCCCTTTCATGATCTTTCTCCTAGAATCCTGTCTAGGTAGGACCTGTAGGACCTATCAAAACAAAACTAGAAGAAAAGATAAGAACAGCCTCAAAGAATAAATTCCTTGAGGCTAAAGACAGACAAAAATAAAACAAGTAAATAAAGTAGTTGTTTCCCCGGCAATGGCGCCAAAATTTGATGAGGCTGTTGCAACCCTATCAAAAATAAACCCGAAAGGTCTCTAACTAATGCAGCTAGGGAAGTCGGGGTCGAATCCACAGGGAGGCTATGTTGCTATCTACTTGCTAATCTAAGCCTGTCGGTGTCACGAATGGGGGTTTTGATTGGACAACTAAACTAAAATCGCTGTATAAGTAAGATGAGATCAAATGAGAGAGAAAAATGAATGCTAGAATCGTCGGTTCCCCATGGTGTCCTAAGGATTCAATCTAAAGTCAAAGGTTGGCATAAACTCGGTCTGTAGGGTAGTGAAAAGGTCCTTCCGGTCCGCTATTCGCACTAAAACATTACTAACTTAGCTTCCACCCTCATTAGAATGCCCTAATGTTAACTGCAGGTCTTACCCCTTCCAATCTTCCGATCTAGGTCAAGGCGTAACGAAATCAACTAGCTAAATACGTCGACTCAAGCAGCTAATTACAGTTAATTGCAGTGATTAACAACACAAACCAAATTCACCTAAGCCTAATCATCTAATCTCTACCTCCCTAAATACCATGGCTCCCCTATACCCTAGCACAAGAGATTTAGCTACTCATAACTATAGAAAAAAAACAATTAACGATAAGTAAAGCAATGATGAGCATGGTATTAAGAAGGATAAGAAGAATTCATATAAACTAAATACTAATAAACTAAAAGCAATTAAGGAACAAGATATTAAGTGTTGTAAGAGGAATTAAATTAAATAAGAAGGGAGTAAAGAAATTACATAAGTTCAAGATCTGGAAATGAAAGCAACGTTGACAAGAGTTTGAGATTAATGAGAGTTTCAGAAGGTGCTAATGCAGAAAGAAAGAATGTCCAAAACCTAATTAAGTCCTTCCTTTATATAGGAAAGATATTTATTTAACCCAAATACGATAATTAGATATTAAGTTAATAAGTTCTCGCGGGAAAATATCACGTCAGATGACAAAGTACTCGATCGAGCACTTTGAAACAGCTCGATCGAGGAAACTTCCAGTAAAAGCTCTCGATCGAGGACTTTCAGCAAAACCTCTCGATCGAGGATATCAAGAATCAAGGTAGTCGATCGAGAGGTTTAAAGTACTCAATCGAACACAAAAGGTACTCGATCGAGTTCTAAGGTACTCGGTCGAGTGGTTTCAGCGCGTAATTCCTGCTTCGTGCACTGAACTTCAAACGGTCGCCATTTTTCGCTACTTGGGAAAATAGAGCGTTTTTAGTGGCGTTGGAAAGCTAACAGGAGAAGCTTTCATCTCCAATTTGAATCACTTGATTACCATTTGCAGAACTCGAGTTATCGCTCTTCAAATCAGGCACTAGTTATATGAAGCTCTTCCTTTGCTCGCCTAGCTTCCTTACTTCTATGCGCATCGCAAATTAGTAGTTTCCAAGCTCCGACTCAAATCATCTCTAAAATGTATGCATAGGGACAGTTTTAAGCTTGATTATGCTCCTCTCTGGTTCATACCTGCAAATAATACAAGACAAACCAAAGTAGACTATTCGGGGGACATTTGTAGGTTAATACTACGAAAAATGCATAGAAATGCATGCAAATACGGTATAAGAAGTCTATAAAAAATGCATGCATCAACCAGCTAAACAAATTTTAGCTGTACTAGATCCAGATTCCAGACCGGCAAAACAAAGTTTTGCTTTACCGGATTCCGGACAGCCGAAACAATGTTTTGCCATGCCAGTTTCCAGATTGGTGAAACAAATCTCTACCAGCTTCATTCCAGATTAGTAAAACAAAGTTTTGCTAAGCCAGTATCCAGATTCCATTCCAGCGCCAGTATCCAGATTCCAGATTGCTACTCCAGACAGGTAATATAAGAGGCCCAGGTATGCTTCTTATCCTTTATCTATCTCGACTGGACTACTTTGACCTTCGCCTTACTCAGACTCGGTCAAAGTGGGGGCTTCTGTAGTCACCTCAAAGTTGTGTACTAGCCTTACGGGTACCCGATGATGAGGCTCAAATTTTATGATTAAATGAAAATGACAATGTTATATCTAACGGCTCTTTACACTTATTTTTCGAAAAATTACTTAAAATAGCCCAAAACCATTTCAAGGCTCATTTCTCACCCGATCCATTTCATTACCATATTCCATAACCTTTTAACAACACTATCAAACTACACTGTAAAAGTAAAATAGAATTTTATATTAGAACTTATGTCGACCCAATTTATAGTACGAGCCCACTAGCCTAAAACTCATAACACACCAACAAATAAATAAGCCCACAATTTTCACGTAAAATCCAAGTTACACGGTGTAGTATAGTCTTCTATATGGATATAAGTGTTCAAGTGCAAGTAGAGATCAAGGGAATTATTAGTTATATTAGCTTGATAAAGACAAAAGAAAGTGAGATAGAATTTAACATGTGAGATTAAGTTGTGTGCTCAAACACCAACAACAAGATAGAATTTGTTTTATAGAAGATAAAAGTTGTCAAATTATTTTGATAGTTAAGCAATGATTATACAAAGAGTTAAGGAAGTTGATCAAAGTGGCAATTCAAGACATATACGAATTAAAACACAAAGACGCAGTGTAATACCCCAATTATTTTTAAGAATATATTATTATTGGATATATAAAAAAAATTCATTTCACTATTTGGTAGACGAGATTTTATGTTAAAACGTATTTTTGTGTCCAAAGTATATTAATCCCATTAGCGTTTTCTTGTCTCATATATATAAAATCAAGTTCCCTTGTTATATTATACACACACATAAATCCGAAGAGCCCTCAAAACTCCTCTTTTTATCAAACATCAGCACTATCAACATATTTTTCATCTCCTGTTCTTGATTCCATATCCATATTGTAATACTACGGTTTTCTATGTCTATGGGAACTCTATCGAGTGGGGCTTACTCTGTCGAGTAAGTTTTTTTACGCAAAACAGTAGCTGACCTGATGGGTACTCGATCGAGTAAGTGTGACACTCGATCGAGTAAGGGGCACTCGATCGAGTAAGTGACTTACTCGATCGAGTAAGTGTGTTTTTACGGGTTATTTGTCGGGTCTTGATAGCAACGCGAGAAGGTTATAAAAACATATTTCGTCATTTCTTTTCACTCTTACCTCATTATAAGTTTCACAAAAGAGAAAACAAGGTTATGTAGCTCTCCTCTCTCACATTGCTATCAAATCCTAAGGGCTAGAGTCGTCGGATCGTTGAGTTCTTTGCGCCGTTAAGACCGTCGCATTGTGGGTAAGATCCTAGTATAGTTTTTATATAGTTTCATTGATTTTAGTTGAAACCCTGATTGGGTAATTTGGGGTTTTGGGAGAGTATTGTTAATGTTAGATTGTGATTGTATGATTGTGTGTTTATAGGAGGTGATTTCGTTGAAGAACGATTATGCTTAGCTGATTGTGACGATCTTGGTGATTACTATTTCAGGTAGGGTTTCCCTACTCAGTATTACATAATGTTGTTGATGGTTGATAATTGTTGTTGGTTTGTATCATATTGGAATTGATAATTGGTGAATGTGTTGTATATTGTGATTGATTGTGATTGTTTGTCTGTTGTTCTCGAGGTGCGTCCTCGGCTGAGTGGAGTCACTTGCGGGAGTGACTTCACGCCCTTGATTCGCCTTCAGTGGAAACCGTCACAGAAGGGATGTGCACATTAATGAACATGGGTTTATCGCTCGTATGAGATGAGCGGGGCTTAGGTGGGAACGGCTGCGGTCCCCAACTGGCAGTGTGGAATACTTGTTGCGATGAATATTCTGGCAGGGCTACACACTTTAGTATGTAGTCAGGTGTGTGGAGATGTGATGGAGTTTGGGTTAATTGACTTGGTTGTGGTATTGTTTTACTGCAGCTGTTTGTTTTGTGTAATCAGTACTGGCCTCGTTTAAATGTTTTAAAACTGTGGTGATCCATTCGAGGGTGGTGATCAGTTGTCTAGCAGATATACTATGGATGCGAGCGGGATTAGCTGGGAATGGAGTTGCCACGAGTCTGATAGTAGACTTCCGTTATGTTGTCTTTACACTTTTGTTACTTCAGTTGTAGTCTGGTTGTAGAACAGTTGTGCTTTACTTTACAGTTGGTTTTATTATGTAATCACTTAAACTTATTTATTAAAGTATGTCTCTTTATTGTCTATTTGATATACACTGCATCGGGTAACCGAGATGGTAGCATTCTCATACCTTAAGTGGTCCTGGTAAGGCACTTGGAGTATGGGGTATTACAAAGTGGTATCAGAGCGACGATTTTGGAACCTGTAACTAATGAATCTAATAAACTTAGGGAGTCAAAATAAAATGAACCCGGGTAGGAGTTGTTAGGAGCTAATGCAAAGACTTGAGAGACGTCCTAAAGTCGCGAACTCGCCCTACAACTTTAAACCGGTCACTATGGGGTGTCATGGGATTGTTATGTGTTTACTAATGTTCTATTGCGTATGTTAGATGATGTGTTGTATAGAAATATTGGAAAATGATTGTGGTGGAATGGGAAATGTGGTAAAAAGCGTTGTGAATAATCATGTTGCATGATAGTTGATTTACAATGTTGTTTGGAATTATTGGAAAAGTACATGAGAAGATGAATGATGTGGTGAAAAGGGAAGTAGTTCATATATGATAATATGTGATGAATAATGATGTTGCAGGATGGATGATTTATAGTGTGGCTATACTAGTAACATGTGATTAGTGGATGTGATATGATTATACATAATTTTTGTTTGCGTAAAGTTATACAATAAGTTCATATACTTGTCTACTGTTGTATCCTATGCACTTGTAGATGAAGAATGTGGTTGAAATGGATGAAGTAATTGGAAAAGATGGAGTGGCAATTGCATGAGAATATGAATTTCGTGATTATGAATATGTTTAAGTGACGAAGTTGATTTGTAATATTGTTGTATTAGTAACATGGAAATAAGATTTGTAATATATGAGTATGTTGTGTCTTACGAAAATTTATAAAATTAAAGCATGCGGGTAGTACGTGATTGATAAGTTTAATGTTATATGAGCATGATAGATGTTATTGCTTGGCTTTTGGTAGGTAGTAACATGTGGTTAGGGATAGTGGTTTTACAAGTATAGAGTCGCTTTTGTTCACTTTGTTGATGTTTAAGTTGTTTGAAAGAGAAGATCAAATAGTTATGTTGTTCGATTATAGAGAGGTTGTCTTTAAACTGTTATAACTTGAGAGGTATATATGATTTTAATGTGATTCAAATTGGAGGTGATAGCTTTCTTTTTACGATTCTAACGATAGCTCACACGCCCAAAATGACCAAGAAACGAGTGAGATATGACCGTTTTACGAAAATTGGACAGTGTTGAGAAATGCGTAGGGTACACGATTGAGTGGCCCTCACTCGATCGAGTTCACCCCTTGTTACTCGATCGAGTAACCCTTACTCGATCAAGTAGCCCTGGTAATTTCTTATACGTGCTTCTGACCTTCGCCTACTCGATCGAGAAGGCTGTACTCGGTCTAGTGACCCCTGTTTTGGGTTATATGCTTATCTTTTGACTTCGTTGCATATTATGTTTAATTCAAAGGTGTTATTTTGCTTCTTTATGCATTGTTTTACGTGTGTGTCGGTCTTGATGCGTAAGCTACCCAATCTTATGGTGTAGTGAGTGGCACCTTATGGTGGGTATGAGTTCGGTGGGGAGGACATGAGTTATATGTGGTCGTGATGGATAGTGGAAAAAGAAAAGGAACTTTGATGAGCTGATTGAGGCATGGTGCAAGTTTTGTGAGACGTGGTGAGTGATATAATTGCGAATTTGAGTAATGTAAAGGTAAGTGTATATGAGTGTAGTGATGTAAGTGTAAGGAACTTGAGAATGAAAAGGTTGAAAGGAAGGATGTGGGTAGTAGCAATTTGAGATGTGTAAGGAATTATGGAGGGAGATGGTTAGATTGTGTTGGTTAAGAATATATGTAATGAAAGGTCGTTGTAAGAGGATGGAGAAGAGTGGTATATAGTGAACTTAGATGGAGACATGTCGCGAAGTGGATTTGTAGATAGTGAGTGAGTTTGGGAGATTTGGTTTATTAAGAGGTAAAACTAGTGTGTGCTTTTCTTGGGCAATTAACGGTATGAAACGAGTTTTGGTTGTGAGTGATAGCATGATGAGAGAAGATACATGGTAAGAAAGATTGAGATGGTACTGATATGAAATAATGGAATTTGAGTTTTGGAGCAACGAAAAGGTAACCGGATTACCAAAGAGTTAGGTACAAGGAGTAAGGAGATGAACTAATAATTGATTTTGTCGAGTGTAAAAGGAAAAGAATGAGGGGAGTAAACTAAGAGCACATTGACCGGAGTTAAGAAACATGAAAGTAAGGAATCATTGGAAATGTGTGATAACATCATGAGAGGATATGAGTTAATGGTTATATAGGAGTTTCAGGACAACATATTAGCCATGAGTTTCGAGGAATTAAGGAGAGGAAACGTTGGTAGAGTATTTGCACGATATGAGATTTTGGTGGTGAGTTAGGTGGCGATACAATTAAAGACAGAATTGTGATGAATGTTCAGGTAAATTTTATTTATGGGTTTGATGTTCATCATTTGGGATGCTAACCGAGGATGGAAAAGAAACCGTGATATTTAGGGATGAGTGTAAGAGGTTTGATACATGAACGGTGGTAGTGTTGAGGTGTTGTCACTTGTGGTTAAGGGTGATGATAAGCAGGAAAGATAGCCATTCTAAAGAAACTGATTTTGTAGAGACCGGATTGATATGTATGGTTGTGAGGGAGTATAAGATGTGGTTATAGAAGACGGTTGCTAGTAGTTGAGTATTAGAGGTATGGTTATATTTGGCAGGAGGCGATGGTTATGAGAATGGTAGAATATGTTATGAGGGGCATACGAGTTAAGCTCGGGCGAGAGGTAACCTTTATCAAGTGGTAACTTACGTATTCAGGATTGACTATTTGGATGTGATTACGGGTCTATGATATGTATAAACGGTTGTGTGAGGTTCTGACCTCACGATAAGTGGTATGGTGTGATAGTTATAAAGTTGTTATTTGAATGTTCTGTAATGCATGTTGGGTACGGTAACCTAATGGAATGATATTCAAAAAAAGTGATAATTTGGATGATCTGGCATGGGTAGTTATACTTGTATGTGTATGGATGATACATGTTTATTCTGTGAAAATGTATGGATGATATTCATGAGGTTCTTATCTGTTTATTCTGTATGATTTGTTGCATTGTGATCTAGTAGAACGGTTTTAATAAAGTTTTCTTGTCATGGAAGTTGTACTGAGTCAGTGTTTATGTGATTGTATAAATTGCGATGACTATCGATGTGGCTGTTGTGCCTCGGGTGGTGATCCGGGCACGGTGTTTCGTGTTGTGAGGTGGGTATTTTCGCGCTGCGGTGCGGCTGTTGGTGGCGGTGTTGCGATGTCATCATTGATTGTGGTGGAGTAGGTGGGATGAGTACGTTTTCGAATGAGTATACCAGTCATATAGATTGTTGTTCTGTTTACAACTGTTTCTTGTGAGTTTCGTTTGGACATATAGACGGTTGTTTTGTTTATTGAAGTTTCTTACCAGTTTCAGCTTGGGAGTGAGGGTAGATTATGATATGGAAGAGAGTTGTGTATGTTTCCATTGTTGTCATGGCATAGTGATATCCTGTTGATGGGACACAGTTGCGAGAGGTTGATTGAGTACTTGTGATGTTCTTTTAGAGGAGGCATTGGTTGACTTAGTAATGGCAAGTGATTTATGGAACATGTGTTGTACTGATCCGGAAGCTGCAAGGGGTTCATAATCTTTTATTGGGACAGTGAGTGTAGGGTGTTGGGAATTAGTATCATATTAAGCTATGGATGAGTTTTGCGGTAATGAAAGAAATGAACTTGAGGATCTAGTCTGAGTGTGTGTAATAAGTGGGGATCGTGAGTTCTGTTTTTGGAGATAAGTGCTTTGTATAGAGGAGTATGTCGTTTTACGGTAATGTAGAAGAATTGGAGTATTGGTTATACTAAGGATTTTGGGGTATAGGTTAGGTGGTGTGCCAAATGAATTGAGGTATGAGAACTGTTTAAGTAAGAGAGACTTGGAAATAGAAATGGTGGGTGTTTAGGTTATAGGCGGTTATCTTTGATATGTGGTGGTGATGAGGATAATGAGAAGATATAGCTAAGGATCTAGTATTAGTGAGTTACGAGGACGTAACATTTATCTTAAGAAGAGTAGGATGCGACAAAGAGAGTTCGATGGTTGTGCATGTTGTAGTATAATTGGAAGTAGAGTGTTGGTGTAGCATAAAGGATGGATCTTTGTTGTGGTTGATTTTGTTAAAGGTCATGGCCGTGCTTGTAGTAGTGTAATGTCTAGGAGTGTAAGAATACTTCGATAGTGTTGACAGTTGGGTGATGATGTTTATGAGTTCGATAGTGTTAACAGTTGGATGATGATGTTATGAATGGGAGTAAACTTCGAGGACGAAGTTCCTTTTAAGGGTGGTAGAATATAACATTCTGTTTGATGTTTATGAGTGTCTTGATATTGGATTTTCTAGTGAATAATGTGTTACGGAGCTAGCAGCGTTTGTGGATGGTAGTTGGTAGTGTATGGAGTTAGTGTCGAGAGAGACTATAATGTAGTTGATACGATATCGTGAGCCGTGTTGTGGAGGTAGGCATAGTTGGTGGAGTTGGTGTTAAGAGTTCATGTTTTATAGGTTGGGGATTTGTTTTGAGTTCTTAGTTGCGTTGTTGTATCTTAATCGAGTTAGTATGTTTGTTTTGAGTACGGGTTGAACTTCGGGGACGAAGTTATGCAAAAGTGGGTCGAGGCTCCTCAAAAACTTGCACCATAGGTAGATTTGGTAGATAATATAGAAACAAGTTTTTTAAGGAGGATTTTGACAAGATTGTTGCCTTCATTAACTCTTGTAAAGATATTTGATACTTGTTCTTTGGAAATAATTTTTCTAGGTCACTTATGTGGCTAATTTGACATTGAGTTGAGTAATTTGAGCTTGGCTTGGAGTACTGTTGTTATACGATTTCCCACATTTAAGTCCATGTTTCACGAAATCACCTTCCAGTATCACAAATTAAGTTGTAGGATTCACAAACTTTGCAAGTAAACAATTGGACAAATTAAAGTCTAGCATTCACAACATTGAAAACAAATAAACGTCGTAAGTAAATGAACAAGCTCTGAGATTCACAAAACAAGGTCTGAGATTCACCAAATAAAGAGCAAAATAGATGATTTTAACCACTTATAATGACCAAGTTTCACAAAACAAGCCCTAAGATTCACTAAACAAGGTCTGAGATTCACCAAATAAGGACATCGAATGCAGCTACTGTCTTTCCATCATCGTTCTGACGAACATAGAAAGGCTTTACTTTTTTGGGAAATGATAAAAATACTTAATGCTGGATTCAGGTCCAAGTTTCACAATTTTATGTTCCAGTTTCACAAGATAAGTTCCAGGATTCACAACATTGAGTAAAAGAAACATCTTAAGTGAAGATCAACTGTTCATGACCAAGTTTCACAATTTCATGTTCCAGTTTCACATAATAAGTTCCAGGATTCACAAAAAATTAATTTATGAAATCAAAATATCAACCATTCATGCCCAATTCACAAAATCACCTTCAAGGTTCACACAATAAGGTCTAGGAATCACAAAATCACCTAGTAAAAGAATACTCCTTTGCTAAACAAAACCAACTGACCAACGTAAAAACCAAATGTCTAACCAAATGATCAAGTTCAAAACTAAAATAAAACGTTGTTAAAACTTGTCTTCTTCAATCGTCATCTCTATTCTCGTTGCTTAATAATACTCCTTTACATCATTCTTCATTCTCGACTTCTTCTGCTTCTTCCCCTTCTTCCTCTTCTTCCGATGTGTCTCCCTATGTGAAGAATCAAACCTTGATTAGATACCATTTTTTAAAAAAAATTAGTAGACAAGAGTAGTTGCGTTTTCAAGTAATAATAAAATGGAAAGACAAGAGTAGAATAATACATACTTGATTCTCAGGAGGATGCTCTGCAAACTCATTTGGACAATTTCTTTTATCGTGGTGTGACATGCGTTTACACTTAGCACACAACCTTTTCGGTTTTTTTGCCTTCATAATTGCCTTATTTTTGCCGCTCACCAATCTTTTACCACTACCTTTGTTTTTAGAGACTTTAGGTGGTAAGATCTTGATTTCTTTTGGAGCCTTGCAGTTGAGAAGGACTTCCAATTCTTGTTCTTTGGTCAAAAGCTTTGGGTTTGGCTCCAACTTCTCTCGGAATTCTTTAATTAGCTTGGCAAACTCTCTCATATCTGACTCTTCTTTTCTTTTGAGCATACCAACAGTTGCGTAAATCTCAGGCCACACCCGAGATATTCCAAATTTACTATTACCAGTAAGATCGTAGTTTTCCAGCAGATTTCCATTCAAATCATAAACCGGGCTTCTGAGTGCATTCTTACTCCACATACGCAAAATATATTTCTCAGGTATTTCCTTAAACTTTCCCGAGCAAATCCAAAAGATGTGGTTGCATAAAATACCTTTCCTTTCAAATAATTTACATGTACAACGGACATTCATTGTTCTCCTATTGTACTCAACTGCATATCTCTTTCGCTTGTTTGCGTCCTCAAAATTGAAACTTCAATGTTAGTTACTGGATCTGGTGGGGTGTATCCACAAACACTACACGCATTTACCGAAAACTTAACCTCCTCTTGGAAGTCGAAGAACACTTCATGTGTATAGACCTTCACTGCATGGGCCTCCCAGTTTGACCCGAATAGGGTTTCAGGCATTGAGTTGTGGCTCTATGCTTCAAGAAGCTTTAGATTGTGCCTTTGTTGGTCCATAGCACTCTCAAATCTCATCCAAAATTCTACGAGAGTCTCATATTTATTTTCAAATCTCTTGAAGAAGCTATTCGAACTCTCTGATCTTTGTGTGGTTTTTAAAATGTTGCCCATCGGCACATTCCTGAAATAAGCGGGCATCCACTTCTCTCGTTCCGCAAACTTGCCAGTCAACCATTTATTTCCTTCTAACGAGAACTCGCTAATGACCTTAGCCCAATTCTCTTCAAATTCCTCAGGCTCCAAGTCCTCGCTCTAGACAACATTGTTCAAACGACTTAAGAAATCAGTCTCTTTGCAAATTGTGCTTCCAACCTTGTCTGTTACTTTCTTCATAATGTGCCACATGCAAAAGCGATGTCTTGCTTTTTTGAACACGCCTGCAAGTCACAAAATCCACATTATCTATTGTCAGAGTATTATCTTCTATGGTCACAAATCAAGCTTTAAGATTCACTAAACAAGGTCTCAGATTCACAAGATAAGAGAAATAACAAAATAGGCGATTTCAACAACTTATGACCAAGTTTAAGAATATTAGCTTTGTGTTTCACAAATCAAGCTCTAAGTTTCACAAAAAAAGTTCTGTGATTCACAAAATAAGGAAAAGAGCAAAGTACATGATTTCAACCACTTATGATCAAGTTTCACAAAATTACAATATAAGTTCACAAAACACGCTCTATGATTCACAAAATAAACTTCAATGTTCACAATATTGAAATATATAATCCACATTATCTATTGTCAAGATCGTTTTTTAATAACTAAATTCACAAAACCAGACCCTAAATTCACGAATAAAGTCCCTAGATTCACCAACAAAATAACTAAGTGATTTCACAAATTTCAGGGCCACGTTTCACATAACGAGGTCCAAGTTTCACAATACTACCTACTAGTTTCACAGTATAACCTCTAGCATTCAAAAACTAAACCAAATTGAAGATGCCACTTACAGAGCAGTAAATAAACAACAAGATTCAAGAATAATGTTCCTAGATTCACCAAATAAATAACCAGTTTCACACAAGTAAGATATTCCAAACACACCTGGAACTGCATTTATTATTCCGGCATCTTGGTCACTGATGATGTAATTGGGTTCTTTGCCACGCATTGCTTTCAGAAACTGCTGAAATGCCCAAATAAATGACTCATCGTCTTCATGCTCTAAAAGCACGCATCCAAATGTTATTGACTTTTTGTGATTGTCAATCCCAGTGAAAGGCGCGAATTTCATGTTATATTTGTTCGTTCCATAGGTTGGATCGAATGAAATAGCATCACCAAACAATGCGTAACATCTGATGGAATCCGCATTAGTCCAAAAACTTCTTGTCAAAGCATATTCAGCATCTGTTTCATATGCAAATACCAACCCTTTTGTTTCTCTGAGGGTTTCTAAACGAGAGATGAATATATGTCCATCCTTACCATTAAGTAGACACTTTACATTCCTTTGGAAATTCTTGAACTGCATAAGGGAAGCTCCCACATTTTCAAAACCCTCTACTTGTTCCTTGCATAAGTTGTATGTTAAACTAGCCCCGATATTCAGTCTCGAATTTTGGATAATCAATTGCTTATGATATTCGTTCAAATGACTTATATTGTCTGCAAGTTTCTCAAATTCCCTATTTTTGACCGGCGTCACTGGGTGATTGTGACCCTCACGGAATTGTTCAATCTTGTACATGTTTTCATGGAACATGAATTTGATCATCGCTTCACAACCCCACCTTTTAATTTTGGTTATTCTTGTACCTCTTTGTTTATTAGAACTCTCAGCCTCCTCATCATCTGCACCTCCACCCTTTTTCGTACCGGTTTTAGAACCTGTTTTTCTATTTCCACTTATTGCACCAGCTTTTGTTTTGTCACCAGTTTCAACGGTTGTTGTTTTTGCATCAGCTTGGGGAGGACGTCTTTTCCTCTTATTAAAACCTTCATGATGGCAAACCATGCATTTTGTTCGAATAATACCATTTTTAAACCTCTTAGTTGAAGACTTCCTTGCTTCAAACCCACAAGCAATAGCATAAATTTTATAGAACAACATTGCTGACTCTAAGTCCACAAATGTTTTTCCAACCACGTGTTAGGTTCATATACCTATTATTCGACTCTTTTAATAGTGAAAAAATTAACATTTTAATTATTAGTTCTTTAGATCTAGTGCATGCATAACAAAATAAGAGATTAGTAAGAAAAAACAATGTCCCTTACATTGTTATATGGTTCGAAATAATGGGCACAAATAAGGTCACCTTCCTTATTTGTTCTTGAGCTTAAAATGGTGGATGATCCTCCAAAATTCCAATGTAGAGATCGTCCTTTGATTGCACCCAAGACTAATCCCTTAAACTAGTATATTAATTAACTAGATTAATATAGTAGTACCCTTAAAATTAATTCTAATATAATCACTATTACTACACTAGTAATCTAATATTGTTATTAGAATTTATGAACAATTTCTTGTTTTCTAAAAACTTGTTTTAGGGAGAGGTAGAGAGAAATATGTATTTTGCATGTAGTATGAATGAATGAATGAGTAGTGTAAAAATGAGAACAATTCTCATAAAAGAGGAGGAAGTGGCCGGGTAGAGTAGTGCCAAAGAGAGCATCTTCTCTTTTTCTTTTTCTCTTATCAAAGTGTAGGTTGTGTAAGCTAGATAGACTAGGTTCTATTATTTATATTTTTATCTCATAAAATAAAATAACCACAACCCACTACTACTCCATCCATTTCGGTCCACTTAATAAAATGGACTACCATTTTATTTTGTCAATTTGTCATTTGTCACACAATATGTCACATGTGGTATGTTACATGTTATTAATTAATTTAATGCATATTTATCAAATAAATATCATTTTATAAATTAATTAAATCACATACAACAAATTTGACTAGTGATACTTGATCACATAAATAAAATGGGTCATATAAATATAATTCACAACATATTGTAATTATAATTAACCATTCATTCTTATCTCAATTGTTTCACAAACAATAATCAATTTTAGTAATAAAGTATTTCAATTACTAAAATAAATCTTATTTAATCCCATTACAATAAGATATAAATATTCTCTCTCACAATTGAATTGTTCAATTTTAAGGAATTGATTAACTTGTATCGTCATACAATTAATCAATTTGTCTATTAAGGGAATTGTCCTTTAGGTGTGACCTTAAGAGATCAACTGATCACCACCGTCAAACGACAGTAATGTCAAACTCTAGTTAGCCAATCATTACCGATTAATGATGATCAGTTGACTATATAAATGAATCATCCCTTACGTATTCTTAATATGAGATTTAATTGTGATATTAAATCATGTGATCGCACTATTGTTGAGGACACATATTCCAACAATCTCCCACTTGTCCGAGACAAGTGTGCGTCACCAATTCTCTTGTCCTATTACAATCTCCCACTCAATGCAAGGTGTCTCGCAGGTCGTACTTGTATTTGATCATATCTTGAGTGGTTTCCTCGATCTGGAGTGTAACTGTTTGACCGGAATTATCTACCAAAGATACTTTCCGAGCGTGGCCACGCATTTTCAGTTCACTACTCCTCGAGTGGCCTTGAGATTTCAAATAACCCTGACAAGGGGGCGGACAATTCCTATCGCACTATTCCCTTTGTTTAGCCACAGTTCATCATAACCCAAAATATACCCATTTGACCTCAGTTACGACAGTCGTAGAGCATAAATCAAAGCCAATCAGAAATTTGTGCCAATTTAGGCGAATAGTCTTTAGTCAAAAGAATTGACTCAATAAGAATACTATAGCAGCTCTTGCCACGACCAGGCTTTATGAATTACCAGAACTCTATAAGCAGTCACTGCCCGGCAGAGTGTCTCATACAGTCTGTCTATGCGATCGACTAGTCATCCTATATGACTCTACGGCACTTGAACTTGCCATCAATCGCATCACACTCTAGTCACTTTGAGATGTCACCTCCTTTAAGCAACTAGGGGCGAATACTAGGCCAATCCAGTTCTCTTTAATGGGGTTCAATTTCTCTCTACAACCCATTTGGATTTAACAAAGTAATGGGTGAGTTTAATAAAACTCAAATGATAAATGCGATTATCATATATGAATAGTCAATACACTATTACTACTTCATATCTTATAATACATAGTGTACCTGTTACACTTGTTGAAATGCAATAAAAGCTTGGCAAGTGGATATACCATATATTCATATATTCCAACTTTATAAATTGCTATTTCCTTCTATTCAATGTTATTTCTAATAACTTGAATTTATCTCTAAGTATATGTGTCTAGTCTTCTTACTAGACTTGGTCTCTTTAACTTGAAAGATGCTCCCACTGTTATCACATAACTTGTGATAAAGTCATTGGTAGAGGAATCTACTCTCATTCCCTACGTTGACCATTTTATCACAATTTACTTAGATTCTGTTTATGGAATTTGCAATGCTCGAAACTAAAACACTTCTCTAGTCTCTTACTCCTAAGTCAATAATAACAGCCTAGGGTTTCGACAAATCCTTTTCGGTTTGGAAACTAAAGTTTGTGCAACCATTCAATACATAACTTAGTATGTCATCCAAACATTTGAACGAATCCTTAATTCTTCTCAAGAATCTCAAATATGTTCTTTAAGGCTTTCACAAGACCATCTTATGAATTAACTTGTTATTGATTTATTATGCTCTAAGCATATGTTATATCATTACATGTGTGTCTGTTGGCATACATGATCGTTCTAATGGCGAAAACATTAGCAAACGATTTCATGTGATCGACAACTTAATAGGTTCAGTGAACGACTATGAATCCATCATAGCAATTCCACTTTCATCAACATGAATAACCTACTCAACCTTGTTGATGTTAAAACAGATATGAAAGATCTTATCATCATAAGACTCTCAACTCTATGCCAATATTCTCTCACATAGATTTAGAAATCTAGAATAGATCGCACCTTTTCCTAGTCTCCCAATCACTCTTTCACAGAAGAGAGCATTGGTACATTATTCTCAATAAGTAATATGTTATCAACATATAAGACATGGAAAAATAATTCTTGCTCCCACTTAACTTCATGTATAATCATGATTCTTCAATCATGTGAATGAAACCATTCTCAATTATCACATGAACGAAAAATATAATCCTTTGATTCTTGCTTAAGACCATTCTAGGATCACTTAAGAAAGCTACGCATAATATGTTAGGATTCTTAGATCTTTATCTAAGGTTTTGTGCTCCATACACATCCTTCTCTAAATTCCCATTTTAGAAAAGCGAATTTTTAATATCATTTGCCATTCTTCATCAAAATGAAATGTGGCGATTCCTAACATAATTTATCTTGATTAACATCTTCATGTCAATCTATGCAATTAGGTACTCTAATGCTCTATTTACTTTTAAGGAGACTGTCGCCTTAAAGTAAATCTACTCTTGAGTTAACAATCTTTGGATTGTAATGCTATGGCTCGTTTGTAACAAGGTCGATTTGGGTCAAGGTCCTAATACCATTACTTTCAAAAAGTAATATTTTAACAGTAAGACATGTGTACTATACTCCCACTCTATCTTTATAGATTATAGTTCCATTACTTTCACAAAGTAACACAATAACTATAAGACATGTTTATTACAATCTACTCCCACTCTATCTCTTAGAAATACACCTATCTTCTTAAGAGATAGCTTTGTGAGTAACAAACATATATGGTGAAGTAATTGGAAGTTCGTGGAGACTGACGAATTTGCACATAAAAGACCAGCTCTATCATGGCAGCTTGATTCATGTCATATGCCAATCTGATCCATGTAATTTTTTAAATAGACTCTCTATTTTAGGTATTTCCAGGTTGACCATCCGTTTAGAACTACGTGTCTGTTTTGGATTGCAAATTCCCAAAATTTAGTTCGATTACTCAAACCGACTCATATTAGTTTGATCTTATGGGTAGTGACACTAGGTCATAATCCATATTTAATAAATCAAATTCATTACTTAGATCTTTGCCACTACGATCGGATCGTAATGCTTTAGTTCTTTGTTCAATTGGTTCTCTACGTCATTTAGAAATTCTTTAAATTTCTCAAATGCTTCACTTTATATTTGATTACGTAAATATACCCATATCTACTTAAATCATCGGTAAAAGTGACGAAGTAGTCATAAATTCCCCTTGCGGTGATGCTCATAGGAACACATACATCGGCATGTATTAGTCCTAACAAATCACTTGCTTGTGTCCCTTTACCACTAAAGGGAGTAAAAATTACTTTGCGAAGGAGACAAGATTCGCATATTCCATATGATTGAAAATTAAATGGTTCAATAAATCTAGTCGACACTAGCCCTTTAATGCGCTTCTCATTTATGTGACCTAATCGAAAAAGCCAAATGTACAAATCATTTCGATTACTAGTTATGAGTCTTTTGGAGTGTATGTTATAGATATCTTTAGTTGAATTGGAATGTCTAAAACATGAATACCATTGATAGAAGTGGCTTGGCTCACAGCCAAGTCATATTCAACAAAATACAACAATTGTTTTTGATGGCGAAAGAAAGAAAAAATCCTTCTATGTCTAACATAGAAATGGTAATTATATTTTTGTACAAAGTGGGTACATAATAACAACTTTGTAGATTACAACTCAAAGCTATTAGCTAAAACAAGCACATAAGTCCCTCTCGAAGTGGCGGCTACACTAGCTCCATTTCCTAGTCGGAGATCTATATCACTCTTGTTTAGCTTTTCCACATTTCCAAGCCCCTGTATACGATTACAAAGGTGAAAACCACAACCGGTATCCAATACCCACGTCGAGGTGGATGTATAATTAAAATCAATAACAACAATTTCGGAAGAAATCATACCAAGTGGAGTGACAAGTCCAGCTTTGATATCTCCCAAATACTTTGGGCAATTTTGTTTCAAATGGCCCATGACATAACAATAATGACATTCTTCGTAAGATTGGGCACCCTTCTTGGTTTTGGTTGTGGTAGTCTCACTGTCCATTTCCAATTCATTATCATGTTTGGGTTTCTCACCCATCTTTGCCTTTCCTTTAATTATACCATTACTCCTTTCAGTTGCAAGGACATTCTTGCTAGAACTCCCACTGAATTTAATATTTCTCCTTGTTTCTACAAACAAGGATGCCTTGGGATTAGTGAGAATTTATTCACAAGATTTTCTTACCAAAGTGATAGGCATTAATATGGGAGTGGGAGGTGTGGAAGTGGTAAAGTAGCAAAGATTTCCATCTTGACCAATGCCAAAGCGTAATTCTCTAATCGTATCATTGTCATACTCGGAACACTTTTCATCAAATGATTGGAGCCATGAATTAATTGTGATTGGTGTAAGAGTATTAGATGAATCCATTGCGTATAAATAACTACAAAAACAGAAATGAAGGAAATGATTAACATCTATCGTTTTAATAATACTTGTAAACAAGTATTGCATTTATATAGTGACCTCTACCCAACTATTATAAATGATTCCGAGATCCAAATTCATATTAACTCGGGCACGGTGAGCCGATTCATCCCTTATCAATATAATTTTGTGGATTAACTCTTTAATCGATTCTACTTCTAGAACTATCGTTCGATAAAAATTACTTTAATATTTATCTTTAGCCCGGAACACATGCGACTACGGTCACGAATACTTCCGTTGAGCTCAATCCAAATTTTGATGTAATAACATTTTATTACCCACTTACCCAACGTAACAAGTTTAGCACCCCAGTGAGCCGAGCCTACTTTCTTATGAAATTGGGACTCATAGTTTCTACTATTTGGTAAGTCTAATTCTCAATTATTAATTAGTGAGAGGTCGTGTCAATTTATTATCTATCACGTTTTAAGTGAACTAAAGCGGTGAACTACGATAATTAAAATTGACACGGCCGATGATTGATATGATATGCATGTGTTGTTATGGCGATTTGGCAATGCATGCAACATATTAAAATAAATGCAAAGCAATAATAATAAATTCCTAGTATGGCCTTCCTAAAATATAAAATCAAATAATCTATTACATATTCGGAAACCAACTCCTTTGGTCCTTTGAATCTTCAAGTGACATGCCTCCCAAGAACACCGTCTTCGTCGGAACACCTTTCCGAATGGCACCGTCTTGAAGAAACTACATGATTACAAATAATAATAAAAATACAAAGCAATTCCTATTGTACATTTGTAATATGAAAAAACTAGTAAAAATAAAAGTGATACGAGATCACTTTAAATTACAACCGAATCAATATTCCCTTTCATTACGGGCAATATCGATTAAAACTAAGGCCATACTAAGATAAAATTACATAATTCAAAATTATATAAATAAAAAATATTTAACAATTTAAATATGCAGCATTATAATATGTATCTATCATGCCAAATTATGTGCCAAATCGCCCTATTTAACTTATATCGATTGTATAACCATGTTTTATGGAAATGCGTGATAATAACTTTTTAAAATCACAAATTAATACTTAAATCAAATTTAAGCTCAATTTAATTATCCTAACACTCTTAGGACTCAAAAATTAGTCATCACTCAATTTTTGACAATAATTCAACTTGATTTAATTTTAGGCTCATTTTTTACCTTAAAATCATAACATTTATGAAATAAATCCAAATTAAATTACAATAATTTCAAAATTTGAATTTTAAATTTTTGAACATTCTGGAATATTTCCATGACACTTATAATGTCAAAAATCATGGTTAAAATTTTCGAATTTAATTTCGAGAAAATATAGTTGCAATTTATCGGTTTTATCTCATAAAACATCTAAAGTATACAAAAACTAATCCAATCAATTTTATAACTTTAGATCTGATAAGTGGTATATTAATAAAACCTAAAATAGTTTTCTCATGCTATGTAATTCGTTTTAGCTATTTATGCTAAAATAGTCACTATTTATGCCATTTTTACACTAAAAATTCATAATCACGCTAAATGAAATCATTTCATTTCAAAATTTACATACAGTGTGTAAATCATGCATGTGACAACATATTAAAGTTTCATGGCCTGGTTCGAAGTTTAACTATATTTAACCATTTTACCTCTTTTAATCCATTTTTATCTCATAAAAAACATAAATCATGCAATATTAATCAAATTAATACGAGAATTTACTCAAAATTTTTAAAATATGCATGTGAGGTCATATAAAATTTTCAAAGTCATAAATTAAGTTTAACCAATTTTAGTCATTTAACCTCCATTTATGCCATTTTTATCACATAAAAATCATAAATCATGAAATATTAATCACATTAATATGAAATTTTACATACAATACATAAAATATTCATGTGAGGTCATACTAAACAATTACGGCCAGTAGTGAAGGTTAACTTATTTTAGTGAATAAAAGTTCATTTTACTCATAAAAATGTAATTATTTCACTAAAAATCATTAAAATGAGAAATAAATTACCATAAATCATAAAAATGACCTAAAAATATTTTAGGACCAGAATATATAATATGCATCATGATTTCGTGAATTACTCTTATAAATCACAAATTTCTAGTTTTAATTAAGTTACATTTAACTCGGAAAAACCAAACCGATTATGCATGCAACATCCTATGCTCTAATAGCACTTGTTAGGTTCATATACCTATTATTAGACTCTTCTAATAATGAACAAATTAACATTTTAATTATTAGTTCTTTTGATCTAGTGCATGCATAACAAAATAAGAGATTAGTAAGGAAAAACAATGTCCCTTACATTGTTATATGGTTCGAAATAATGGGCACAAATAAGGTCACCTTCCTTATTTGTTCTTGAGCTTAAAATGGTGGATGATCCTCCGAAATTCCAATGTAGAGATCCTCCTTTGATTGCACCCAAGACTAATCCCTTAAACTAGTATATTAATTAACTAGATTAATATAGTAGTACCCTTAAAATTAATTCTAATATAATCACTATTACTACAATAGTAATCTAATATTGTTATTAGAATTTATGAACAATTTCTTGTTTTCTAAAAACTTGTTTTTGGGAGAGGTAGAGAGAAATATGTATTTTGCATGTAGTATGAATGAATGAGTAGTGTAAAAATGAGAACAGTTCTCATAAAAGAGGAGGAAGTGGCCGGGTAGAGTAGTGCCAAAGAGAGCATCTTCTCTTTTTCTTTTTTCTCTTATCAAAGTGTAGGTTGTTTAAGTTAGATAGACTAGGTTCTATTATTTATATTTTATCTCATAAAATAAAATAACCACAACCCACTACTACTCCATCCTTTTCGGTCCACTTAATAAAATGGACTACCATTTTATTTTGTCAATTAATCATTTGTCATACAATATGTCACATGTGGTGTGTCACATGTTATTAATTAATTTAATGCATATTTATCAAATAAATATCATTTTATAAATTAATTAAACCACATACAACAAATTTGACTAATGATACTTGATCACATAAATAAAATGGGTCATATAATTATAATTCACAACATATTGTAATTATAATTAACCATTCATTCTTATCTCAATTGTTTCACAAACAATAATCAATTTTAGTAATAAAGTATTTCAATTACTAAAATAAATCTTATTTAATCTCATTACAATAAGATATAAATATTCTCTCTCGCAATTGAATTGTTCAATTTTAATGAATTGATTAACTTGTATCGTCATACAATTAATCAATTTGTCTATTAAGGGAATTGTCCTTTAGGTGTGACCTTAAGGGATCAATTGATCACCACCGTCAAACGACAGTAATGTCAAACTCTAGTTAGCCAATCATTACCGATTAATGATGATCAGTTGACTATATAAATGAATCATCCCTTACGTATTATTAACATGAGATTTAATTGTGATATTAAATCACATGATCGCACTATTGTTGAGGATACATATTCCAACACCACGGGTGTAAACTTCTCTTCAATCCTACTTATCCATTGCTCAGTGCCACCCGGTATGTAAGTTACCAAAGTAGTAGGTGTGGAAATAGTTGGCATTGTAGGAGTTGTTAAGACAGCAGTAGAACCCTCACCATCCTGACCAGAACCAACATTAGAGCAAGGAACCTCACCACAATCGACAGGAGGCGTCACACTACACTCTGAGTTGTTGTTGACATTTGAATCAACACCTAAGAAGATAAAAGGTTCACAAACTCACATTTAAACGTTTAGCAAAAGAGGGAGTGTAACCAAGTCCACAAAACAAGCTGTAAAATTCACAAAACTAGGCCTAAGATTCACAAGATGAGAGAAATAGCAAAACAGGTGATTTTGAACTAATTTATGAACAAATTTGGGAAATATTAGCTATGCGTTTCGCAAAAAAAGGTTTCAGTTTCACAAAAAAAGTCTTTGATTCACAAATTCAGGGAAAGAGAAAAGTATGTGATTTCAATTATTTATGATGATGTTTTGGAATACTATCTTTTACGTTCACAAAACAAGCAGTAAAATTCACAAAACTAGGCCTAAGATTCACAAGATGAGAGAAATAGCAAAACAGGTGATTTTGAACTAACTTATGAACAAGTTTGGGAAATATTAGCTACGCGTTTCACAAAACAAGGTCTCAGTTTCACAAAAAAAAAGGTCTTTGATTCACAAATTCAGGGAAAGAGAAAAGTATGTGATTTCAATTATTTATGATGAAGTTTTGCAATACTATCTTTTACGTTCACAAAATCAAGCTTAAAGATTCACAAAACTAGGCCTAACATTCATAAGATGAGAGAATTTATCTTTAGTCTATTTCAACAACTTATGACCAAGTCTAACAAAATACACATATAAGTTCACAATAGAAGCTCTGTGATTCACAAAATAGACTTCGAGATTCACAACATCGAAACAAAAACCTGAAGTCCGATTATCATCAAAATTTCACAAATTAAAACTGAAATAGAAAACAATATTTAGAGCTTCAATAAAAGAAAATACTTGTTTCACCAACACTATTATCATCAACCAGTGTTATATCTACAATCTCCATAACAATTTGAGCTGCAAAAATCGTCAAAAACTATGTAATAAGTAGTACGAAATCGCCAGGTAAAGGAAAATCACGCAATCTTAATCACATTCGAACGTTTTATTTACAAAATCGCTCAACTTCATCAAATTCGAACTTTATTGCATCAATATATTAAATTTTCATCAAAATTATTAAATTACCTTCTGAAATTAATCGAATAAAAATCTTCTGAAATTGATCAAATTGATCAAATCGATCAAATCAATTCAATTGGAAAATCGCTGCAATTGATCGAAAAATCGCTCAAATGATTAAATTGATCGGAAAATCGCTGGAATTGATCAAATTGATCGGAAAATCGCTGCAATGTACGAACAATCACTTCAATTGATTAGGTTATGGAGATTGATTTGGGGAAAGATGGCTTGATGATGAAGAAAGATCGTGTAGCTTGATGATGAAGAAAGATCGTGTTTTGATGATGAAGAAGAACGTTGTTTGTATAGGGTTGGGCGTGTGTTTGTATAAAATCATTTGGGTCAATTTTTTTTTGAGCCCAGTAGGAAGCGCAATATATCACAGTCCACCCAACATGTATCAATTTGGTGAGTCCGGCCGCCTCGCCATAATTAACGGCCTCGCCGGATCCAGACCGTATATATATATATATATATATATATATATATATATATATATATAGAGAGAGAGAGAGAGAGGGAGAGTCAGGATCCGGTGAGAATTACTAAATATTTGAGGATTGAGTAACGAATGAAATATCACACCATAAACAAAACAATATCGCGAGGAAATTTGACAAACAAAACCCCATCAAACCCTAAAATCAGATCAGTTTCTCTCTCTAAAAAAATTAACCAAAATCAGTTCAAACATTTCAAACAAAAAAAATCACAAATCTTCTCTAAAATCTCGCTAAAAATTTGCAAAAACCTAAACATTCAAAGACGATTTCAACTGCGTTTCAACATTCTACATTTATTCGTTCACTATATTCAATAATCTCACTAGAATTCTCTCAAAAATCGTTGAGGTACATTCGTTACTCGTTTTCTTTAATTTCTGAGATTTTATTTCAACTTATGTATTATTAAATTAATTATACTTGTTGATTTTGTTTGAAATTATTGTATGTATATGTTGAATTAGATGAATTTAATAGGATTAAATCAAAATGTCGAAAAATTATTATTTGTATCATCCAGAAATTTAATTAATTTCGAGCTTCATCACTCTCAAATTGTTAATCGAATCGTTTATTTACATCCTCATTTTTCCTATTTACCTTCAACTTTGCAATTTTTCGACACAATTTTTAGTGCGAATCTTACAACAATGGCAACGAAGTACATCGTCGAAGCACTCACCGGATCTTTTGTAATTGCTTATGTCTGCGATAATCTAATGTCTGATCAGAAGATTTTCGGAGGTAAACCCTAATTTTATGCAATTGTTTTGACGATTAAATGGCAATGTATATGGATGATCTGATATGAAATTGTGCATAGGAATGACGCAATCGACGGTGTCGAATAAGGAATTGTGGCCTGAAACGAACAAGGCATGGCTGAGAACTGCGGGTCCACCTGTTGTTATGAATCCTATCAGTCGTTAGAACTTCATCATTAAATCTAGTGATGATTCTTGATTGTGCTTCTGTGTTTTCGTTGTTATTGACATCGTTATAGTTTATTTTCGTAAATGAAAGCTAATTGAGTTAGCTTTCATTTCCATTTTGAGTCACACAATATAAGCTTCTAGGTTATGAGATATACTCATTTCTTTGCTGACTGACCTGTAGAGAAATCGTTCTGCGCATTCTACTTATAATGTCCATATTTACAGTTATAGAGCAGCTATGCACATGAATCTAAGTTCCAGATTTAGATGACACTTCAAACTTTCCAATGACATAATAATCATAGGATTTTAATGATTATAACTACTTATAAAGCCTTGAACTCAGTTTTGTAAACTGAAGATTACTGTACAATGTTGCATTCCAATTGTTCAGAATGTTTGGGTTGTCTCAAGGCCATTCGTATTAGCATGTAGTTCAGCGACCTTGCCCTTTAGCTCCTACTGTAGTTGTTAGCAGTATTAGAACCCGATAGAGTCTTATCACTGGACTTAAATTAACACAGGTTGAGGCGGATATGATATGTTCCCTAAGGTATGATTATCCCTTACAACGGAATGGAGTGTGCCAGTAACGTTGTTACTTTCAAGCGTCTATGTATGATGTTGTTAATTTCGATTTCAGGCATGTCCATTAACTGTCTCTACCTTGGTGCGCATCTTCTTGGCCAAGTCCCGCGAAGAAAGGACTGGTGTGGACTTGGATACACATTTCAATCAGGTTACCAACTATCATTTCTATGATAATGCTGCAATGCATTTTGATTGGACGACATTTAACTAAAATGTTATGGCAACATGGCGTGTTGAGCAGAGAACTAGACGATCAATTTTGTATCAGGTAAGAACTCTGAAATCCACATACCTTTGTTATCTATTATATTCAGTGTTTGAAATCAGTTTTATTTTTGTGTCATTCTAATATAATTAGAACTCAAAAATGGCTGGTTATTCGATTGATCTAACCACTGAGGGCCTTACGGGTTCCCTTCTTTGCTTATTGTTTGCTTCTAACTGCAATGTGAACTGAAGTGTTACTATTGCAGGAATATGTGACGAGTATTGCAGAAAACGGAGTGCAACCTGATCATGCTTTTCTAGGACAATTTGGAGTATGTTGGAGATACAGGATAACCCAAAGAGAATATGAACATATCCGATCCGGCAGGTTCCTCGTATTTGTCATTCACGGGAAGTATGTTTTATGCACTAAATAGGGGTGAAAATGAGACGGGCTATGTCGCCATTAAGTATGCCATTTAACGTGCCACACTCAGATTTTGTCAAAAATCACACCTTATACAAAATAATAGCACTATTTCACAAGTGCTTTAAATGACACTCCAATTTTGTGATACTATGAAACAATATCAGAACCATTAAAATAAAATACCACATGTTCTTAGAAACAATAACACAGTTTTGTTATTAATGTGTTAAACTTACTACTGACATTATGTTTTTGTTCTTTGTTTTCTTTTTTTTTTTTGCAGATTTATTCACTTGCGGATGTTGATTAAAAGCTTGTGTGCATGCTGAGAAAGTCTATATTACATCATCAACTTAGCAATTTTGTCTTTTTTTACTCATTATACGCACATATACAAATTCTTTTATGCTTAGATGTAATTCTAAATGGCAACAATTTTGTATTCTTTCTCCATTTTTGGTTAAGAATATCATAAAACTTCAGAATCAACAAGATTTGCCTTTTGTATTTTACAGTATCACACGTTATTGTAAACAATATCACACTTCATTTGAAACAATATCACCATTCTTCTGAAATAATATCATCACATCACGCTTAATTATAGACAATACTCCTTGTGTGATATTCTTATACAATATCACATGTGCTTATAAACAATATCACTCTGTATACAAAACAATATCAAGGTTAAAAGTATTTTAAAAGGAGTCTCCAATTTTGTGCTACTAAGAACCAAAATAATAACCAGGTATATAAAATACCACAAAACATTAGAAACAATATCACACTGTATGTAAAACAATATCACACTATATACAAAACAATATCATCGGATCACTCTTAATTGTAGACAATACCCCTTGTGTGATATTGTTATACAATATCACATGTACTTATAAACAGTATCACTCTGTATACTAAACAATATCACGGTTAGAAGTATTTTGAAAGGAGTCTCCAATTTTGTGCTACTATGAAACAATATCACAACCAGGTAAATAAATACCACAAGTCATTAGGAACAATATCGCACTGTATGTAAAACAATATCACACTATATATAAAACAATATTGAAGTAAAAAGGATTTTTAAATCCCTATCCACTTTTGTTATATGAGAAACAATATCTAGTACGCTTGTATCATTGTGTCTGCCTGCATTATATTCTAGATAACTAAGCTTCAAGCCAATACAAGAGAAACAGTGGCTAAACAACTTTCATTTTCACATTTGCTTGAGAAATTAATACATCTTAATATACATAATAGTGTGAAATACATATCTCAATCTGTACATCGAACAAAAAGAAAATGGAATGTATAGAACATCGGTAAAAGAAGCAATAACTTGGGTATTCAGTTGCACTATTCATCTAAACCCGCCTAAAGATAACTATTAACGCAACGAGTTGGTACATAACATGGTTAATTCTATTGTGCGTGCTTCAACTGTGATTTTGATGTTGTCTTGCTAACTTTAATCTGCAATAACAAGTTCAGAAAATTAAAAAATAAGGACATTAAAATTAGAGTTCATAGAATAGTCTTCTTTTTTTTTAACCAAAAGAAAAATGTTCCAATTATCAAAATCCGAGACAACACTAATGTGTATGTAAGTAGAAAATTAAAACCTGTCAAAAATAGTTTTGTTGATAAAGATGATATTTGAAGTAAGCATGTTTGTATTACTGTGCCTCTCTTGTTTGATCAGCCTGTGAATTTTCAAAATAAGAAATAGTAGACCAATTAAAAATTAGAACGATATACCTTTATCTTACAGATAAGCTAGTCAGTATAGCGATACAACCTTATACCATCTCACTTTACTAGACATAAAGTTGTAGTAAGGTATACATGAGTCCTGAACTAGCCTCCGCAATACAACCATAATGCTAAGCGGAAATCTGACTGACTTGTAGTTACTTTTCTAACAAGAGGGCATTATTATACTCAAAGATAAGACCAACTATAGGGATTTGAGATGTTAAATTCTTAAACAACACAAGAATGATATCACAAATGTCAAACAGGTTTTGTTGCACACCATCGAAGTCGCATTTGTCAAACACCAATCACTAGACCAAGAATATGGAACAACAAACCAACCAAAACACATCAGACCAGATATGCTGCACAACACAACAATCAACTTAAACATGGTCTTACCTAGTTTTGAACTAAAAAATCAATAGACGAAATATACAAGAGATTTGAGTAATATACCTATTAATAACCATCTTTATTCTTGGGATACTGATTCAAAAATCAAACTTCAATCTCGAATCACACATGAAATAATCAAACAGAAAAATGAAATACATGTATAACAAAGAATTACAGTATTCGTGTTATTCACTCAAAACAACCTATAGTATCAATTGATTAGATATAGCACAAGTAGCTGAATAAATTAATCGACAAAACCCTAATTTTTCCAATCTAATTCGTTGAATGAATAATCAATCTATACATAAAGATGAATATTTAAAATATCGAATCAACGAACCTCTATCACTGTGAAACCCAAATTGAGTAACTGAAAATCGAAGTTGAATCACCAGTGCGGTAGTGATTTATGGATAATTATCGATTAAAAAGGAAAAGAAATTAGAACAATACATCAATTAAATAATAAAAGAGGATAAAAAATACCTGACATTTCAAGTACTAGAAGAGATGAAATCAAATTTTATAGCTTGATTGAGAAGAAAAACAATTGATGTAGCAAGTTAGGTCATGAACTAAGAAGAGCGTTGTAGAAGGAGATGTGCACGGAAGAGAGAGAGAGATAGAGTAGAGAGAGAAAGTGAATGAACTAGAATGAAGGAATTACTGGTTATGATAGTATATATATAATAAGCTGTAAAATGATGCAAATACCCTTGCTAATCCGCGAATGATCTAAGTCGTTGATCTCTTAGATCTAACGGATGGTATTAATCCTCAATCCTCAAATATATGAGCCATACTTACATGATCCCATTCCTATATATATATATATATATATATATATATATATATATATATATATATATATATATATATATATATATATATATATATATATATATATATATAGTTGTTGTGGAAAGAAGTTAAGTTGAGCATGCGGGTAGCTAACGAGTCAGCATGACTCGATTGAGTGGGTGATACTCGATCGAGTAGGTAGGGCTCGATCGAGTGGGCATGACTCGGTCGAGTGGGGTATATGACGTTTTGGAGCAATTGCTGCTGTATTTGGATACTCGATCGAGTAAGTTGGGGACTCGATCGAGTAAGTGAGAGGCTCGATCGAGTGGGTTATGTGATGCTTTCTGGTCAGGTTCTGGATTCGAGGCACTCGATCGAGTAAGTGGGCAACTCGATCGAGTGGGGTGTGTTGCTCGGTCGAGTATGAGCTGATCAGGTCACATACGTGTTTCAGTTGTGGGATGTGTGTTTATGTTTACCTCTTCTCTTATATAGTTCAAAGATGCCGCCAAACATATCTGCCTTGTATGCTAGGGCTGAGTTGATGAGTATAGATGAGGTTGCTAAGATGCTTGAGCATCAAGACGCGCTTACGGACGCCTTAAAGAAGTTTGGGAAGGATAAAGAGGTTGGGTTAGACTTTGCTAAGAGGAGCATTAACATAGCTCATTTCAACCCAAAGGAGTATATGGGTACACGTGCGCTAATCTTGCTTGACAATTGGCATAGGGAGATGGAGACTATTCTGAATGTGGTTCACTGCCCTGAGGACTTTAAAGTGGAACAAGCTGCATTCTACTTGAGAGATGCGGCTGTTGAATGGTGGGATAAGGTAAGGGAGAGTGCCTTAGATCTGTATGTGAGACATGGGAAGTCAGTTATACCTTGGGGTGAGTTTAAGAGGGCTATGCGCCGAGAGTTTGTGCCGGAGCATGTTCGTAGTAAGCTGAGAGAGGAGTTTGGTGATTTCAAGATGACTCCGGATATAACTATGGTTGAGTACTATCATAAGTTTAATGAGAAGTATACGTATGCAGAGGATATGGGGTTGAACCAGGAGAACCTGGCGCTAAGATTTGAGAAGGGCTTGACCTATAAGATCATGGAGAAGCTACCAGTTGGAGTCCTTACCGATGTTAAGGAAGTGTATGAGTGAGTTAGGAGAGCTGAGAGATTGGTCGAAATGGCCAAGGAGAATAGGGAGAGAGGTCCCGAGAATAGGAAGGCTAAGAGTGAGGGTAGTGGTCAGTTCAGTTACAAGAGGGGCGGCCATAAACAAGCGAGGGCTTATTCGTCGGGATCGGGTTTTAGGGGTGGAGCTTAATATGGGCGTGGTTGAGGTGGTGGTAGTAGTAGCTGGGGTTTATCTTGCTATAATTATGGCGGTATAGGCCACAAGAGACATGAGTGCAACAGTGCTGTGGGAAGGGGTTTTCAGAGGCCATCACAGGGGAGTTTCTCTCAGGGTTCGTCTCAGAGTTATGCCAGCAACAGGCCGGCTGGGTCATGGAACAATCAGGGAGGTCAGAATAACAACAACGGTGGGGCTAACCGCAATGGCGGTAATTCTTATCAGAGACCGACAGCTAACAATTACCAGGGGTCGGCTGCCAAGCCGTCTACTTCTGCTAGTACTGTCCAGGGAGGTGAACAGAAGACCAGTGACAAGTTATTCATGATGGACAAAGATCACGGGTACTTTTCTTGTTAATGGTGTTTATACCTTTGTTTTATTTGATTCGGGGGCGTCACATTCTTTTGTATCATGGCGTCATGCTAAGCTTTTGGGTTTGGGAAAGTTTGAGTCTGTAAGAGATGAGGTTTTTATACCGTCGGGCAATTCTGTATCTTGTGAGAGGTTGTATAGAGGTATATCTATGATAGTTGGGCAGGTTGACCTTACAGTGGATTTGTTAGAGTTTCCTATGGATGGTTTTGAGATGATAGTTGGCATGGATTGGTTGGGTAAGTACAAGGCTAGAATAGATTATCACCAAAAGAGAGTCTCTTTGAGGGGTCCTAAGGGAGTTAGTGTGTCTTATCGTGGGTTTGTTGTCAAACCCAAAGTCAAAGTGATTGCAGCGGTGACATTGAAGTCTTATCTGAGGAAGGGGTGTCCTTTGATTCTATGCCATGTGAGAGACCATAGTAAGATGAGTTCGGCAACTGATCAGATAACAGTGGTGGGAGAGTTTCCAGATATTTTTCCGGAGCAGATACCTATGGACAGCGGGCCGCCCACGGGGGCGCTTGGTGAGAACGAAACAAGCGTTTGCATTTTGTATGGAGTCGCCACCAATTTTTATGCGAAATTGGAACCGTTCGAATACCTCGTGTCATGTCAAGACACAAAGTAGTGACATGAACACTAAGCAATCGTTACCCTTAGCATTCTATGTCTAGAATGACTCTCGTGGATGCCAATGAACACGGGTGCTCACGGAGATCTGGAGTAAGAGGTGAGGGTACGTATTAGGAAGCTCTTTTGATCGAACACCTAATCCCGCCCGCCTCGATAGCGGCCTCTACTAATGATTAGGGAAGTTATTCGTACTCGATATATTGTCGATTATATGCATGCAATGCAACATCCAAGTTTTAATCCTAGCATGTGAGAATTAATACTAAGTCGGTTGACACATAATTAGCATACAATTGGGTCGAAGTAGGATTTAATGCTCATTTACATGTGAAAACACACAAACAATAAAAGAAATACAATAATTATAAATTACAATAATGAAAATTACAATAATTACATTGGAATAGGCGATTTATGTCGAAAATACCTTTAAAACGGATAATTTGAGGAAAAGGAATAAAAGAATAAATTACGAACAAATCAGAAGGTGATAATACGGATAATAGCAGATTAATACGTAAATTAATTAGCTAAGTCAAGGCAGAAACGGAGTTCAGGGACAGAACTCAGCCAGGAACAGGCGAAGCAGAGCTGCGTCCTTTGGAATAGGCGCAGCAGACGCTGCGTCTGTTCCTTGGCTCAGTTCTGGCTGTGAAGCCGTGATTGCAAGCCGTTAATGTTAATTGGTGATTTTAATGATCGATTGATGATATTTACTCGGATGAAAGTGATTAACAGGTTATTTAACATATGAATGGGTCATGAAAGCAGTAAACATGAATGAGACGGATGCAAACGGATTAATTACATGATGGAATAATGATAGAAGTGAAAAATATTAATGAGTCCTACGAATTAAATTGACTAGCTACGTTAGATACAACGGATTAATGACGAATATGCGACGAACATGTGAATGCTATATCAAAGACGAATTCCAGAAACCCAATATGAACAAATTGAATCTCTACAACCCGGAATTGAATTTAATGACGAAAACCCGCAAATATTGGATTAATTGGGATTTAAGTCGGATTTATGACAATTAAAACATATTAAAGACGGTGATTAAAACATACATGTGGAATTATTATGATACTAAGACGAAGAATTAACAGACGAACAAGCAAAAGAAAGATTTTGAATACGAATTACAGAGGACAAACGAAGAAGAAAGGAAGCAGGAACTGCGGCAGCCTCATGAAGAGGCGCGGCGGAATAACGCGCTCCTTTCGAAGAGGCGCAGCAGTTGCTGCGTCCTTTCTCGACGGTTATCTACTGGAAATCCGCAAAACAGGTTTTAACAAAGGGTTTTAGAAATCGGTTTTAATGGTGTTTTCGACATAAACCTTACAATTGATGATACGAAAAGTAAAAGACAATAAACAAATAAGGATTATACACCCTCAGACTTACATGTTGACGAAACGAGAAGGACTAAGATATCGATTAGTGATGCTCGACACGAATGCAAAGAGAATGCCCTCGTAAGAGGAAAACGATTGATTAAATTAAGTTGATTAAGTGTAGTTGGTCAAATTGGTTGGTCATGCAATGGAGAGGCTGGTACCCGGAAAGATCCGAGCTTACGTGGTCGAAAGTTCAATCACGTAGGCGCCAATAAGTAAGAACAAAGTCTAGAATGCAAAGGGAGAAGAGAAGGGCGGACACTCGCGTGAGAAATATGAGGAACGAAAGCTCCTATTTATACTAATCACGTGAAGGAATTAGGGTTTCGGAGACTCTTTGGAAGTGAATCTCGGAAAGATATGAAAAAAGATACGAGAAACATGCGAGAAAGGGCACGGGAAGAGGCGCGCGACCATGCGTCTCTTGGAAGAGGCGCGAAGACTGCTTGCGTCTATTCCCGGAGGTTTCCTCTGGCAAGAAAGATTTCCGCGTTTGAGTTATGGTAGGACGGAAATAATTCGATTTCCTTAATATCTTATATGAATATTACGGGATATTATTTGCCAAAAGATAAAATTTGTGAAATATGGAATAGAAATGTCCTAACATTCCGAACATTCGACTCGGGATTTAACGGTTATCAGAAAATGGAGACGGTTTTAGGCCCGGACTCCGAATCTACTCTAATTACTGCCAAAACGACCGTATCGGGACGTAGATGACAACTAAGAGGTCGACATTAATATTTGAGCAATCACTTGACGATAATCTTACGAACTGTCACAAATCGTTCCGCGTATCAAACATGCGGCCCAATCATCACCGGGTGGTTTGCGGGAGGTGCAGAAATGAGGTATCTACAATACAAGGTTTGCCACCGAAGAGGGATATAGATTTCAGTGTGGAGCTGAAACCGGGGACGAGACCCATCTCTAAGGTGTTGTACCGCATAGGTCCTAAGGAGTTGGAGGAGCTGAAGAAACAGTTGGATGATTTGATAGATAAGGGGTACATTAGACCTAGTGTATCGTCGTGGGGAGCACCAGTTCTGTTTGTGAAAAAGAAAGATGGGAGTTTGAGGTTGTGCATCGACTATAGAGAGCTGAACAGGATTACAGTGAAGAATAGGTATCCTTTGCCAAGGATAGATGATCTGTTTGACCAGTTGAGTGGGGCAGGAGTCTTTTCAAAGATTGATTTGAGATCAGGTTACCATCAGGTGAGGATTCAGGATGAGGACATACCAAAGATAGTTTTTCGATCGAGGTATGGTCACTATGAGTATGTGGTGATGCCGTTTGTTGTTTAATGCACCAGCAGTATTTATGGATTTGATGAACCGGGTCTTCAGTCAGTTTTTGAATCGGTTTGTGGTGGTGTTCATAGATGATATCTTATTCTATTCCAAGACTAAGGAGTGTAGACACCTCGTTTCTGCACCTCCCGCAAACCACCCGGTGATGATTGGGCCGCATGTTTGGTACGCGGAACGATTTATGACAGTTCGTAAGTTTATCGTCAAGTGATAGCTCAAACACTTGTGTCTACCTCTTAATTGTCATCTACGTGCAGATACGGTCATTTTGGCAGTAATTAGAGTACATTTGGAGTCCGGGTCAAAAAACCGTCTTCATTTCCTAAAACCGTCAAATCCCGAGTTAAAGCAATGTGTTTGTCTACTTAAGGTTAGGATGTCATAAAATGTTGAGATTATATCTCATTTTGAGTCCCATGTCACGTCATTAGGCTAAACTTAAAAGTTTACGTTACAAAATGTGCATTTCATTTAGTTAAAATGATAACCCGACCTTTAGGCCCATTTTACGAGGTGTTAACGACCTTTTTTGGGTTAGGCCTATTTCACAGAAAGTTCTAGATCTTTCTTTTAGCTTTCCAACGCCACCGAAATCACCTTATTCCGAGTCTTGTAGAGAAAGTTATGCCTAAAATACGACAGGCTGTCAAACGCGCATTCTTGCGCAGGAGGAACCCGCTGAGGAAAGGACGCAGCAAGTGCTGCGCCTCTTCCAAGGGACGCAGCACCTGCTGCGCCTTTTCCTCTAGGTTTTCTTTTTGTCCAAGTTTCCGTGTTTAACCTAAGTCGGTTATATCCGGATCTTTCCTTCCGTATCCTACTCTTACCATAATTCCTCCGCGTGATTAGTATAAATAGAGACCTTCGGTCTCACATATTTCTCACGCGAGTGTCCGCCCTTCTCTTCTCCCTTTGCATTCTAGACCACGTTCTTACTTTTTGGCGTCTACGTGCTTGAACTTTCGACCACGTAAGCTCGGATCCTTCCGAGTACCAGCCTCGTTTTGCATGACCGACCAATTTGACCAACTCCACTACACCATAATCAATTAATCAATTCAATTTGCTTTTAAATCCTTTTTCAAGGGCACTTTCATATTTGCATTATAGATCGAGTCGAGTTACCACTAAAAACCGATTTAGTTAAATCTCGCGACGCTAACATGTAAGTCTGAGGGTGTAAAATCCCAATTTTATTTAATGTATTTTATTTAATGTATTTATTTTCTGTATTATAATTAATGTAAGAATTTATGTCATAAGCATGCTCGAAACTGTCTTTTAAAACCCTTTTTAACGGAAGTAACACGATCGACGTGGGAAGGATCGCATCAATCGATGCGCCTTACGAAAGGGCGCGACATCTCGCTGCGCCTCTTCCAAGGGTCGCTTTCGATTGATGCACTTCTTCTTCTTCCTCGGGTTTTTGTTCCTTTCGTCTTTTATTTTTCTTTCTTCGTTCTTTCCCTTATTTCACCTAGTAATTTTCAAATTAGTTTTTATGAATCCATTTCAATAATTTTCTACTTAAATCCTTTATAATTAATATTTGTGGGTTTTCGTCACAAATTCAAACTCGGATTTTAGAGACTCGATTCGTTCATATCAAATCCCTTGATTTCGTCTTTGATACATGTTTTAAATCTGTTTTCTTCATCAATTCGTAATCTTTTGTTTCCACCATTAACTTCAAGTTTGTAAATAAATCAATTCCAACATCGTAAATAATATCTAACTTATAATAATTCGTTTTAAATTGTTTTCTTTCACTTCATGACAATCCCAGATGCATGTAAATCAATTAATCACTTCTACTCGAGTTACCAATCAATAAATCAATGTAAATTAACCGACGAACATTAAAAAACCGCGAGTCTGACTTTCACAGTCAGAACCCAACTCAAGAACAGACGCAGGAAGTGCTGCGCCTCTTCCAGAGGACGCAGCAGATGCTGCGCTTGTTCTGAGGTGGTTTCTGCCTCTGAATTCTTCTCGTTTTGACGTAGGGTTTCTAATTAGGATTTTAATTAACCATTATTCTTATTATCACCATAATTCGACATATTTTCCAAATTTCCAAATTTTCCTTTTTTTCCTTTTTTTCCAAATTTCCATAATTTCTATATTTTCCATAATTTCCATATTTTCCATATTTTCCAAATTTCCAAATTTTCTATATTTTCCAAATTTCCATAATTTCCATATTTTCCTTATTTTCCCAAATTTTCCTTTTCTTCATATTTTCCTTATTTTCCAAATTTTCCTTTTCTTCAAATATCCTTATTTTCCAGTTTTCCTAATTTAAATCAATTTCCAATTTCCTTATTTTTTCCAATTTTCTAATTTTTATTTATTCTTTTATTTTATTTGTAAAACTCTTTTGGGCATATTTATGGCGTAAATTCAAGTTTATCAATTGTAATTTATTTCTTTATTTCGTATTCGTATTTATTATGTATGATTTATTTACTTGGCATTCACATGTAATTAATCTAACATTCACTTCGACCCCAATTTATGTGCTAATTACTTGTTCACCGAATTAGTCCAATTCTTCACATGTTAGGATTAATCTAATGAATGTTGCATTGCATGCATATAAATCGACAATATATCGAGTATGGACAATTTTCCCTAATCATTAGTAGAGGCCGCTATCGAGGCGGGCGGGATTAGGTGTTCGATCAAAAGAGCTTCCTAATACGTACCCTCACCTCTTACTCCAGATCTCTGTGAACATCCGTATTCATTGGCATCCACGAGAGTCATTTTAGACATAGAATGCTAAGGGTAACGAGTTCTTGGTGTTCATGTCACTACTTTGTGTCTTGACATGGCACGAGGTATTCGAACGGTTTCCAATTTTCCACAATAAATTGGTGGCGACTCCACAAATGCAAACGCTTGTCCCAAGCGCCCCCGTGGGCCCGCGTCCATAGTTTGGCGACTCCGCTGGGGATAATACACTTACGTGTAGCCAAAAGGGTGAAACTTGAACAAGGTTAGGGAATAGTTTGTACAAGACAATTGTCGGTTTTCATAACTCGGTCTTCCTAGATCGTTTCATTCGGCCTTCCTAGGCCCAACCCAACCCATTCGACCAATCGTCCCGTCTAGACGGTCCAAATTCTTATTTGGGCCTAAGAATGGATAGCGATTGACGTCAACCATACCATGGTACTTACTCTTATTTGTATCAAGGACTTTCACTACTCGAGGAAATGGACTAGGAATCGGCCTTACTCCTATTTGGTACGAGCCTCTCCACAGACCCCGGGTTTGATTGTTCGGTATGGCAACCCACCCTTTAAACCAAAACCCTTCTAAATGCACTCAGCATCCCGTTATAATGCCTGTTTGAATGATTGTATCATATGTGATCACCACTTTCTAAACAAAACCATGACGAATTTTGTAAAATCAAAACCTCTTTTAAAAATGTAAAGTTTTTCAAAAAAGCCAAATTTAGCGCAAAACCAGTCGAAACTCTGTCCATATGTCGAGTCAAACTTCGGGCCTCAAACCCATTTCAAAAAAAAAAACAACAAAAAAAAAGAACAAATAAAAAGTCCGAAAAAAAAAACCAAAATATTTTTCAAATCATGTAAATGTGTAAATACAATTGGGCTAAGTTATAGTCAGAGTTCAAACCGATTATGTCCTAGTCGGAACTCTGTCGAGTCATAAACTCGTCTTCCTTTACATTTTGGGTCTTTTCAAAATTCAAGTCAAGTCCTAAGGCATCACGCCATCATTTTGGACCCCCTACCCCAATTCAATTAGGAGCTAAACATTTCCACACCTCGACTCACACACTCGAGGCTAACACATCGAGTCATTCCAATATCCGTTTCTTGAATTCTCCTAATGACACGTTCGGGACACACATACCCGAACCTCGAGTCAAGTCTGTCTTAAACACACAAATTAGAATCAACACGTGTCATCAATCCCGTCAATAAGGTCAATCGTATAAGGGTCACTCCGTCAAAGTCAACACTCGAGTCTAAATTATAGTCAAGCACCGTGAATTCAAACACGAGAAGTCGCTCACGACATTTCACGAATTCACAAGTCAAGTCTAGATTTGTCATCTTGTCCCTTCTTTTGTTTGTTGCCTTAGTATGCGTGATCCCATGTCAAATTGAGTTGTAATGCGCGTCATTTCTGTCGAGTAGGAATCCATCAAGTTCTATCACTCAACAAAGTCATGAAGCAGATCAAGCCACCATTACCGTGTCTGTCCAAGATGTTTATGTCATGGTCTTGCGAGTTCAAGCTACAGTGGAAAATTTGAGCATTCGCGTCCTCACCCTCGAGAATAGAATGGTGGAAAAGAACACACCACCTAGAGAAACCTCTAGTCTAAGTCGTCCAAAGCTTACCTCTTGCAATAACCATCGTCCTAGAAAACCGAAAACAACTGAAAGGAAACCTGGGAGGCATCAAAGGGTGCTTACCGATTTAGGCATGTCTTATGCCGATGCTTTGAAGATACTTTATTCCCAAGGCAAGCTACATCCAATAGGACCGACTCCGGATCCACCTTTAGAGAAACAGATGAACCTCTAGAATGGCAACAAATACTGCTTTTATCACCAAGGTAGAGGCTATGATATTGAAGAGTGTTTTCTCTTGAAACACACCATCCAAGATATGATCGAAGAGGGCAAGCTTCCTAAGCCACCTTTTGTCGGGCAATCCAAGAAAATCAACCCTTTTAGGTCTAATATCATTAAACATGACGAAGAATCATCTCTAGACTGTTCTCATCTCCTCAATCCTCGTGACGATGAAGAAATCAATGTCCTCGAAGATGACGATATCCAAAGTGAAATGCTCATGCTTTCCATTGCCTTCAACAACAAATTTTCCAAAATAGAGGGAGCTATTGATAGTCTAAACTCTCGACTTTCCAGCATGGAGAATCAATTTGCTGAAATGGGTAAGAATCTTGATGCCCAACTTCTCAAAATGAAAAGTGTCCAGACAAACCCTCAACTTGACAGTCCTAAGGAGAAAGCAATAGGCGGGCAATCCATTCCTAGTTCTTCTCATCCAAGAATCAAAATCAACAAAGGCAACCTCATGGACCCTTCGTCAAAGAAACCTAACAACCCTCCAAGGTCATTTACAAAGGCTTCCGAAAATAAGGGCACACCTCCTAGGAAGTTTACCAGCATTGGTACTACATACACCGATGCCCTTCAGAGACTCATGAAACAACGAATGTTGAAGCCTATAGGACCTACGCCCGAACCAGAAAAGAAATCCAAGTTCTGGGATGAGAATTCGTACTGCAAATACCATAGAGGCAAAGGGCATGATACAGAGAAATGTTACAAATTAAAACATGTCATTCAGGATATGAGTGAAAACTGGAAGTTGTCCCTCTCAACTTTTAACCCACAAGGTAGCTTAGGCAATCCTCATGGATATACCACTTATCAAGAAACTCTTCTTGACTGTTATCCTTCCAATGTTCCCAATGATGAGGATGAGGTGCTCAAATGGGTGAATGCTCAAAGACATATGCCGCAGCCAATTGCTGGAAGAGAAAATGCTCAAGCGTGGGCCGATGATTACGAGTCTAGATCTAAGATCCCGTCAAAGTCTAGATCCGAGTCCGAGTCCTAGGCTTTCTTTCCCCAATTGTTCTAGTGTCTTTCTTTGTGACAACCTGGGGGCTGTCCTACGAGTCACATGTCTTCTCGAGTCTATGTTAAATACATTCATTATCCATTTCAATAAAAATACAATTTTCACTCCACATATTCTATCCTATCTCTTCCTTTACCATTTCCTGTGACAATAAGAATTGATTTGAGGCATTTTTTAAAATGAACAACAACATATACCAAGTCAATGTGAGTGCACTTAAATGATGTTCCGTTCTATGTTGTAGAGGACCTAAACTCCGTGTTCTTTCTTTACCTATTCCATGTATGGCAATAGAAACCTTGCTATAACCCCAGTTTAGGACGAGCCTATCTCAAGAGATTCTAGGACGAATTCAGACCATCTCCCTTATTAACGATCCATGACGGAAGGCAAGCCCATCCTCCACAATAAACAACCCGTGTTTACTAAAGACCAACCTGTTTCACACCAAAGGTGCTAGTCTGACCCAAATACATGGTAGCAAGCAAATCCAAGGCGATACGAGCCATGATCAAAGACAAAGGCTCAATCAAGAGAAATGACCGAAATCAATATCCAAGGCCGCAATTATGCCCGAAATCCAAGACAAATGAGTTAAAAGAAGAAGGCTCAATCAAGCAAGTCAAGTCAATATCCAAAGATAACGTTACCTTCAAAAACTGAATCAAAAATCTGAGCAAGAAGCCGAGATATATTCTAGACCAAGAATCTGAGTTTGAATCGAGAACAAGCCTGAAATCAAATACGAAATACTGTTGAAGTCTAAAAAGAATCAAGACACCAATGAAGATGGTTAGCTAGCAACTCACTTAGCCTTTCACACATCACACACCCTAAGTCCTTCTCGAGACCGTTACCAGGGAGATAGTCAGGAATTTTGAGAATCCTCTCAAGCTCGTCAAGTATACCTACCCTTTAGGGCCAAGACATGGAAATTTGAACCCACGTCATTTTAACCTACCTATATGTGCTCAGGCATCAAGCCAAGAGACTCCATTTCCAAGCCACATTACAAGCCTTAACCCCATCAAGCCTTAACACCACAAAATCAAGCTCCAAAGATTTGTTCATCAAAGCCTCTTATGTCCGAGCTCCACTTTCCAAATATCCAAACCAGTTTCACCTTGACCCAGACACAGAGTCTTCAAATACTTAGCTACCTAGGACGGGACATACCCATATTCATCCTTAGGGTCCACTAGGTGCGCTCACACGACAAGGAAATTTTTACAAACTTAGTTATACCTCTTTGGTCTATGATCAGAGGGAGTTATCTCAAATCGATTCTTCGAGTCACCAAAGGAATATTACCCTTGTGACCCATGCACTTTAAGGCCCTAACAACATAGCTTAGGCACACACTTGAACTACGAGCATGGTTTGATTTCACCTTTTCAGGTGGATACGTAGGCAGTCCTTTCTTACACAAGAAGCATACAACCACAACACCCAAACAAAATTAACCAAACCTCAGAACTACGATCTGGTTTGATTTCACTTCATGTGAATACGTAGGCAGTCCTCAAAGACACAATCATCACAACTATAAGCTTCCAACCTCAATTATTAGTCAACCACCTAAATTATCAACCATCACAATTTTCAGCCTTCCAACCTCAATTAACATCCCTTCCACAACCAACACCTCTATACTGGGGGCTCCTTATTGTCGCCTAGCCTCTTTTTTTTTACCAAATTCCAGAGCCATCTTCTCATCCTGGGGGCTTCTCTTCCGAGATGCCACCCTTCCTTTATTCCTATCTTATTTTAAGCCAAGCTAGTACTCTGTCCGGACAATGACAAAGATCTTAGATCAATTATCCAAGTCATCGTGCCTCAAGAGGGGTCTCTTTTACAGCAAGTGACAACAAAACATGCCCAAGTAGACAGCTGTTACACGGCTCATGCCTTGCATTTATATGCCTTCATCATTCTTGCGATTCTTCTACCTTTGGAACTAATACGCGTTGTCACCCACACTTGGCTAGGGGTTGCGTATGCTTAAACAAAGTCTGTCAAAGTCATCCCTGTGTCGCGTCAAAACTAAGTTAGTGTCGCGTCAGTCAAACCTAAGTCTGCATTTCGCGTCGTGTCCTAGTAGGTCTGTGTCATGTCAAGTCCTATGTATAAAGCCCATTAAATATGCATAACGCATTACAAACGACAAATTTCTTTGAACAAGTTTTAAACGACTTTTAAAAAGAAACAACTTTTGCAAAGCCTACGTGTTTTCTCATTCGAGGTCCATGTGATAATTGCTTACGTGCATATATTAGATTGCATTCCTGTGTGGCTACTAACCATGCAGGTAAGTATCAGAAGCAGTACTTTATCAAGACCTCGCTTGCCACAACAAGCGAATATTCTTTGACAGGTGTTTCGACACACCTCTATTCTGTTCCCTCAGCGAGAGTACACGGATACACATTCCCTCTCGAGACATGGAGATCAAGTCCCGATTATGTTCCCCCAACGAGAGTACACGGATAGACATTCCCTCTTGAGACATGGAGATCAGTTCCCGATTATGTTCCCCCAGCGAGAGTTCACGGACATACAATCATCCCTCTCAATACGTGGCAACATCAACCCCAAGACTTATCGAAGTTTGTTTGAAGACGACCCAAGCAGATTTCCCCAGCAGTTCCTGACTACGTCCTGCTACCCTAAACATTTTTGTTTCCTCACAGAGTTCGACAAAGGTGTCATTCTCCAGAAGTTCCCAAACCGGTAGAGTTCTTACACTCGAGCCTTAGTTACCCCTTAGTTTGAAATTATATTCGGGCCTCCTTCCCATTGATGCTTTCCTTTAGGGTCCCACACCCTAGCACAATCCTTACTTATCTTTTAGGTCTTACCCTTAGCTCCTACGCTTACCCTTAGCTCCTATGCACCTCCGGAAGCATCTCGAAAAGAAGTATCAGGTATGGTCTCTTCTTATAGCTGGCGAGCTTCCTTACGTAGTCTAATAGACTCTAAACGACCCTCCCCGATAGTCGACAGACTCTAAAATGTTCCCGACGGCAGGTCCTCGGTTCAGACCCCTTGAACCGCCTCGCGTCGTCATAGTCGTCAGGTTGTAATCTTCTATTGACCTGATGGCTATACTTTGACTTTCGCCTTGTCCAAGCCTCAATCAAAGTGGGGGCTCTGTAGACACCTCGTTTCTGCACCTCCCGCAAACCACCCGGTGATGATTGGGCCGCATGTTTGGTACGCGGAACGATTTGTGACAGTTCGTAATTTTATCGTCAAGTGATAGCTCAAACACTTGTGTCTACCTCTTACTTGTCATCTACGTGCCGATACGATCGTTTTGGCAGTAATTAGAGTACATTTGGAGTCCGGGTCCAAAAACCGTCTTCATTTCCTAAAACCGTCAAATCCCGAGTTAAAGCAATGTGCTTGTCTACCTAAGGTTAGGATGTCATAAAATTTTGAGATTATATCTCATTTTGAGTCCCATGTCACGTCATTAGGCTAAACTTAAAAGTTTACGTTACAAAATGTGCATTTCATTTAGTTAAAATGATAACCCGACCTTTAGGCCCATTTTACGAGGTGTTAACGACTTTTTTGGGTCAGGCCTATTTCACAGAAAGTTCTAGATCTTTCTTTTAGCTTTCCATCGCAACCGAAATCACCTTATTCCGAATCTTGTAGAGAAAGTTATGCCTAAAATACGACAAGCTGTCAAACGCGCTTTCTTGCGCAGGAGGAACCCGCTGAAGAAAGGACGCAGCAAGTGCTGCGCCTCTTCCAAGAGACGCAGCACCTGCTGCGCCTTTTCCTCTAGGTTTACTTTTTGTCCAAGTTTCCGTGTTTAACCTAAGTCGGTTATTTCCGGATCTTTCCTTCCGTATCCTACTCTTACCATAATTCCTCCGCGTGATTAGTAAAAATAGAGACCTTCGGTCTCACATATTTCTCACGCGAGTGTCCGCCCTTCTCTTCTCCCTTTGCATTCTAGACCACGTTCTTACTTTTTGGCGTCTACGTGCTTGAACTTTCGACCACGTAAGCTCGGATCCTTCCGAGTACCAGCCTCGTTTTGCATGACCGACCAATTTGACCAACTCCACTACACCATAATCAATTAATCAATTCAATTTGCTTTTAAATCCTTTTTCAAGGGCACTTTCATATTTGCATTATAGATCGAGTCGAGTTACCACTAAAAACCGATTTAGTTAAATCTCGCGACGCTAACATGTAAGTCTGAGGGTGTAAAATCCCAATTTTATTTAATGTATTTTATTTAATATATTTATTTTCTGTATTATAATTAATGTAAGAATTTATGTCATAAGCATGCTCAAAACTGTCTTTTAAAACCCTTTTTAACGGAAGTAACACAGATCTGACGTGGGGAAGAATCGCATCAACGATGCGCCTTCGAAAAGGGGCGCAAAGATCTCGCCGCGCCTCTTCCAGGGGGCCGCTTTCGATTGATGCACTTCTTCTTCTTCCTCGGGTTTTTGTTCCTTTCGTCTTTTATTTTTCTTTCTTCGTTCTTTCCCTTATTTCACCTAGTAATTTTCAAATTAGTTTTTATGAATCCATTTCAATAATTTTCGACTTAAATCCCTTATAATTAATATTTGTGGGTTTTCGTCACAAATTCAAACTCGGATTTTAGAGACTCGATTCGTTCATATCAAGTCCCTTGATTTCGTCTTTGATACATGTTTTAAATCTGTTTTCTTCATCAATTCGTAATCTTTTGTTTCCACCATTAACTTCAAGTTTGTAAATAAATCAATTCCAACATCGTAAATAATATCTAACTTATAATAATTCGTTTTAAATTGTTTTCTTTCACTTCATGACAATCCCAGATGCATGTAAATCAATTAATCACTTCTACTCGAGTTACCAATCAATAAATCAATGTAAATTAACCGACGAACATTAAAAAACCGCGAGTCTGACTTTCACAGTCAGAACCCAACTCAAGAACAGACGCAGGAAGTGTTGCGCCTCTTCCAGAGGACGCAGCAGATGCTGCGCTTGTTCTGAGGTGGTTTCTGCCTCTGAACTCTTCTCGTGTTGACGTAGGGTTTCTAATTAGGATTTTAATTAACCATTATTCTTATTATCACCATAATTCGACATATTTTCTAAATTTCCAAATTTTCCTTATTTTCCTTATTTTCCAAATTTCCATAATTTCCATATTTTCCATAATTTCCATATTTTCCATATTTTCATATTTTCTATATTTTCCAAATTTCCATAATTTCCATATTTTCCATAATTTCCATATTTTCCTTATTTTCCCAAATTTTCCTTTTCTTCATATTTTCCTTATTTTCCAAATTTTCCTTTTCTTCAAATTTCCTTATTTTCCAGTTTTCCTAATTTAAATCAATTTCCAATTACCTTATTTTTTCCAATTTTCTAATTTTCATTTATTCTTTTATTTTATTTCTAAAACTCTTTTGGGCATGTTTATGGCGTAAATTTAAGTTTATCAATTGTAATTTATTTCTTTATTTCGTATTCGTATTTATTATGTATGATTTATTTACTTGGCATTCACATGTAATTAATCTAACATTCACTTCGACCCCAATTTATGTGCTAATTACTTGTTCACCGACTTAGTCCAATTCTTCACATGTTAGGATTAATCTAATGAATGTTGCATTGCATGCATATAAATCGACAATATATCGAGTATGGACAATTTTCCCTAATCATTAGTAGAGGCCGCTATCGAGGCGGGCGGGATTAGGTGTTCGATCAAAAGAGCTTCCTAATACGTACCCTCACCTCTTACTCCAGATCTCTGTGAACATCCGTGTTCATTGGCATCCACGAGAGTCATTCTAAACATAGAATGCTAAGGGTAACGAGTTCTTGGTGTTCATGTCACTACTTTGTGTCTTGACATGGCACGAGGTATTCGAACGGTTTCCAATTTTCCACAATAAATTGGTGGCGACTCCACAAATGCAAACCGTGGGCCCGCGTCCACAAGGAGGAGCATGAGGAACACTTGAGGTTAGTATTACAAACTTTGCGTGACAATCAGCTGTATGCAAAGTTGTCTAAGTGTGAGTTCTGGCTCGAGGAAGTTGCCTTTTTGGGGCATGTGATTTCCAAGGATGGTGTAGATGTGGATCCAACGAACATAGAGGCAGTGTCTAAGTGGGAATCACCGAAGAATGTGGCAGAGATCAGGAGTTTCTTGGGTTTGGCAGGGTACTATCGTCGGTTTGTAAAAGATTTTTCCAAGATAGTCGAACCTATGACAACGTTGATGAGAAAAGAGAACGGGTTTCATTGGGACGAAAGTTGTGAGACGGCGTTCCAAACATTAAAGGAGCGTTTGACCACAGCTCCAGTCTTAGCATTACCTGAAGGGTGTGAGAACTTTGAGGTATATACAGATGCTTCAAAGAATGGATTGGGATATGTGTTGATGCAGAATGGGAAAGTAATTGCCTATGCTTCTAGAGTTCTAGGAAATTAAAGCCTTATGAGGAGAACAATCCGACACATGATATAGAGTTGGGTGCAGTTGTATTTGCTCTCAAGATTTGGAGGCATTATCTTTATGGGGCGACCTTTAAGATGTTTTCAGATCACAAGAGTTTCAAGTACATCTTCACTCAAAAGGAGATGAACATGAGACAGAGGAGGTGGATAGAGCTGATAGGGGATTATGACATGGATATTATATACCTTGATGGGAAAGCAAATGTGGTTGCTGATACGTTGAGCAGAAAGAGTGTGCATTCTCTATGCACAGCTATGTCTTTGATGAGATTGAGAGATAAGGTGGGGAAGATGAGGATACATGTGATACAGAAAGGGATGCTAGAGGGGACTTGATAGTGGAGCCGGATCTTTATGATGACATTCGCATGAAATAGGCTTTGGATCCTAAGATTGAGGAGTGGCGAGCTGGGGTAGAGAAAGGGACAGTGTCTCGGTTCTCTATTCATACAGATGGCAGTGTGAGGTTTGATGGGAGATGGTGTGTTCCTAGTGATGAGGAGTTGAAAAAGATAATCATGACAGAGGCTCATTGCACACCATATTCGGTACATCCAGGAGGTGACAAGTTATATAAAGATTTGAAAAAGACTTTCTGGTGGCCTGGGATGAAGAAGGAAACAGCTGAGTTTGTGGCTCGATGTTTAATATGTCAGAGGATTAAAGGAGAGCAACGACGACCACAAGGTAAGATTCAGTCTCTTGAAGTACCTGAGTGAAAATGGGAATCTATCTCTATGGACTTTATAGTGCGTTTACCGAGGAGTCAACAGGGTAACAACATGATATAGGTGATAGTTGACCGTTTGACTAAGTTAGCTCACTTTGTTCCGATGAAGGATACTTGGACCAAGATACAGTTAGCTTTGGGTTATAGAAAGCATGTGGTTCGGTTACATGGGGTGCCTAAGGATATAGTGTCAGATCGAGAAGCGAGATTCATATCACGGTTTTGGCGAGAGTTGCAGGATTTTATGGGAACTACCTTGAAGATGAATACTTCTTTTCATCCTGCAACAGATGGGCAGACAGAGAGAACTATCAAGACCTTGGAGGATATATTGCGAGCTTGTGTGATGGAGTTTGGTGGTAGCTGGGAGGATAGGTTAGATCTGATAGAGTTTTCTTATAACAACAGCTACCACACGAGTATTGGGATGGCACCGTTTGAGGCTTTGTATGGGAGGAGGTGTAGGAGTCCGATTTGCTGGGATGATAGAGTTGAGACAGTGGTTTTAGGACCACATATGGTTCAAGAGATGATAGAACAAGTTAAGCTGAATAGGCAAAAGATGAAAGCGGCCCAGGATCGACAAAAGAGTTATGCAGACCTACATCATCGTGACATAGAGTTTCGGGTTGGAGACAAGGTTCTTCTAAAAGTGTCTCCTATGCGTGGGGTTATGAGGTTTGGTAAAAAAGGGAAGCTGAGCCAGAAGTTCATCGGACCGTATGAGATTTTGGCTCGTGTGGGTGAGGTTGCTTACTGGTTAGCGTTACCAGCAGCGTTGGATAGGGTGCATAATGTGTTTCATGTTTCCCAGTTACGGAAGTATGTGAGCGATCCTTCACATGTGCTAGAGGTGAAGAACATAGAGTTGGATGAGTCCTTGTCTTATCTGGAGGTGCCCAAACAGATTCTTGATCGCAAGGTTTTATGGTCTAATCATGAGGTTGAGGAAGCTACTTGGGAGGCGGAAGAGGCTATGAGAGAGCGGTATCCATCTCTTTTTGATCAGGTATGTGTGGTTACGGGGACGTAACCATGTTTCTTTTAGAGGGGTAGGAGATGATCGCATAAGGTTTTGGTGTGGTTTTATGTTAGTCTTTGCACAATTAGTAGTTGTTTTGAGTCGGTTTGAGGTATGGTCGGGAGTTTTGTTTGGAGTTTTAGTTGCGTTGTTGTGTTGTGTTTGAGTTACTATGTTTTGTTTTGGGTATGGGTTGAACTTCAGGGACGAAGTTCCTTTTTAAGGAGGGAAGACTGTAATACTACGGTTTTCTATGTCTTTGGGTACTCTATCGAGTGGGGCTTACTCTGTCGAGTAAGTAAGTTTGGTTTACGAAACAGTGTTCTTTCTGATGGGTACTCGATCGAGTAAGTGTGGCACTCGATCGAGTAAGGGTCACTCGATCGGCTAAGTGACTTACTCGATCGACTAAGTTGGCTCTGCGGGTTGTTTTAGCCGGGTTTTGTTAGTAACGCGTGATTGATATTTAAAGCTTTCCGTCACTTTCTTAATCACTTTTATCTTTTCTAAAAACCTTTCAAGAGAGAAAACAAGTTGCGTTGCTTTTGTTCTTCGCGTTGCTATCAAATCCCAAAGGCTAAGGTTGTCGGATCATCGTGTTCTTTACGCCGTTGAGTTCGTCGTGTCATGGGTAAGATCCTTGTATGATTTTTATATCATTTCGTTGATTTTGTTTAAAACCCTAATTGGGTAATTTGGAGGTTTTGGGAGTATAATGTGGTATTAGATGGTAATAGTATGATTA